>NC_136954.1:26767562-26932600 GCF_032717465.1 Coenobita brevimanus | reverse complement strand
CACCGCCCTGTACCTGACACTCCCGTTTCACTTCCCGCAGAATCACTTACTACCCATACTACACTCGTAAATCCAGATACCTCCTCCTCTACTCCTGCCTCTACACTCCCTTCTTCTTCCTCTACTCCTTCCCCTGTCGTTCCCTCTCCTGCCTCCCTCCATACCCCTGTCTTGCACTGCTTCATACCTGCCACTACCTTCTCTCTTTCCCACACCTCTCCACCGCCACTTCTGCACTTCCAGCCATGGCCAATCCCTCCACAGTCTATCTATCTCGATGATGCCAATCGTCCCAAATTTACAGGCCAGGACCCAACTTGGTCTGTCTATGATTTCCTCAGAGAAGTCGAAACAGAAATCCACAATAGACAAATCACCCGATAGATAAACTCAAAGTAGCCTACCTCATGGGTCGCTTGCACCACGGCAAATCGGACATCGGATCCTGCGATCCATGCAGGACATTTCGATAGCATTCGTACCTTTGCTGATTTTCGTACGGAACTCATCAGCCTTTGTTGCCAGCATTCAAATGCCGCGTCTCTCATGGGATTCATTAATCTCCTAAATACCTAGATGAGGACTTGCGCATCCCAGCGCAATATGCCAAGCTCCATGAAGCTGCCGCCGCCATGAAAGCAACTGGTAGCGAGATGCTCCAATTACTGGTAGGCACAAAATGGTTAGAAGACAAGAATGGTGTTCCAATGCTTTCACTCACCAACTTTGCTGCCTTAGTTGGTTACCTGAGATTCCTTCACTGGCTTACTCCTAAACAGCGAGAGCTAGCCTTGGAAATCGGTTTCAATCCAGGGGATAAAATTATTCAGGTCACTAAAGCCATTCATGAAAGAACATGTTCGAACTACACGCGTCAGGGCACCACCCAACCCTTGGCCTCCTCTAGTCTGTCACACACTCCACTACCCCAGACCAATCTACGCTCCCGTCCTGGCAAAAGCGGCAGACCTGCCACGCATCGTTCTCCTACCGCAGGTCGTGATCAATCTAAGCGCCCGACGGAACAGACAATCTTCGATTCTCTGCTGGTACTGTGGTCATCCTGGACATCAAGCACATCCAGTTGCGACCTGTACATACAGACGTCCTCACTCCCCCAAACCAGACAGCCAGTGACGCCTTCCCCGGCTCATTGTCTGTCCACACTGCAGCAAATACCACAAATCAAGCACGACTCACTAACCAATGAGGAATGTCGTTACTCCCTCAACCGCCAACAGTTGGGGACGTGCCGTGCCCGCATCGGACCAATATCACGCCGAGAACCAGACGTTTTACCCAAACTCCCGCCCATCCGCCATGTAGGTCCCTTGCCAACATCCCTCGGGTTTAGTCATTCTCGGATGCAGTCATGACATGCACCAACGTCATTCTTCTTGGACACAGGATCTATAGTAAATCTCATCTCCGACACTTCCTTACAAATTATTCATCGACATCACAACCACGTCAGTTTCCTAGAACCACCAGACATTCGCCTATGTGGCTGTCGACGGCTCAGAGTTTAAGGTTAAGGGAAGAGTCACCCTTGAAGTCAAACTACACGGAGATTTGCCCCCTATCCCCATTGAATTTCCATGTCAAGGCCAATGACTTCCAGTATCCCGCAGATGCCCTTATTGGTTTCTTCCACCACATGGCACAACACTCCATTGCATTATTGCTTCTGCTTGTGGTAGTATAGATATTTCTGGATTCCTGGTTTATACACTATGGAATGTCCCCATCCTGTCTCGCGCACGATCAAATCAGGTCCTTCAATTACCTCTGTCCCTATCACTACCTAAACGTCCAACCTGCAGCCCAAACCACCACTATCATCATCATGCGAATACAGAGATCATTCCTTCACTGATTGCGAGCAAGGACATACAAATTCCACAATGTCTACTGATACATCATCTCAGCCTTCAGACATGGCTCTGCCTACCTCCTCTCTCCTGACAACACTATCACAGACTCAGACATGTCTCAGTTACCTACCTCACACAGTCTGAGGACTTGATCTACTCCAACACGAGCAGAGACAAAAACGTGCAGTAACGAATACATGCACAATTTTGTTACTGCATGAGTTCACCAAAAAGTCTCTGTTTGTGTTGCCGGTGCGAAAGAAGGAGTGGATGTACTGACACTCAACACCTGAGACATGTTGTAGTGAATGGTTTGACTTATGAGTCAGCGTGGTGTACAGTCTTAGAGGACAGTTTGGTTGATGCTACCTGTACTTGCTCAGTGTCACAAATGCTCCACTAAAACTTAAAAGTGGTGTAAAGCATTGAAGACTTCCTAGTATACTCCAGCGGCTGTAAGGGTGTGCCAGGATTCCTCAATTCCTACTATTCAGACTGATGATAGTACGCCAATCAGTGTATGTACTTATTAACTCTACGGGATCTGCGCCAGACATATTCCACCCGATGTACTCTCACATCTTCACTTGCACATGATTTCCCAGAAAATACGCCTCAACTCCTCAAATCCTTCTGACCTCGTACAGAAACGTGGTTGCCTTATCCAGTGAACCTGATGGGTAGAAGTTAGACCTTGTCAAACATGATGACGATTGAACTACTACCAGGAATTCAGCCGATTTACATACCAATGTATCGATTTCCTCACAGCCAGAGAAATACAGACAGATGGAAATGGTACAGAACATGTTAGACCAAGCACATTATTGAACCCTCCATCAGTCCATGGAATAGCCCACTTTTCTTAGTACCAAAGAAGGACATTTGCGCACCTTTAGACCAGTAGTCGGACTGTCGTAAGGTCAGTTCCTGGTCACCGTTCCAGACCCATTTCTAATTGCCCGTCCTCACTGATTTGCTAGAATCCCTTGGTGAAAATAACGTAGTCTTTTCATCTTCCTAGACCTCCTCAGCAGGTACTGGCAGGTCAAAATGGAAGAGTCCTCTCTCGCCCAGTTACAGCCCTTTAGCACCTCCTCTTTCCGGACATTTTTCAGTTTAAGAGACTCCCTTTTGGTCTGAGAAATGCTCCTTCCGTGTTCATGCTGACTTTCATCCATTCCAGTCTTCAGCGGTATGATGGGACACCTCTCTTTTTGCCATTACCTAGATGATGATCATTGTTGTGAGTAAATCCATTCCTGATCATTTTACCAAACTCCAGCAAGTCTTCCAGACGCCTCCAGCTCGCAGGCCTGAAAAATCAATCCCAGTAAATGTGACTTCCTCTGAAAGAAAATCCAAATTCCTAGGCCATGTCGTAGATGCACAAGGCTTCTTCATACTAATCAGGAGGATAAAACTACAGGCGATTAATAACTTCCCAGAACCCTACCACTACCATTGCTGTACTAAGTTTCCTGGGCCTCGGTGGCTATTATCGTCGATTCATTACAGGGATTATGCAAAGATCGCCGCTCTTCTGACCCAGGTTTACTCAAGCAGAATGTGCCCTTTTGTTTGGACTAGCGACCAGTCACAGGCCTTCCAAAAGCTAAAGACAGCTCTTGTAAATGTCCCTGTTCTAGTAAGTTCCTGATTGAAAATACCACACCCTTCCTTCTCTGCACAGACGCCTCAGGCATTGGACTTGGTGCCATTTTTGATGCAGCTTCGATGAAGCACTCAAGGAAGCGCGTAATAGTTGTAGCTGCTAGTCACACCCTTACAACCGCTGAACGTGGAACTACAGTGTCACAGATCTCGAAGCGCTAGCGTGTAGTCTGGTCCTTGAAAACATTTCAGAGATATAGTCTATGGTTATCCAGTGCATATCCAAACAGACCACCTTCCACTATGTGATTTGTTCAAGAATCGCAACCTAACAGGTAGGCTAGCTAGATGGTCTGTCATCATCCAGGACTTTAATCCTACTTTTCAATATGTACCAGGCAAGTTGAATGTAGTCGCAGTTGCACTCTCACGTCACGTAGCAGCAGCTATAACATCACTGCAGCCCAGAATAACTGAAAACACTACACTACATCAGAAGTTGTTCGAAACTTTCAGCGCCAAGACCCCATGTGGTCCAAAGTCATTTATTTCCTAGAATCTGGCGATGCCTCGACCTTACCTACTTTGCCAGTATCACTAGATGAGTTCATGCTAGATGATGATCTCTTGTACAGGAAAACACTGCTAACAGGCAAAGATATGCCCAATTGTGAAGTACGCCAACTTGTTGTCCCCACTGCCCTGATACCAAAGGTTCTTCATATTGTTCATAATACTCCTCAAGCTTCCCATCCAGGTAAAGACCGATGCTTGCGCCAAGCATGTCTCAAATACTATTGGCCAACCATGCGCCACGATATCAGTGCCCACTGTGACTCCTGCCTCTCCTGCCACCGCCACAAAGGATCAACCGGCTTACCAGCACCTCTCTTACAATATCCAATCCCATCATGACCATGGGAAACTGTCTCAATCGATCTCTTAAAACTACCTCTCACAGAATCTGGGGCTGAGTACTTGTTCGTAGCAGTCGACCACTTCTCCCGCTACTGTGTCCTCGTACCCCTCTCCGACAAGACCGCGAAGAGCGTTGCACGTGCCCTTGTAGATCACGTAATTTGCCCGTTCAGTACCCCTCATACCATTCTTACTGACAACGGTACAGAGTTCAACAATAGCCTTCTAGATAAGATCTGTCGCCGCTTTCATATCAGTAAGTGCAATGTCGTGCCTAACCATCCGGCTTCCAATGGCCTTGTAGAACACCACAACCGAAAAATCTTAGAGTGCCTCAGACATCTAAGCTCCCATAGTTCGTCCTGGGATGACTGGATTCCCCAAGTGGCGTCCTCCATCAATAGCTCCATCAATGCATCCATTGCTGAATCTCCCTTCTTCGTCCTCTTTGGTTTTGACAAGGACCTCCCATACTCTCTCTTATCCTCAAAGCCAGAACCCATCTACAACATGGATGATTATGTTAAACTAAAATTGGCCAACTTCCAGACAATCCGCCAGTATGTCCAATCCACTTTGGCTTCCTCTCAGGAGGACATGCTGCAGCGCCAACATAAGTCCGCCTCTCCTATCACTATCAATGTAGGTGATCTTGTCTTTGCTCATTCCCATACGCGTTCCTCTAAGTTGGATGACAAATTTACAGGGCCGCACCGCGTCCTCACTCAACAAGGCAACAAATTTCACCTCCAGGACCTGTCCACTAAGGACACCAGATGGGTCCACGTCGATGACTTAAAGCGAGCACCCCGTGGCCTCGTGTTGGAAGAGTCACTTACACAACCTCCTGCCCCCTCTTCCCCTCCACACATCCCTCAGTCTACTTTGTCTCCACCAATCCCTCAGTCTCCTTCCTCTCCACCTCCACCTGCTCATTCATCAACCAATCAATATCGGTCCAAACTGCGCTCTGCCCATCAACCTCTTCACGACCTCCCCCATTAACTCTACCCTGATTTTCTAGGTACGATGTTAGCGATCTCCCTGCTGGCAGTGCTGACCCTCCTGGGGTCTGGGTCAGGTCAGGACGATGGTGGAGTACGTCCCGGGGCCTTGGTCGGCTCAGGTGGCGAGGTCTCCTTGCGCTATGATCTTGCGCCCCTGGCCGACGTAGCCATTGCCCTACCTGCCTATGTGCACCAGCTCCACGGAATCAGGAACCATCTCACGGCTTTCATGGGGACACACAACCCGAATGAGTATCTCTATAACCTTTTCCTACCACTCTCATGGCAATTGCAATACATAAGTAACAGATTCACTGAGCTCAATGACACATTTTCCATTCCGACACCCGTTGGTCGTTCTCGTGTGAAACGAGGTCTCTTCGACCGGCGGTGAGATTCTGATTGGCTTGTTTGGCGTTGCTACAGCCCGTGACATTTCTGGCTTCAAATCTGATCTCACTCATTTAGCTTCAGCCTAGAATCACAACGCCGAGTCATTAAAATCCAACACACTATGTTACAGAAGCTCACGACCCAACTCCAATGAAGTCACGTCCACTCTAAACAATTTCACCGATATCTTACAATGCCACCTTTCAGATCTCAACGTTATCTCTCAGTTCTTCTACCTCAAACTCAACATGGATAATCTCCAACTGGCCATTGACTCTCTCCTGTCTCAAGTCTCTGCCTTGGTTCGTATCCTGGTCGATGCTATCAATGGACGTGTCACTGCTGACTTAGTACCTGTCTCAGCTCTCCATTCTGTCCTGGAATGGGCTCACTCCACCTTCGGTCTCTCCCCAGTCCTCCCCTACTCCTCCCTTGAATATTATTATCCTGTTCTCGAAGCCACTCTTCTCACCACATACGTCGTCGTCCATATTCCTCTCCGTTCTGCTATAACCTTTAACCTTTTCCACATCATTCCCTTCCCTTTCCGCCTCAACAACTCCTTGTTACAAGTATCTGTTCCTTCAGTATATTTCCTCCTCTCCCACGATCATCTTTCAGTTGCTTTCCTTTCTTCCACAGACCTCCAGCAATGTTCCTCCCTTACTCCGACCACTCGTCTCTGTGCTGCCCACCTTTTCGCTATCTTCCCTAGCAGTGCTACACCCTGTGAGTCTGCTTTAGTTCGCAACCATTCCATCTACTCAGCCTGTTCTTTTGTCCCAGCTCCTGACCTCCCGGTCCACCATGCTCACCTCAACCATGTCCAGTACTTCTTCTTTGCTGTTCCCATCTCTGTCACAATCATGTGTCCTGGTTCTTCAGTTCGATCCGTCCCCGCTAGTGGTCTCCACAAAGCACCTGACTATTGTACCGTCAAATCAGAGTCCGTCATCACTTACGCCACTCGCTATCACCAAGCTGTCCGTAAACACTCCTATGACATCTTTCAACCAATCGACATGCCTTCAACCCTACCATCTGCCAACATTACCATCACCTCCCCTAACTTACGCATGCTAACCTTCCTCAATGACAGTGATTTCCTTATGGATCAATTCTCTCTGGCCTTCAGCCGTTCATGGGTTCATCCAACAGTTGTGTTTCCCCCTGTGGTTATCGCTTTCATAGGTTTTCTACTCCTCATCTGTGCAGTGCATTGTTGTGTCAGAAAAATGGAACGTCGACTCCAGGAAATCAGAGTTGCTACAGGCATAGTACGCCCTAAACACGACGTAGAAACTCCCTGTACTTAGTGCCGTCACATTCAGTGACTACCATTGCCATCTAACCATTAACCAAACTGTGAACAGAACTCTGCCTACTAGAAAATGATGGTATTTCTTTAATGCATTACTGAGTGACAGTGTATCCTACAGAAAAAAAAATGAAGGAAGAACAACAATAGAACTCTCATATCTACTCCTTGTCTATCATGTATCAAACTATTATTGTGTAATTCCCATTATGTCTTAATCCTTGTATATCTTATATGTATATATCCTTCTAATTCCCTCCCAGGCCATGTCTCCCCTACTGCCCCTGTATCATACTTATCCCTTGTACAAACCTCCCCGGTCCTGCCTTACTACTATAATCACACACCGTTTAACTCCTGGTGTCAGGAGACACCATCTCAGCTACCCGGGGGAGTAGTGTACCCCCCTCCACAATATGTCTACCCCCCGATGTATATATGTCCCCCCCCCAATGCATACATGCCCCCACTAAACTTGCTGACTTAGCATGCTTTCCCAGGACCTGAAGCCTGGGAAGAAGGCGTTATTGCATCAGTTCATAGCAGGCAGCCAAGACGGGCAGACTATTTTACTGTGAGCTTGTAATAAACTCCTTATCTAGCTGTTTGTACACGGAGTTTCTATCACCAAAGTATTGCAAGTTACAAGATGAATCCCAGAGTTCGGACTTCAAGTGACAATGAGCCCATAGGCGTAGGGCATTACACTACGTACCTTTCCAGCAACACCCCACCTGCAGCAACCCTGAGATTCGATGGATTATGCACTGATAAATTTTCCGGTTTCTATATCTCACCGTGAGCCCAGGTTCAGTATAATGAAGAGAACTAGGCATTTTCTGAAGTTAATTAAGAGGAGAAACCTGGGGTTCATATTAAGATCTCTGGGATTATAAGCCGATAGGCGGAGGGCAGTACGTGAAGAATATATCCTTTCCAGTTGACGAATTCTCTCCTAAGCTGAATAAATTCATCTGGAAACAAAAGTTTACTAATGAATAAAAAAAAATATATATATTAATACTTTCGTTAATTAATCTTTTCACTACGATGAATTTTTGTCTGTCCTTGCTGCTACCAGACTCTTTTATCCAACTTAGGCCAACACCCCAGCAGTGGTGTTACTGAAGGTGTTATTTAACCCATCCAACTTAGGCCAACACCTCAGCAGTGGTGTTATTGAAGGTGTTATTTAACCTATCCAACTTAGGCCAACACCCCAGCAGTGGTGTTATTGAAGGTGTTATTTAACCCATCCAACTTAGGCCAACACCCCAGCAGTGGTGTTATTGAAGGTGTTATTCAACCCATCCAACTTAGGCCAACACCCAAGCAGTGGTGTTATTGAAGGTGTTATTTAACCCATCCAACTTAGGCCAACACCCCAGCAGTGGTGTTATTGAAGGTGTTATTCAACCCATCCAACTTAGGCCAACACCCCAGCAGTGGTGTTACTGAAGGTGTTATTTAACCCATCCAGCTCACATAACCTCTTCTGGGCTAAGTCGCCAAGTAACGGCCAGAATAAACACCAAAACCAGTGACGGGGGTGAAGGCGTCAATCCAGCTCCCTGTAACCTCGTGTGTGCCGTGGATTTCTCTGAGCTAAATATAACCTTTTGACGTCAGCCGGGGTAATGGAAAAGGTTTGTTGTGCACAGCCAGCGATAATAATATATAAAAAAAAATATTGCAGGAGATAGGACGGTCGTGAACTCACTTATATATTAATACAATTATTACAATACAATACATATAACATATACAATACAAACACTACATACCAGAGTTACTCATCTCTGAAGAGCGTAGTGAAGATGTTCTGAAAGGCTACATGCAACACCGAGCGTTCAAAAGATTATTCAAAGCTCAAGCTCAATAAAATCGGTCAGGAAATGGCAAAAAGAGTTTATTATTATTTTTATTATTATTATTATTATTTGTTGTTGTTGTTGCTGTTGTTGACGTTGCTGCTGCTGCTGTTGTAGCCCCAGGGTCAACTGAAATGTGAACTCAATGGACTGCAGGCAGAAGTTGTCCCCCTCCTTCAGTCCACCATCCTCTTCTGGGGGATAGGAAAGTAGATGAAGGACGTTTACACGAAACCAAGAAGTTGAGCCGCTCGGTTATATCGGTTGCCACCACATGAAGGCAGCCCTCTCCAGCACCAGAGGAAAACATTGCATGAGCTATATATATCCCCACACATGACCTACATAAAGTAATCCATTCCCTCTCATAAGAAAAATCGAAATCCTTTCACTACGATGAAGCCATTTTTATGTTATTAGACAGTTTTCTAAAGAGGGGGTTAATTAAAGGGTTAATTGAGGGTGTGTCTAATTCCTCCAGTTTGAAAGTATCTCCTAATTCGAATAAAATCTGCTGGGAGTAGCGAAAATAAAGTACATAAAGACGTTATTTGGAGTATTTTTTAGCGTCCGAGTCTCAGCAAAAATATCCTAGTCCATTCACCAACACCGTACAATCTTCACTACTCAGGTGCTAACACCTTCCGTCCATACTGAATACTTGCTACGATGTCTCATTCAGGACTGATGTGATGGTTTTAGCTTTTTTCTTAATGAAATGTCAGTGGGTTATGTGTCCAGTTTCAGTTTGTTTAAATGCAACTTTTCAACGAACTGTTCCAATCCCTAACATGAAATAGATCATGCGGCTTTACGAACAAATTTCTCCTACCACTCAACCAGCACTTGTCCCCACACCAAACAGACTCACTGCAATGAAGAAGTTAAAGTGTTAGTATTTACCAAACTGCTATAATGAGTATTAGTGAATATTTAACATAAACGTTTTGATGATTTATACCCACATTCGGAAAGCTGTTTACTGGGAAGATAAAACAACTCTGACCCAAATTGCACCCTCTCCAGGTAAGAAGAGACTAACATACATCTCCTAGATCTATCAACAGTGGTGTTCCTCAGGACTCTGTCCTATCACCAAGTCTTCCTTTTATTCATCAATGACCTTCTGAGCTGTACATCTAACCCTATCCACTCATACAGTAAGCTGAATATTCCACCCTTCACCTTTCCATTCGGTTCTCGCAACGTCCATCTCAGAAGTTACTTCAACAAACAAGGGATGAGGCGTAGGCACATCTAACGTCTGACTTGGCTCATATCTCTGACTGGGGCAAAAATAATCTTGTTATTTTTAATGCATCAAAGACTCATTTCTTACACCCTATCAACCCGACAAAATCTTCCACAGGAGTACCCACTAATGTATAATAATATCCAGCTCAATCCTGAATCATCCTTGAACATGCTTGGGGTTTCATTATCTCGGGACTTATCTTGGAAAAATCATATTACATCTCTTGTAAAATCTGCTTCCAAGAGATTAGGTGTGCTACGCCGACTCCCCTCCTTCTTTACCCCTGCACAGTTGTTGACTTTATACACGGGTTTTATTCGCCCCTGTGTTGAGTACAACTCTCATGTATGGGGAGGCCCCACATACAGCTCTTCTCAACAGCGTGGAGTTAAAGGCTTTTCGTTTCATTAACTCTCCTCCTCTTACAAGCCCCCTTCAACCTCTATCTCTTCGCTGCACCGTTGCATCATTATCTCTTTTCTATCGGTATTTCAATGATCACTGTTCCCATGAACTGTCTGCTTGCATTCCTCCACCTCTCTGACAGGCACGTAGCACCCATCTAACAAACTCTCATCCCTTTTCTGTCCAACTCTCTAATGCAAGAGATAACCGTTACTCCCAGTCCTTCATTTATGCAACAGGTCAACTCTGGAACTCTCTCCCTCTGTCTGTATTTCCTACTTCCTACGATCTCCGGTCTTTCAAACGCAGTGTGTCCAGGCATCTCGAAATGAACGGATCTTGAATTTGGCTCTTTTGTATTTTTTTTTCTTGGAAGGAACGGTTTGTGGGCTATTAGCCTTTGGTTCCTTCTTTCTTGCATTAAAAAAAAATACAGTAGGTGGAGTCAAAAAACAAGGTGGAGTCAAAGGCTTTTCATCTCATAACTCTCTTCCTCTTACTGGCTCCCTTCAACCTCTGTCTCTTGCCGCATGTTGCATCTTTATCTCTTTTATTTATCGCTACTTCAGTTGTCACTGTTCCTCTGAACTGTCTGCTTGCATCCCTCTACCACTACTGTGGGAGTGTAGCACCCGTCTAGCAACAAACTCTCATTCCTTTCCTGTCCAATTCTCTAAACCAGGAGTTAACCGTTAATCTCAGTTCTTTATGTATTCAACAGGTCACCTCCGGAACTGTCTCTCTCTCTCTGTATTTCCTCTTGCCTATGATCTCCAGTCTTTCATACGCAGTGTGTCCAGGCACCTCGAAATGAAGGGATCTTGAATTAGGTTCTCTGTTTGTTTGTTTTCTTCGAAGAAGCATATTGTGGGCTACTGGCCTTTGGTTCCTTCTTCCACGCTTTAAGAAAAAGATACGTATATATAGCAGTGAGACTACGGAAGCGGCGGGAGTCGCTCTCTCTCTCTCTCTCTCTCTCTCTCTCTCTCTCTCCATTTTCTGTCTTGTACCTCTCATCTCTTCAATACATTCCCATTATCGCTTCCCTCCTCTTCTTCCATTCATTGTTCCCTACATTACCCTCATTTTTCTTCTCCACTTCTTATTACTGCTTTCTCGTTTTTCTCACCAGTTCCTGCTTTCTTTCTTTATTTCATTTATTCTTCTTCACTGTATCCTTCTTGCATTCACTGTTCCTTCAATTTCCCTCATTATTCTTTTCTCCATATTGCTTTTTCTCTTCTCATTCATCCCCTGGCCTACTTTTCATCTTTCTCTACATTCTCAGTTTCTGTGTTTTTCCTCTTTCCTCCTCCATTCTGTCTGATGTGTGACTTCTTTCTTTTTCTTTTCCCCTTTATACGCACAATTTCTTAACCACGGGAGGGTACTTCACATGTAAGACAAAGGGAACCTGTATACGTACACAACACACACACACACACACACACACACACACACACACACACACACACGAGAGAGAGAGAGAGAGAGAGAGAGAGAGAGAGAGAGATTTAAGGGAAAAATACATCGCTAAGGTGCTATTATAAAGAAAATCGCCAGGGAAGTTTCGGAAAGTAATGCGGTAGGGAATTTCCAGAAAGTAAATAACAGGGAAGTTCCGGAAAGTACATCGGTAGGGAAGTTCCGGAAAGTAAACTGGTGGGGAAGTTCCGGAAAGTAAATTGGTAGGGAAGTTCCATAGAGTAAATTGAACGAAGCACTAGACAAGTAAATCACTAGGAAACAACACAAAAATAAACACGAACACGGCAGTAGAGCAAAAACTAAAAACCAAGGAAGAGGAAGCAGAGTAAAATAAATTATTTAGGAAGAGTTATTATAAAGTAAGACAAATCGTAATAATGAGGAGGTAGAGAGGAAAGCATATTGCTATGGAAGAGCATGTAGAGAGCAAACTGACATTGCTGAGGGAAAGAACACATTAAAACCAATCGCTACGGAGGTACTATAAACTAACACAGCAAAGCTATGTAGCCCTACTCTACAGTATGTTGTTCTATTAAACCACAGGACTTCCATGTCAATAAAAATACATGTCCTAAAACCCTTTTCTGTACCGGAACGCTCCCCACTGCCAGGCAATGCTTTCTAGATAGCTTCCTCCTCTATCCTCCTCCTTCTCCGCCTTATGCCCTTAGAAGAAAAAAAAGTAGTGCCTTGTCCCACGGCCTTCTTGCACGCTGCAAAGTGGGAAAAATGAGTAATTACAGAAAAGGAAATAGAAAATAAATCGCTAGGCCAGAACAAAATAATAATAATAATAATAAAAATAATACCGGAAAACTGTTCAAGGACTATTCTGATAACGAAAACGTTTCACAGCCACTGCCTAGGCCTGAGCCTGTTACTTAAAATATATTGATGTGCTGAAAGATATAAGTAAACATTTTTAATTTTAATGTTTACCCATCACATAAAATATCGTTACTGTCCTTATTCAAACATATTACTTTAGTCTTAAGAACTGTCATAACTGATCATGTGCATGTCACCTTAGGTCATCCCAGCCTATTAGTCCACTAAGTCTGTGGCTCTATCTTTAATCCTTCATGGAGAATTAGGTGACATCCGGAATATCCTGAAAAATCTAATTTTGCACCTCAGGTGATCTCTGAGATTAAGCAACCGATTGGAACCATACTCCTTTCCGTAATGCGGCCGCCTTAAGGCAATATTGCAGGAAAATTTCAGCTTGCTAACGCGGCTTCTGAGATGGCGTCCCGGAATCCTGAATAATATTCTATGATCCGGTTGATGGACTGTCATTCTACTTGGTCAGAAGAAGCTGCCAGCTGGAAGATTAACCTGACAAAGTTTGAAGGCTCTAGGCCAAAGTACCTCCGAGTAGGCTAATGGCCATTTACTTCTTAAGTGGAAAAAATAATAATACTAACAAAAAGAAGAAAAAAAAAAAACTTTCCACACGCATGTGGGAAGCTTTCATATGTGAGTGAGGCGGAGAGGGGGAGAGGGAGGGGGGCCGAGAGTGGGATGGGGGGGTGGAGTGGAGGGGTGTGTGAGGGAGGAGGGTGTGAGTTGGGATCGGGGGACGGGGTGTCGTGGAGCCGATTTGTTTGTGGGCACCCCGTACGGAGTTGAGGCGTCTGGCAATAGATAGACAGATGTATGTGTACATACACACACACACACACACACACACACACACACACACACACACACACACACACACACACGGACGCACGCGTGAAGAAAGTCCTTCTACCATTAAGCAGTTTGTTTGGGTATGTGGTGGTTATGTTACTTTGACCTGTTCTCAAAAATACATGGTCAAACCCTTGGCTGGCCGTCTATCTTTCCATCAAGTTTGGTTAAAATTGAATCAAAGATACAGAATACTTGCATACTACTTGTAGACTTGGTCATTTCATCACAAAGTAAGTTTTAAAATCAGTCAGTGACAGAGTTCCATAGTGAAAAATTTGCCAGCATCTAAAAAGCCACTGGACTGAAAGGTGCCAAAGAAATGTCATGTATAAGTAACAATCTTGTACAGATGCACCTAACAGTCTATCAGTCCATCCAGCCAGGTAACCATCCTCTCACCTGTTGTAGCTTCCCAGAAACTAAGGATGGCCTTACTTATAACTAAGTGCTTAAAAATCCGTCCTTCCATCCGGGTGACCATCCAGCTTCCTGTTGCTTTTCATGCTCCATGTATAAATGGTAGTATTGTAACTATACACCGAACATTGCATTCATTCATCCATTCATCCAGCTACCCATCCACTCATCTGCTGCTGCTTTCCAAGGTCTTAAAGGACATCACAGACAGCTATGATAATAGCAATCTATCCGTCCATTCACCCAGTTAACCATCCTCTTATCTGCGCTGCTTTTCAAGGTGGTAAAGATGACCAACAAATGCAGCTATAAAATAACACCCTATCCAAGCACGGATCCACGTAACCATCCACTCACCTGCTGCTGCTTTCCAGGGTCCTAAGGAAGGCCAGGGCGTCATGGGTTGACTCGACACGCCTCACCACCCGAATCTCAAAGGACGCTCGGGCTGGTCGGAGAGACTGGTAAATCTTCTGGAGTCGAAGGAGACCTGGGTGAGAGAAAAAAGAAAGAGAGATGAATCAATAACTTCTGAAACCGGGATACAAAGACGGTACAACTGGCAACATATGAACCTGGTACATCAATGTGTAGCACAGGCATACTTGACAACCATGACAATCACAATTTTTGGTGGCACTGACATGAATAAACGGAGGTGTTTAATATTTGCTGAAATGACCAAGTAACTGTGATGCATGAACGTCGGAAATTGTAGGCAGACTACCACTTCACACAGACACTGTCCCAAGTTTATGTGTGGCCAACTGTGCATATAGTCACCTAAGAGGATGACATACTGGTGGGGATAAGTTCTAGAGATACGAACCGCACACACACAAAGAGATACGAAACACATACACACCCACCCATCCACACACACACACACACACACACACACACACACGACTCAAAACATAACGTTGGATCTTGCTTGGCGAGTACCGGGTGTATTCCGAGCACCAAACAACTCTTAAAATAGTACTCTAATATTAAACCTGGATTTTTCTACAATTAAAATCTTTCTTAAGCTAGACAAAGTCGTCTGGAGACAGTAAAACTTTCATATCATGTCACCATATTGAAGAGATATTTTAGAACTAAATGTAACTCCTCTAATTCAGAAAAGTCTCTCCCGCGTGAGACAAGGAAGCGACTAACATTAAAAACGAATAAAGCTGAGGAGGAGCTACTGAAAAAAATGATGAAAATTCCCAGGAACTCAGTCACTTAAGTGCATCGTTGTGGCGGGTATAATAAGAGAGGACGTCGTAACAGCAATAATACGTCTAGTGATAAAATGTTGTGAGGGCAGCTGTAATGTTCAGTCATATAAGCTGGCGCAGTTCAAGGGCCTTACTAACAGGGGGGACGGGAGGGGGAGAACATGCAGCAGTAAAGCCGCAAGTGGGTGCTAAAGACGAGGCACAGTCAACATACACACCAACAACACACAAAATTTAAACGAGAGTGACTGTAAAAAGTCGCGTACATTTTTAAGAGTTAGTCCTACAACACATACAGTACATCATCATCACACCAAAATACAAACCTGGGTGAAACATTAATTTAATACCCCACTTTCATACATTTTCAAGCTACAGAAAAGTGGAAGTCTTTTACTAGAGAACAACAAAATAAATACGACCAACACAACACTCTGCGACGGGTATGAACTGGCGTGTCTGCGTGTGTGAATATATATGTATCTATTTATCCATTGTATCTATCTGTTTACTGTCCATACCTGAAGAGGGTCTCAACCAACTGAAACCTTTATATTAATAAGAAAATGTGTATAGGTAGGTCAAAATAACCAAACCAAGAGGTGTATTCTGGAAGGTGAGTGTGAGATGGGGGATTGTATAAGAGTACGGAGTAGGTGAGGAACATAGCTAGAGGGACGTGATGAATAGTGTGCTGGTTATCGACACTTGTTAACACTCAGATCTCGTGAGGTTTACCCACCGGAGAGTAAAATAATGCAGAGTTGACCAAAGATATCTTCCCGTGCCAGGTGGTCCAAATTTACTGCTACAGTCGTGTGTGTGTGTGTGTGTGTGTGTGTGTGTGTGTGTGTGTGTGTGTGTGTGTGTGTGTGTGTGTGTGTTTGTGTGTGTGTGTGTGTGTGTGTGTGTGTGTGTGTGTGTGTGTGTGTGTGTGTGTGTGTGTGTGTGTGTGTGTGTGTGTGTGTGTGTGTGTGTGTGTGTGAGAGAGAGAGAGAGAGAGAGAGACTAAGACAGACTGCGGAGGGAAGGAAGAATTAATGAGCAGGAAACGCGTCAGAGGATGCTAATCAGGATGAGAAGACGAGGAAGAAGAGTAGAGGGAGAAAGGAGGACGAGGAAGAAAGGGAAAGGGAATAACTGAAGGACAAATTTTATTTAAGAAAGCAAGGATAACGGGGAAAAAAAAAAAAAAAAAAAAAGAGGAGGATGAGGAAAAGGGTGAAGGAAACTGTAACCAATATGAAGAGAGAAAAGGTGCCAAGAAAAGGACACTAGAGGAGAAGAAGAGGAAATAGTAGAGAAGACAAAGAAGAATGACAAAGTACACTGAAGTTGACTGGAAATTAGTACATCCGACGAGAATAATAACTTACACTGAAAATCTATAATGTGTGAAGAAAAGAAAGAGGACGGAAGAGAAAAATACGAAAAATTAAAAAAAATGTGGTGAATTCATCGAAAATGAGAAAAAAAATAGATAGATTGGTAGGATAGACAAAGTGACATCCACAAAATACATTAATATAAACAGACACCTACATATTAATAACCAAATAAATAAATACAGACTAGCAATTACACATACTTACGACAGATAAATAGGCTATACATATATAGACAAGCTCTAGTTAGATAAGACAGCGAAATGCCGATAGATATTGGACAGACAGATGGCAGAAAGCCAGATAGATAAATAAACAGACTTCTGTTTTTTCACAGTACCAATTTTCGAACTTGACATTTCACTTTCAATATCCGTATTATATTCTTCCCAATCTTTTTCACTGATTCATGCCCCAATATCTTATATAACCGGACAGACAGACAGACAGACAGAGACAGGCTGGCAGGCAGACCGACGAACTGACTGACAATGCGAGAGATTAATTGGTACAGATACATAAAACAGATAGAGGTTCTCATTTTATATTCAGCCCAAATCCTGTTGTACATTTGATCGAGATTTAATTCCTTCTGTAAGTCCCCAAATACACAGACACAAACAAGACTCGTTGACAAGACATATAAATAGATGGATAGACAAGTAACAGGTAGATAAATAAAGATACAGATATAGGTGTATTGATGGATAAACAGATAAGACAGACTGACAGATAGATAGCCAGAGGGACATGATAAATATAAATAGATACACACACAGACAAACAAATATACACTGACACACAAACCCACAAAATTCTTTCCAAATCTTATTCTATCTATCTATCTATAGCCCGACGCCCTAATCCCGCCAAAGGGTGGCCGCAGACAAAACGCCTCCAAGTCACTCTGTCACCCACCATTTGACTCCCCTCCCCCAACTCACCCCCCTTCCCTCATATACCTCTCAACTCCATCCCTCCACCTCATCCTCGGTCTACCCCTCCCTCTCCCTCCCTCCACCTCACCTACATACACCCTCTTAGTCGTCTTTCATTCTCCATCCTCTCCACATGTCCAAACCACCTCAGTGTATTTCTACTAATCTTTTCAACCACATCCACATCTACCCCACAACGTTCCTTCACTTCTTCATTCGTCAACCTGTCCCTCCATGTCACTCCACATGCTCCTCTCAAGTAACTCATTTCCACTGCTCTCACTCTTGACTTGTTCCCCTCTTGCAAGGTCCACGCCTCGCTTCCATACGTCAGGGTAGGGATCACAATACCATCATGCAGTGACTTCTTAACTTCCATACTCACCTCCCTATTTCTCATCACTGCTTTCAGTGTGCCAACAACCTTCCTTCCCTGCTGTACCCTTTCACGTACTTCATCCCCCAAAGTTCCATCCTTATTCCAAGCCTCGAGACTGACTGACAGATGGATAGGCTAATTATACAGACAAACAGATACGGATATAGACAGATGGATATTATACTGTAGACTGATACAGACAGACAGGTATACACTGAAAAACATTTACGCTTAAACAGCGAATGACTTGTTTTTCGGAAAAAAAAAAAAAAAAAAAAAAAAAAACGGAATGTTCTCCCAAACATTTTTATATGTTTAACAGATAATACGTGACTTGACCTCAAAACAGCATGTATGTAGTACTTGGGACTGGTAACTAGAGCCGCTTTTCTCATTTTCTGAAATGATAGTTTTGCCTCAAAAGTGCAAGAAGACGGGTGAGTATCCATCACAACCACCCAACACCCCAAACAACTTTTCCAATGCAGGCATATGTTTTATCTGGCACTGAACTCGGTAACGATGCGACTCAAGTTCGATTCGAATGTTTCATGAGCTGCAAATGTAAACAAATACATGTATTGACATAAAGTAGCAATCTTCGGGAAATATCATGAACTAACCCACAAATAACCCCTCTCTACTATTTTCAACATCTTACACAACATTCGGCTCTAACACTGAACCTCTACCTCCATGTCACCAAAGAGATACGGTTAGACATATAAAGAGAAAGATATTCTATAAAGATGCTAACAGATAAGAAAAAGTACAACAGATAAATACGAATACAGGTAGGCTATTCGTCTTCCAAAATCTTATTCCATACTAAACTCCCATTCACTCAACCAGTTCCGCCTCGTCCGCTGTGTCCTGCGTCCTGTCAGTAATATCTCAACAGGGTGGAAATCAGGGAACAAGCAGAGACTTTTTCGCCCTTGTCTGGCTCTGAGAAAAAGGGTGACTGAAAGACAGGAAGTGGAGAGAATGGATGAGGTGAGACGAAGACGACAGGAGGGGATGAGAAGATGAGAGGGGGTGAGACGAAGACGACAGGAGGGGATGAGAAGATGAGAGGGGGTGAGACGAAGAGAGACAGAGGAAAGGGAGGTGAGACGAAGAGAGGAAGAGGAGGTGAGATGAAGAGAAAGAGGAAGAGGAGGTGAGACGAAGAGAGAGAGGAAGAGGAGGTGAGACGAAGAGGGAGGAAGTGGGGGTGAGACGAGGAGAGAGAGGAAGAGGAGGTGAGACGAAGAGGGAGGAAGAGGAGGTGAGACGAGGAAAGAGAGGAAGAGGAGGTGAGACGAAGAGGGGGTGAGAGGAAGAGAGAGAGAAAGAGAAGGTGAGAGGAAGGGGAGGTGAGACGAAGAGGAGAGGAAGGGAAGATGAGAAGCGGTGAGAATGGAAGGAAAGTGACAGAAAGGAAGAGTGGGATGGGGAAGAGCAGATGAGAGGATGAGGAGAGGAAGGAGGAATTGAAAGGTAGGAAGAGGAGAGTGGGGAGCGAGAGTAATTGAGAGGTATGAGGATGTGGGAGGAAGAGGAAGTAATGGATGGAGGAGGTGTGGGGAAGAGTATGAAGAAACATTTCAGGAGAGGAAAGAGGAAACTGCGAAGAGAAATGGGAAGATTTTATAGAGGAGAAAGAAAGGACAAGAATGAATGAATGCAATGATTATCTCTCCTGCGCGGTGTTGAACAGACATACAGCACATGAATGATAAACAATTATATTTGTTCCACGAGAAACTGTGTCAGAGACCATTCGAAAACTAATTAAGTATTTTATTTAGCAACGTTATTATTTGGTGTTTGATGGATAAAGTGAGTGAATTATAGCAGTGGTTGCAACCCCAGGCTCATCTGAAACTCGAACTCAGTGGACAGCAGGATTAAGCTTCCCTCCACCTGCGGTCAACCATCCTCCGTTGGAAGATAGGGAAGTAGTTGGAGGGTTTTTGTAACAACTGAGCAGTTGAACAGCCCGGTTGTATCGGTGCCACCACATTAAGGCGTCCCTCTCCATCACCGGCTCAAGGAGTAATGCAATTATTCAAGGTAAAGAACACAGATAATAAGTACAAGCGTCTGGAAAATGCAAGAATAAAACAACCCCTTTAATCCGATGCCATAAATTTTCTTTACTACTTCTAGACAATTGTGTTCACTTTGGGGAAACTGTTTGCAGTGACGGGGTTAAAAGCAATCCTCTAATAATCCTTCACCACCTGATTCCTATCCCAAAGCTGAAAAAAAGAAAATCGTCTGAAGGTACCACGACCATTCTAAAAATACGTCACACTGAAGGGGTTAAATGAGTGAACGTGAACCCGGAAGACTGCAGACTGATTCTTCTTTTGGGGGATAAGATGGGCGTTTGTATACCCGGGTAGCGGAGTTGCCCTATTATACTGATGACACCACAAGATGGCATCCCTGTCCTCGACGTGAAAGGGTGAAACAATTATTTATAAGATGCAGAGTTTGTTTGCCCGTAACTGTGTAAGAGACTGAAACAGCTAGACGAAAGATGACTGGGTTACCAATGTTGCCAAAAGTTGGAGTAAAATTGCCATCTGTCCACCTTGAATGCCGCGTTGTAGCAATAAACAGACACCCAAATACGGTGCTAGTCATCAAGAAGTGCAAGAAGTGCTATAAGAAGGGTGCAGTGCCGTAGCACTGACTTTTTCTGCCAATGACCTACGTGAAATAAGCCCCAAAAGGAAGAAAACTTGGGCCATGCTATACAAATCAGTATAGGCTCAACTGGTAAAGAGTAATTCATGCCGGCTCGCGCTGAAGTCACTGCATGAAAAAAACGTCATGACATAATCTATACAATACTACAATGATAACGCTAATTCTACACTGCTCCTCCCTAATTATTTTATTCGGTTACGAAGGGTTTATGATAGCGAGGGGGTTTGAAACTGCTTCCATTAGCTCCTGAAATTCAACTGAGTTTTCATTTTAATCCTGCAACTACTAGACGATTCTATTGCCACTTAGGATCTTTAAGAATGAAAGGATTAATGAAGGATGCATCTTACCTACGAAAGTTTCAGTAACAGGACGTCTTTTCTTATCTTATTACTATCCCTAGATTTGTTTTTTCTGCATCAGACTCTGGACGTAGGCTACAAAGTCCGTTTCGGAGGCCCATTAATCCAGCCATGACACACCACCAAAAGACCGATCCCCAGCGATCCCTACACGTCCCTGACACTTTGGAACTCATGTCCATCATCTGTTTTTGTACGTTAAGAAATTTCACATGGTAATAGGGGTGGTGGTGGTTTTATGACAAGTTAGTGAAGCCATATGGAAAAGCAGTGAACATGCCGATAATCTTTTTTTCTTTTCTTTTCTTTTCTTCCTTAAAACCATTACCCCTTTTCTCTCTCACACTCTTCTCAAAGTCTCCTCTCATTATCCTCCTCGTGAATCTCATTATCATTCATATTACTCAGAAGCTCTCACATTTAACTCCTCTCTTTTCACTCTTGATTCCCAATAGTTCATTTTTTCTACCTTCCATCTCCCGTACACTCCTCTCCTTTCACTACCCTCTCATTTTCCACCTCAAATTCTTCTTTTCACTTTCTTCTCTTTAATCACATGCCTTTCCTATTGTCCCCTTCACAGTTTCCTCTCTTTCTATTCCTTGCATTTCTCTCTTTCTGGCTTTCTTCATTGCCATGTATATCCACATTAACTCGTACCCCAGTAGCGTTCGTTAAGCTTCCATATAATACTAAACTCAAGCTTCTGGGGCATATGGAAAGGGACTAGTGGATATAGTGGACAAGAGTAAGGCAATGGAAAAAGTGGAAAGGCATAGGGTAGGAAGGCCACTATTCTTCTTTCTCTCCACTACAGTATCCCTCGTAGACAGCCTCGTAGTGAAGGAGTAAATGTCAGTAGCACGCTATTACATTATCATCAGCCATATCTTAGGCCTCCTTGGAACTGACTACTGGTGGCTGATGCTGTTCTTAATTAATCAGACGGAATTAATTAATCAGACGAAATCAAAGCCCCTATGTTATCTCTGCTTATAACTGACTGGCTGATTTACATAATTACGTCTAATTACACTATAACAGACACAATTCACCAATTAAACATGGCCAACATTGCTAAGGGGATGGGGGATGGCGGATGGTCACCACAATACTCGTAGTCTCCAGCACTCTGACTCCTCGCAAAAGTTGGTTAACTCTGTGGATTTGTGTTCCCACAACTCATGCACTTCGCTAAATATACGAAATGGTGCATGGTTTAGCCGCTAGTTGCATAAAATCCTTCATTAGATATAATAATAATAATAATAATAATAATAATAAACAAGAGAAAGCCGTTTGTCTATATCTGCCCAAGGAACAAATGTACTATGTCTGAACTGTAATGGTGAAAATAAGGGCATGACCCCTAGTTTGACATCTGTTTGGTGGAAAGAACGAAACAGAAAATAAACTGAGCATCTACTGTGGGGTTTGCACATATAAAGATCACAATAAAAAGATAATGCTAGACTAACTACACAGTCAGTCACTCGGAAAGTAAAAGTAAATCTGACATAATTTGCTGCACCTTTCAATGTCCATACCTTTAACATTATTTTTAAAGCTAGAGTTTCACTCAAAGGAATAACATAATCCTGAAGTAACTTAAGTTGATTTCCCTGGTGAATCAAAGCCAGCAAAATGGGTGCTCGAATTAGATTTAAACTTTGACAGCTACGACTTCTTAAACTGACAGTTAGGACTTCTTAAACCGACAGCTAGGACTTCTTAAACTGACAGCTAGGACTTCTTAAACTGACAGCTAGGACTTCTTAAACTGACAGCTAGGACTTCTTAAACTGACAGCTAGGACTTCTTAAACTGACAGCTAGGACTTCTTAAACCGATAGCTAGGACTTCTTAAACCGATAGCTAGGACTTCTTAAACCGATAGCTAGGACTTCCTAGATTTAAACACTGACTGCAAAGACTTCATAGATTTAAACAATGACTGCTACGACTTTTTACATTTAAACATTGACAGCTTGGACTTCTTAGATTTAAACACTGACTTCTAGGACTTCATTGATTTTAATATAGGCAGCTAGGACTTCGTAGATTTAAACACTGATAGCTAGTGCTTCTTAGATTTTAACACTGACAGCTAGGACTTCTTAGATTTAAACACTGACTGCTAGGACTTCTTAGATTTAAACACTGACTGCTAGGACTTCTTAGATTTAAACACTGACTGCTAGGACTTCTTAGATTTAAACACTGACTGCTAGGACTTCTTAGATTTAAACATTGACTGCTAGGACTTCTGCCTAAATAAGATAGCCAAGTGTATCAATTGGCAGAAAATGGATTAACAAAAATATTAACAAAAACAAATAATTAATAACTAATGATAAATTATTTTAGATTTTAAAACCAGTCACAAAAGTAAAGCTACAATCTGACATTAGGGCAGTAGTCACGTCGGTTAAGGAAGCTCCCTAACACCGTTTCTTTAGCAATTCATTTTGCTTATTTCACCTTCCAGTCCTCTTCTGTGTATTGTAAACTCTTCTCATATAGCTTCACGTTACATACATAACGTACAAAAGGATATTAAACCAACCATATCAAAGAATAAATCGCTAAGAAGAGGTGTTAGGGAGCCTCCTTACCCGACGCGAATACGGGCCTAACGCCCGTAGTCTTGAAACTGAGGGCAGGGGTTACCCTTCCCGCATCCCACTCGAGGTGGAAGCTCACACCTTCAACGTAAGTGGTAATCTTGAAAGCGGGAGAGCGCACCCCTTCGTGCGGGTAGGCGCGGCAGAGAGTTGGTAACAGTGATTAATTTTAAAATTCAAAATACATGTGACAGTTTCTAAGATTCACACACAATATAATCTATTAATGATTGCAAGTCTTACCTCTTCACTTATTAAAGATTGGCATTTGTTCTTAAATACTCTATATAGGAGTATGCATACAGGATTTGGAGATACTGTGCCGCAGGAAAAATTCGGTGTCAGACATAGCTTCAAAGGGATTCATGCAGTCAGTAATAACCCTACGAATACGCCTTGGCTGGTCATACCGATTTTGACTATATTTCTGCCCCAAATGCTTGCTTTTGCCATTCTTCTCACCTAGAACCCCGAAATCCCACCCCCCAAGACACGGGGTGGGGGGTTAATTTGAAAACCAATCATGAACACCGAAAATAAAAGCCAAATTCGTTCAGATCACACCAAAATACACCAGAAAAATATATTGCCAAACCAAAACAAAATAGTGCGGACTAGTAAAAGCTCACCGAACGCAAACATGAGACTTTGTAATTCAAACCAACTGGCTTTGCACTAGTCGTCTGTTTAGGTAGTACTCGGCCATTCTATATTGTAGGAATTATTTCACGTACTTATCAAACTAATTATAAAAGTATCATGCACCATATCTGATAAACAGCTTGGTAGAAATATTGAGAAATAAAATGGAAGTAGATACAGTATCTCATCTTTGTTTTCGTCTCCTCGTAAATTAACCATCCCCGGAGAAGTGGTGAAGTCTTTTAAAATGATAAAAATATTAAAAGCGTATTTTTTCTTTACACGATGTTTTTATCATTAAATTAAAATTCCTATCACATACACCATAGGGTCCTACAAATTCTACATAGTTTTCTTTGCACAAGGCTGCTATAATATGACGACGGGGCATGCGAAGGGGTGCAACGAGACCCCCCGCGGATTCCAGTACTACGCTGTGGTAATCCTCTCCCGTTCACCGGGGAACGCTCTCCCTTTCGTGCTTTAAGACTACCAA
Organism: Coenobita brevimanus; assembly: GCF_032717465.1. Taxonomy (NCBI): domain Eukaryota; kingdom Metazoa; phylum Arthropoda; class Malacostraca; order Decapoda; family Coenobitidae; genus Coenobita; species Coenobita brevimanus. Next base: position 26,907,584 of record NC_136954.1, on the reverse strand, counting down.
AAGATGCGGATAGGGCAAGGTGAACGCTTTCCCACAGTTTAAGACTACGGCGGTAAGTCCCTCGCGGTTGCGTCTTCTCTTTTTACTCGTATTCCCGTAATCAACAATCGATTTAATACAGATGAGTGAGTCAAAGAAACCATCCCCTATTCATTTACAGACAACACCAATCTATGTTACTAAGTCATAGAGGCCAGGGAATGGGACTACTGGTTCTATTAACTGTATCATATTCCAAACAATCCCGTATTATATCACACGGAAGAAATATATCTAGCGTTTTATCGAATGGACGTGACAATTCAAGCTTTATATTCTAGTTAAAGTTTGACGATAATATTCTAAGGGTTGGATATAGGAGGCTGATGTTAATGGAAGGTGAGATGGAAGAAAATATGAAAAATAAATAATGAGAGAGAGAGAGAGAGAGAGAGAGAGAGATGGGCAGGACTTTGGGATTCTGGCGAGACCATTAGAGAAATCCACTGAGATCAGGAACGTCATCTGTCATCACCATTCACTGTCATCACCACTCACTGTCACTACCACTTACTGTCATCACCACTCACCGTTATCACTATCAACATTCACTGTCACCATTACTCACATCATTCATTCATCACCACCACTCACTATCACCACTCACTGTCAACAGTCATTACCTTCACTGCCATCACTCATCTCCACTCACTACCATCAATCATCACCACTCACTACCATCACTCATCACCACTCGCTGCCATCATTCATCACCATTCACGATCATCATTCACCACCACTCACTACCATCACTCATCACCACTCACTAACATCATCACTCACGGTCATCACCATTATCACTTCACTGGCATCAGTGTCATGACTACTGACAGTCATCACAAATCACTGTCATCATTACTCACTGCCATTACCATCGTCATCAGAGTCATCAACCAATCAATGTCTTCACTGCCATTACCATTCACTGCTATCATCATTCAGTCATCACTGTCATTGCAACTGACTATCACCACTCACTGTCATTACTAATCACCAATCAGTCATCACTTTCCTCATATCACTATCATTGCCATTCAGTTATCACCAACCAGTCATCACTTTCATCACCAATCACTATCATCACCATACATCACTCTCATCACCCCTCACTGGCATTATTTTTATCACCACTCACTGTCATCACCAATCAGACATCACGTTCATCACGAATTATCATCATCACTTTCATCGCCGATCATTATCATTACTCATCACCAATTACCATCATCACCTTCACTACAACTCACTATCATATTCACCACAACTCACTACCACTCACTAAAACTCACTATCACTTTCATCACAACTCACTACCACTCACTACAACTCACAATCACTTTCACCACATCTCACTATCATCACTCATCACCATTCATTATCGTGACTTCCTTCACTATTCACCATCACTCAATACTCACTATCACTCATCACCAGTCACTATCATCACTTTCATCACCACTCATAATCATCACTTCATTACCACTCACTCTCAGTCATCACTTCATCACCACTCACTATTATCATCATCACCACTCACTCATCACTCACTGTCATCACCACTCTCTCTTCAGCACTCACTCTCTTCAGCACTTAGTATCATCATCGCTCACTGTCTTCACCGCTCACTGTCTTTACCACTCACTGTCATCAATCATCACTAGCTGTCATCACTCGTCACTCGCTGGCAGCACTCAGCAGAGTCGTTGTCATCATTCATCACTCATTGTCATCACTCATCACTCGCTGTCATCACTCATCGCCACTCACCGTCACCACCACTAACCGTCATCGCCACTCACCCAAATACAGAGGGGCGGGAGCATGTCCACAACTTCCCGCAACCGTATCCCACTACCATACCTGCCACTACGCCCTCATTACTTACTACCTACTATTGTCACCACACCCTCATCATACTCACCGCTCACCACCTCACCACCACCACACTGCATCATGTCACAATCAGCCCAGCCCAACTACTTTAGCAATTAACTACTTTCCACTTAATTCCTCTCTGATTTAGGTTTTTCCAGAACAAGGACCTCTTTTCTGTATTGTTCCTCATCACGGACTATTGTAATTATAGACGGTTTTTTAGCATTCAGGATAATCGGGCTGTTCTCCCATGCTAAATACTAAGTTATGATTGCATAATATTCAGTGAGTTTTAGTTGTGGGGCAGGTACGAATCTCCTTGGTTACTACTCAAATCAGCATCTCCAATATGAAACAACTGGTCATCAATCAAGCTGAAAGGGTTGAGGGATCTTTGGTAGATGAAAAATTCCGACCACGGCCATTGTTTTTATTCAACTCAGCAAAGACTTCTCACGTCAAAGCATTTATAAACATTCTCTTGCATCGTTTATAGCATGATCAACTTTTTTTATTCTTGCTATCACGAGACAAATTACTCACGCAACGCAAATGTTTTACTCACTTATATTTCAGTCGCTCAAAAATTTCCATGCTTTGATTTACCACAATTTGCTTTCACTTTTTTAATTAGTGCCATTTTGTTCCATTGTTTTTTCAGTATCTTTACCAAGAACATTCTCTCTCTCTCTCTCTCTCTCTCTCTCTCTCTCTCTCTCTCTCTCTCTCTCTCTCCCTCTCTCTCTCTCTCTCTCACCATTAATATCAGTTTAGTTCTTACTATCCAGAGAACCCAGCTGGTCTTCGCATGTTGGTGGGGGGGAGGGTGGAGGAGAAGAAAGAGGAGGAGGAGATAAGAAAGCATCGAGGGGAGGGAAAAACAAACGAGAAAGGTGAAGGAAAGAACAGGGTGAAGACAAAGAACAAAGATAACATAAATGAAGGAGCAAGAGTGGAGAACGTAGTGAGGGGGAAGGAAGAGTGCGTGATAAATGAGTACAAAAGACTGAGATAAAGTAGACGTCATAAAGGAAGAAATGGAAAATAAAAAGCAATATATTCAACAAGAGCGACGGAAAGGCAGAGAAGAGGAGGAGGACGAGGACGAACAAGGGAGGGAGAAAGAAAGACAAAATACCCTAAGAGAGGGAGGAAGCGAAAATAAAACCGAGAAAGAGGATACAGACGAAAATGGAATGTGTAAAAAAAAAAAAAAAAAAAATGAAGAAAACAAGGTATCCCGAAAATGTAATTTGTATTTTGTTTCATTTCTGTTTTCTCCTGACGATATTTGTTTCGCCTTAACCCGCTTGTGGTCGCGTCTTCCGTGTTATTGAAATTTACATCAGACGATTTTATTCAGGAGTACACCAGACCTACGGTTCTATATTCTAATCGGTTAACAATGTTTCCTAGCATCTCTTCCTAAGCGATATACTTCTGGATGAGACTGGTTAATATAAACTTGTAACATCCTGAAAATGGTGGTACTGGAATGATTTTAATGACACAACGGAGGCCGATAAGGAGTAATAAGTAAATAAATAGCTTAGGAAGGCGTTAGGGAACTTAACCAGCGACATGCAAGAATACTTTCACTATCACGCCATCTATGATCGGAACAAGTCTAGTAATCTATTCTCAGCTGATTTTATTCAGCTGAGAGCAAGTTATTGGATCCTGAGTGTTACGGTTTTGGCACAGGAGGGGTTAGTCTTCATTCTTCCCGTCAGTGCCAGGCGGTTCTCCCAAGCTGAACAAAATCGTCAGGTCGTTACAGGAACAATAAAACCCAGATTCTATCATACTTTAAGCTTTAAAAGTTATAAGAAGAGGGATAAAGGTGTTAAAAAAAAAAAGATAAAGCCAATAACAGGGAAGAGGATTGAATGAACGGAGAAATGGTGGAGCAGAAATTTGGTTGTGTTATTCCTGAAGTGCTATACGAAAGCATGGGGTAAATAGGAGATTATGAAAGCAAGAATGAGCTGCTGAGAGAAAATGTGACTGAATACAAAGAAAGTGAGGCGGTGCAGGGAGGGAGAAAGGAAGGGAGGTCAGACAAGAAATAGGTTGGCCGAAAAATTGTTCCGCAAGAAAGGGAAACGATTTGTCTCCTTCAATTAATACGGGACTAAGGCTTGACTCACATTTGTCTTTCCTTGCCCATCTCTCTCTCTCTCTCTCTCTCTCTCTCTCTCTCTCTCTCTCTCTCTCTCTCTCTCTCACCTTTTTCCATCTCTATTATTCTTTCTATACATTTCCTCATCTTCATTTTCAGCTCTTCCACTTTTACATATATTTCTTCGCCTCTCAAACTTTTCGTCCAGTCTTTCCCCGCCTCTTTTTTACTTCCACTTTTCTCCCTCTGTTCCTCTCCATTTTATACTTCCATTTTCGCTTCATCCACTGACACTGTTTTATCAGCTCATGTATAGTCTTCTTCCCTTTATTTTTTCACGGCTTCCCCAGTCCTTTTTATCTCCACTTCCTTTCATTTTCATCTCTTTCTCCTCCTTCACATTCCTCTCATTTTCAAGTCTCTACTCCATTATATCATCAGACTAACACATGTTTTGTTACTCTGAGTTTTATTTTCTATCTTCTCTCCGCCCTCTAAGGCTCCTATGACTCACTCTTAAGTAAGCAAAGTCTGGTGTTAGCTGCCGTAAAACACCTGAGTTGTCTCGACCATGCAAAGGCTAATCATTTCAATACTGACTCTCCTGAGCCCTCATAAGTTACTTGCAGAAAAATAAAATCCTCCTTCGTTAGATGGAGTGAGTACCAAAGCTTTCCCGATCATGAAAGTGTCAATATTAATTCAAATTTCCGCATTTCCTCATCTAATATATTCTTTTGATACGTGGCAGCATCTCTAGGTTGGGCTTTCTCCATCTGTTTCTCTCTGTTTCTCCTTAATGATTTTCGGACGTGCATTACTTCGCTCCCAAAGACTTTTATTCTTTAGTGAAGCCACACCACTCCATACCACCCTCACACCAGACCAAACAAAATCCTCCTCCCACACCACACTACACCTATGGCATTAACCGAAGGGTCCGGTAGCTTCCCCATCTACTTTTTTGTACTTCTCTTAATTACAGTATTCATCAATCTACTTACACCAGTAATGAAGGAAACATTCCAAGCATGTAGCTACTTAGTATGGATGGTGGACATCAATGCCGAAGTGGTGACATGTGAAGGCTTTTGGCATCCGAGAGAAATGCTGGACCTCGGGGAACATGCTATCAAGTCTATGTCCAGAGTTGGACTCCGCCGCGAAAGGCAGCCTCACTCACCCTGCGACTCCACCCACAGAGACTCCACCCGGCAAGCCTCCAGGCACCAATTATTCCCATTCCAAGTATCTCCCAGCAGGAACGATCACCTTGCATCAGCCATAAGCTTTGTCGTTTCCCCCCCTGATCTTTTCACTCCAGGCTGATTCTTTCGGATATTACTCTATCGGCATGATAAGCGTGTGGGAACGTGCCACGTGCCCATACACCAGGAATAGGCGTTCACATATTTTGTAAAGGATATACCACGCGTCACATGAAACAATTGTTCGTTATGCACCCGGTGATCATCCTTGATACTGAGAGAGCATTTCGTACCAAAGGTGTTAACTCGCCAACCACAGTTACTTGTTAGTGTTCCTGCCTCGCAGCCATAATGTAAGAAAGGTGAGAATCTATAATCCTTCTGCACAAATAACGATAACGTCAAATGCTCAATTCGAGTGAGTCCTTAACGCCATTTGCCTGACCAATGCGACAGGAAATCTCACCATCCAACGCACTAATGAAATGGATCACACTACTAAAGTAAATAACTGTCCTCGCCACATGCCTGTACAGAATGCAATGTTTCATCCAACAAACCACCATTTGCCTGGATCTTCTTGGCCCAGGAGACCTATAGTCCCAGTGGCTGTATCTCCTCGTGAATTGTCCTGAGAGCATTCAGGATAACCTTCAACAACTCAGCAAGTAAAAGTACAATATCAGCAAAGGCAGGGTCAGTAACCATAATAATAATAGTGAGTCCGTGTAGTTTAGGGATTAATGCAGGAATATCTATTATCTCCAGAATAAAATCTCTCTTCTAAACTGAGCACAATCGTCTGGAGGCATAGGGAATGAAACAAAAATGAGGTCCTCGGGTTGAAAGAGTCATGTGTGTGTTATTGCTGTATATCGACTGGGTGTAAGTTTTAGAGTCATTGTAAATGGCCCTGAGGAATTCGCAACACCTCTTCCTTAGCACTTTATTCTGCACATTGCACGTCCATAACCCTCCACGTCAATAGCCCCTTGTATGTTACTGATGCTGTGTCGACATTTAAAAGATATAAATGACAGACAGAAAGATAAGTTTGATAGATAAACCACAAAGGAAGAGGTGAAGCGTCCTAAGTAGCTTTCTCGCACGTTTACTGGTACCATCTATGTCGACATTAAAACGAAAACATAAGAGAATGTTCAGGGGTAATAAACTAATCATTAAGGAAATGGACATATGACGCCTTTTATGTATTAAGAATGAAACGCCGAGAAGCCAGGCGCCCAGCCGTTGTTGCAAAGCGTCACTCAGTATGCCTCCGCCATGCCTTGTGTACAGACTCGCCATACAACCTCCATGACCATGTTGACCGAATCAATTCACTGTCCCTTCATACTCTATCACAGACAAGTTTGGTCGAAAACCGTCTAGGGGTTTAGGAGATATCCTGCCCAAACCCATTTGACCTTGTCCTTTAACCTTTTAACTTTGCAGACCTAATCATTACATTGTCCCTTTATACTGTATCACTGACAGCAGTTTGGCTAAAATCCGTCCATGGGTTCATGAGATACCGCGCCCACAAAGATATAGTATGTCGACCCCATATGACCTCCATCTCAAAGCCGTTGACCTTGTTGACCAAATCAGTTCACCATCCCATGATACTGCATCACTGACAAAAGTTTGATGGAAATGCGTCGCTGGGTTCAGGAGATATCACGCCAACAAGAGTGTTATGGACGCACGGACCCAAGCACGCACGCACCCATTCATGCACGCACTGACGGACACACCAAACGTTTAATTCCTCCGCATTAAAAGAAAAAGGTAGTTCAAAGCCTCCTATACAAGCTAAAATTAGGAAAACGTGCGAAGAGGGTTCCTATGCCGCCTACACTCAGCATGATGTGCAATTATTAGGCTCCGTATTCTCGTCAGTTAAGGAACTCCCTAACACTTTTCCTGAGCGACTTATTTTGCTCATTACACTTTACTGACCTTATCCGTGTTACATAAATCATCCTAATATCGCCACACTCTGCATAGATATCGTACAAAAGGATATTAACCAGCCATATCCAAAAATAAAACACTAAGGAAGAGGTGTTAGGGAGCCTCCTTACCCCACGGGAATACAGGCCCACGTCTGCAATATAATCCAGAATACTGACGTCAGCACGCACACCACAACACACACCTGTCGCCTTGAAAACTAATATTAGCTTCTGCACATAAGTTTCAACCTTGTGTCCGCTAATTACCCCACCGGCCACAACATTATTTAGTGGGGATTTTCACGCTAATCAATTCTCAGGCGGGGGACTGGGGAAAGTGTGAGAAATTAAGAAACTAGAGGGAGAGGTGAGGGAGGGGAGGAAAAGGAGGAAGAAATTAAAGGGTTGAAGGAAGGGAGGGAAGGAAGGGAGGGAAGGAAGGGGAGAGAAAAGGAAGATGAGATGTGGGGAAGGAGTAAGAGGGGGTCTGAGAAGGGGTGGAGGAAAAATAAAGGAGAGGAGGGGAGGGGAGGATGGGGAGGGGTGGAGCGGGACGAAGAGGTGGAGTGGAGCGGGAGGGAAGGAGTGAAGAGATAGGGGTTGGGAGAACGAAGAGGGGAGGGGAATGGGACTGAGTTCAGAACTGAAGGAAGAATAAAGGGTCGGGGAGGGAAGGGGATGGGATTGGGAGGTGATTGGGAGGGAAGGGGGAAGGGAGATTAATGTAGAAGAGGACAGAAAAGTGGGGAGAAGAGAACGAGTGGCGGCAAGAGGAAGGAGGGAAGCGAGGAGCTGAGATGCAGGAAGGGAGGGAATGGAAAGGAGAGGAAGAGGGAAGGGAAAATAATGGGAGAAAAATGGGGAGGGCAGGGGAGGGGAGGGGATGTGGGGTGGGAAAAATAAAGTGACGTGGAGGAGGGAGATATTAAGGGAGGGAGGTAATTAGGGCGTGGCCTAATTTCGAAGTTAATTACAAGATGAACGATGAGACAGTGTTATTACCTGGTAGGCCGTAGTGTGTGTGTGTGTGTGTGTGTGTGTGTGTGTGTGTGTGTGTGTGTGTGTGTGTGTGTGTGTGTGTGTGTGTGTGTGTGTGTTCGTTCCCAGTGCGTGCATATATCAACCCTCTCACAATCAGAGCATTTCTAGTATTTCTGTCAGGCAAGCACAGACGAATTTCTTCAGCTTAGAATGGTTATCAACTCCAATTTGTTTGGCTAAGCAGACCCCTCAACCACAGGCAAGCAACTGCCCTTGCAAAGCTCTCGTGCAGTCAACCACTGTTACCTTGTGACTGACAGAGCCCCACGGCAGCGAAGCCCGAGGAAACGTGTGGAGGTTTGGTTCCCGGACGGATGATGCATTTGCGTCCCTCCAGTAGTTAAAGGCACCACAGCAGGCTCTACATCACTCCGTTATATGGTTATATGGTTACCACCCCGCGCCGAAAATGATTTCCTGACTTACAGGAAGCCATTTGACTTGTCACAGTGGAAAGCCGCCTGATGAGGAAGGAAGAGGAATAAAAAGTGATGGGAAGATACGGAGAACATGAGAAGGGAGGAGGGCAAGCACACAGACAGAATGATAAATGTGAGGAAGAAGTTGGCAGCACTACAGCAAGTGGGTGGACAATGGTGGCCACCACTTAAAAAAAAAAAAAAAAAAAAAAAAAAAAAAAAAAAAAAAACAGGTAAGAGTAAGTCAGGGAAGCCTCAGTGCTAATATCGGTACTTATGATTCTCTCCTGGCCGGCACAACTCTGCTCTCCTGTTTCAGTACAACCCAGACGATTTTATTCAGCACAGAGTGAGTTCTACGGGCACTTCCCACCCATACCCAGGTAATGAAAAATGCAGACGGACTGGATGTGTGCACTACCTCAGGTGTGTAAATAAAACAAGACTTTTACCCTATGTAAAAACCGAAAGGCAGAAATTAATGTGTGTGTGTGTGTGTGTTGTGTGTGTGTGTGTGTGTGTGTGTGTGTGTGTGTGTGTGTGTGTGTGTGTGTGTGTGTGTGTGTGTGTGTGTGTGTGTGTGTGTGTGTGTGTGTGTGTGTGTTGTGTGTGTGTGTGTGTGTGTGTGTGTGTGTGTGTGTGTGTGTGTGTGTGTGTGTGTGTGTGCTTACCTAATTGTATCTTTACAGGAATGAGTCAAGTTTGTACTGTCCCGTGTCTTAAACCATTTTTATCATACATCTCCTTAAATATTTGGATTGTTTTGGCACACACTAAATCATTCGGTAGTGCATTCCACTGATCAACTGCCCTATTTGGGAAACTAAATTTCCTTACATCTTTATCGGCTCTCTTTTTATGCAGCTTTTTGCAGAGTCCTCTTGCTGATGCTTCCCCATAGGTTATATATTCATTTATGTCAATTTTCTCTTTCCCTGATATGCATTTATAAAGCATAATCGTGTGTCCTCTTTTCCTTCTCTCCTGTAGTGTTGTCAGATTCAGTTTTTCTAGTCTTTCTTCACAGATTAGATCCCTTAAGCTTGATACCCATCTTTTAGCGGCCCTTTGAACTTTTTAGATCTTATCTATGTGTTTCTTGAGATGAGGATTCCAGACTACTGATGCATACTCCAGGTTTGGTCTGATGAACGATGTTATTATATTCCTCAGCATGTCTTCATTTATGTATGTGAATGTTATTCTCATATTTGCAAGCAGTGTATACATGTTCCGTACCTTCTCACTTATGTGGTCAGCCGGAGATAGTCTGTTATTGATAATCACACCTAAGTCCTTCTCTCATTCTGTTATGTGTAGGGCTTTACTTCCTAACTTATAATCCCGATCTGGTCTTTTCCCACTTTTACCAAACTTGATCACATGACACTTGTCCACATTGAATTCCATTTGCCATGTATTACTCCATTCATAAAGTTTATTTATTTCTTCTTGTAGCTCTTTACAAGAGTCTGTGTTAGTAATTCTCCTTTGTATTTTTGCATCATCAGTAAACATATTTAGATAGCTTTCATTTCCAGTGTTACAGTCTATGTCATTTATATACACTAAAAACATCATTGGTGTCAGCACTGAGCCCTGTGGCTCCACTAGTTACTTCCCTCCATACTGAGTAATTTCCTCTTAGTACTGTGCTCATTTCCCTTTTTCTGAGAAAATCTTGCATCTAACAGTACAGTTTGCCTCGGATTCCTCCTTGATGGTACGGTTTCCATAAGTCTTTGATGCAGTACTCTGTCAAATGCGCTCTTGAAATCTAGATAGATTCTGTTCACCCATCCTTCTCTTTTCTATAATGTGTCTGCAACTTTGTCATAGTAGCTTAATAGATTAGTAACAACTAATTTTCCCTTTCTGAATCGAATTGCCTTTCTGTTATCATATTGTGTTCTTCTAGATGGTTTACCCAAACTTTTCTTATCAGCTTTTCCAGTTATCTTACTTAAAACACTGGTCAGTGATACTGGTCGGTAGTTGAGTGGATTTTATCTATTCTCTTTCTTGATTAGGGGAACAATGTTTGCTTTCTTCCAAATATCAGGTAATTTACTTTGTCCCAAGGATTCCTTGAATTTTAAAGATAGTGGTCTATTTAACTCCTTTGCACATTCATGTAGCATCCAACACGAAATTTCGTCTGGACCATTTGCTTTTCCTTTATCTAATTAACTTGACTCCATTTGTATTTCTTTTTCTGATATTAGTGTATCTGGTAATATGTTTGGGCATGCATGTTCCGTATCATTCCTCTCAAAATTATTTCCTTCTGTAAAAATTGATTGGAAATTCTTATTTAGTGCTTCACAAATATCTTTCTCTTGTGTGTAAAGGATCCCTTCATCCGTAATGGATTGTATTTTATCTTTTACTTTGGTTTTGCTTCGGATGTAGCTGTAAAATAGCTTCGGTTGATCACTACTTTTGTTTATGATGTCCTCCTCAAACATTTGGGGCTTCTCTCCTCATTCTTGTGTATTCGTTTCTTGCCTGTTTACAGCTGTTATATGCCCTCTCACTATTGTGTCTTCTGTATCTTTTCCACAACAAGTGTCTTTTATCTTCAGCACTTTTACATTCTTTATCAAACCATCTCTTTATTTTAATTTCTGCTTCTTTGCGCCGAGGGATGTAGCATTGGACTCCTATTTCATAAAGTGTGTGTGTGTGACAGAGAGAGAGAGAGAGAGAGAGAGAATCTTGGTCTGACAGGAGTGCCGGAAGGCCATTTACATATTCAAGAATTCTGAGGCCACTTCATCCGGAAAAATGCACGAAAATGAAACAATTCGAAAGAAACTGAGAAATATAGCGAGATAAGGAAAAGATATATACCGGTATGAAAGGAAAAAGAAAAATCATCGGGTGGGGGGGTGAGGCTAATATATACTGACAAAATTCTTGAATACGTAAACGCCTCTCACAGGTGCGCTCTCTCTCTCTCTCTCTCTCTCTCTCTCTCTCTCTCATCATCGTCACCAACACCATCCTCCTCTTCCTCATGACGAGAGAGAGAGAGAGAGAGAGCACCTGTGAGAGGCGATTACTTATTCAAGAATTTTGTCAGTATGAAAAACGACAAAGAAGGTAAAAAGAAAAATGAAATTAAGGGAGAAACTGAATAAAGGCAGTGTGAATGTGAAAAATAGTTCTCTCTCTCTCTCTCTCTCTCTCTCTGTCGGTGTGGCACTGGGATAGAGGGACTGGCGTTTACATATTCAAAAATTCCGAGACGATTCGAGACAGATCCCACGGTCCCATTCACCTCAATACTCTATAACACACTCGAGTTTCTTTTCACCTTATCTTAGTTCCTTTCCTTGTCTTTTTTGCCTACTTATTCTATTCCATTTTCTCCTCCCTTTTGCTTCCCTGTTCCGTTATTCTCTTACTCGTAGTAGCTAATCTTTAATATTTTTACACATTACTGTTGTCATTTAATAGTTGTTCCTGTTGTTGTTTTCTGTTTCTCCTCTTCTTGTCCTTCTTCTTCTCTTCTTTCTTCTTCTTCCCCTTTTCCCTCTCCTTGTCCTTCTCCTCCCTTTTCTTATTCTTTTTCTTTCTTCAGTCATATTTTCTTTTTTTCTTTTTCTTTTGCCCTCCTCCTCTTTTTCTTCTTCCTCCAGAGTTTGAGGCAGAATCCACGATCACATCAACACCCAGCTTCAGTGGAATCTTTTTTTTTCTCTCTCTCTTTTCCTTCTTCATGTCATTTTACTTAATCTGTTTCTCTACTTATTTTCTCTCCTTCTTCTTTTACTCTAATAGTCTTGCCTTCCTAGTTTCTTCTGTTTTTTCCCTTTTTCTTGTCGATATTATAGTTGATCTCCTCCTCCTCCTCCTCCTCCTCCTCATCATCATCATCATCATCATCACCATAATTTTTCTCCTTTCTTTCTCTCCTTCTTCCCCCATGTATAAAGGCAGATTTTACTTTTCCATTCATACCAACAATATATCACTCAAATTTACTTTTTTCTTCATATGCTTATCTCTACAGGTTCGTTTTATTTTTCTCCTATTTTCTTACGTATTACGTGTCTTTTCCCAATAGTCTTCTCTTCATTTTCTTCAGTTTCCTTCATTTTTCTTCCTTAAATCATTTTCACTCAAATTCTCATCCTTTCCTTCTTTTATCCTATTACTTTTCCAGTTTCTCTTTCTTTGCTCTTCTACACTTCTGAGATCGTTTGAGGCACAGCTCGTTAACCTGGGAGACTCTATGACCTTTTCTTTACAAATTTATCTCTGCTTGTGACACGTTATTAATCTCTTATGTTATTTAAGCAATCAATGCCAGTATTACAATGACATAATTAACATACAAGAAAGGAGTAAATTCTAAAATAAATCGCTAAGGATAAGGTGCCACGGAGACTCCTGAACAGATAGGAAAATGACTCGCTGCTTATTCCTATATTTTTACTCCTCCTCCACCATCATCATCATTATCATCATCATCATCACCATTATCACCATCACTATCACCATCATCACCACCATCATCAGCATCAGCATAGCATCACCATCACCACCATCATCACTGTCACCATCATCACTGTCCTAAGAATGCGAACAGCAAATCGATGTACAATCCAGGTCCCCAATTATAGAGCTGGGAAAACAGGTGTTATTTTGAAACACCTCGCCCAGGCTGAATAAAATCGCCAGCAGGTAAAAGAGAATACATTGAAAAAATCCGCCATCACAGTGAAGGGGATAAGAGTAGTAAAGGGAGGATTATGCTGAAGGGGAGTGAGATGGAAATGTCGTGAGGGAAGGAGACAGAAAATAATTACCACGCGAAGGACGTGAAAGAATATGACCGGTCGATGAATTTAACTCAGGTTCTTGTAGTCGGCTTCTGGATGTGCTAACCAATGCACCAACGGCTCTTAATATTCTACCTTCCCTCCTTTATACCACCGCCATCACCACCAGATGACTGACTCTACCCACCAGCAATATACTTCCTCTACCTCCCCTTCCAACCCCTCCCCTTCCTCCTCCCTCCCCCCACTGTCTTGCTCCCTTCCACTAAATCCTTCCCCTTTCCTACTTCCCTAACTTCTCTTTTCTCTCCCTCCTCCTCCTCTCCTCTTACTCCTGCCCAGATCCCCGTCCCCCCTTCTCTCTCCCTCTTCTCTCACTCCTCTCCATCACAATTTCCCGTCTCCACTCCTCTCATCCTCCCCCTCTCCACCCTTCGTCCCTCCGTGCTCCCCTCAACCACCGCTTCCTGTTTTTCCTCTCCCCTCCCTTCTGACGATTCTTTCCTTGCCCTTCTTCCTCCTCACGCCCCCTCCTCTCATTACTCCTCCTTCCCTTTCCTCTCATTCCTCTCCTCTCCCCCATCCCTCCCCCTTCCACCACCATCGTTCCCACGCCGAAATAAACATCAAACAGCAGTAAGAACACAGATAATTACCATCGCTTTCTACTGACGGTGTTAACTGTGAATGCCTGTCAGTCCTTCAGTGCGGTGATGTATTTTATATTCTTGCTGTTATCACACGGTTTTCTTGTGCCTAGCGGAGAATTTCCACACTGGAGGGGTTAAATATGCCTTCATTAAACAAGCAGAAACACTCAAGACAGCCCAGCACCCGCTTCCCACACACTGACCTAATTTTAGGCCGAATACTGACTTAACCCTGCGACCTTGACGTTCAACCGATTCCTCCAGAAACAGACTTACCTTATTCCTGCCTCACTTCATTCCTGCCTTACCATTAACATTTCCACCAAGTAAGGTCGACATCGGATCAACACTGTGTGACAACCATGCCCTTTGGCCCTGACTTTTTACTTTTCCCTGTGGCCTTCGATCGATATTGAATTCCTCTATCCATGTCTGACCATGAACCCTTCCAGAAAGTTTGGAGTAAATACGAAAAAATTGTTTAATTCAACCTTGCCATGTGACCTTGACCTTTGACCTACTGTTCTCAAAAACAAAAGGTCAACATCTTACCTGATACTTAACCCTACCCCAAAGTCTGGTCCAAATAATTTGATAACTTGTAGTTTTGTTCATACACGGGTACATGGGTCGAACTTTGACCTTGCCCTGTAACCTTGGCCTTTGACCGATTGTTCTCAAACCTAATCTCTTCGTTTTTGCTTTATCCTCAACCTTGCAACTAAGTTTGGCCTAAATCGTATCAAAACTGTTTAAGTTGACCTTGCTGGGTCAAGTATTGACCTAACTCCGTGACCTTTACCCTTGATATGTGGTTCTCAAAAAACTGACTCTTAACACCTCCGGTAGGTTTGGTTTATAACAGATAAAAGCCAACTGAGCTGTTTTATGCACACTAGTGTAGTCTGCAACGATACAGATGACTCTCAGGTTTCATTATTATCATCATCACAATCATCACATGGTTTATAAATCATCATATAATACTGGTTGTTTATATACACCTCTGCGCTTTCCGTTTCAATAATATGACAATCGGATGTTAGAAACTCAGAGCCATATTTAAGGGAGCATAGAAGGCTTCGTAACACCATTTCCTTACAGATTTATTTTGTATATTTTGACGTTCTCTTGCATGTTAATCGTGTCGTTTAAATACTGCTATACTTTGCATCAAAACACAAACGAGGGTACGCTAAAGAACAGATGCTACCAAATCCCATATTCCTCTCCGCTAAAGCAGCTCTACACCTTTTCTCAAGCAACTTATTTTGTTTATTACACCTTACTGCCCATCTCTGTACTGTATAAATCCCTCCAAATATCCCCATACTTTACAAAGATGACGTGCAAAAGGATATTAACCAGCCATATCCAAAAATAACTCGCTTAGTTAGATGTGCTAACGTGCCTTCTTAACTGACGAGAATATGAGTTTAATTCTCCAAAGCTATTTACAGTGTGACCCTCAGATACAAATTAATATACAGGGTGGTACACATATAGCGCTGCACTAGAAATTCACTTGGAAATAGCTTGTGTTGCGGGGACGGCTCAGTCTGCTGACGTGGGAGTGAGAGTGGTAGTGGGAGTGGTAGTGGGAGTGGTAGTGGGAGTGGGAGTGGTAGTGGAAGTGAGTGATAGTGGAAGTGAGAGTGGTGGTGGAAGTGAGAGTGGAAGTAAGAGTGGCTGTGGGACTGACAGTGGCAGTGGAAGTGAGATTGGTAGTGGAAGCAGGATATATCTATAAATGATGCAGGAAGGGCATTGATAACGCTGAATGAACCGTCCCCGCAACACTCTAGAAATCACCCAGTGGAGTGGACGATGAGGTACAATTATGATCCATGCTGTATATATAACAAGTTCTATTATACTTCGCCTTTTCTGACTTTCCGTTTCCCGATCAATACGGTACATGTCCACACTACACCACAGAACAATACAGAAAATAGCAAAGATCATTATTCTTTATAGGCTAAGTTGGTATTTTCCTCAAATTTACACGACCAGCTGTATCTAAGTTAAATATTTACAACTCATTCCCAGAAAAACACATGCAAATTATTACAGATGCAGAATCAGGATCATATTTACACTACAACTTAAACCTTAACTTTCAATTTTATTTTTATCCGGTTTTAATATTGAAATATCTACTAATCCTATAAAGGAGCATACCGTGGCTAAACTGCAGAATAAACAGCTAAGGAAGAATTGTTACGAAGGCTTCATAACCACTTCGAAAGCTACCGTAAACCTAACTCTTGTACTTCATCTAGGGGAATACCGGGGCTTAGCAAAAACAAACACAGCCACTCCAGCCTTTTGACACTACCATACAATATATTTCTCTCTCCGTACAGACACCCCTTCTGTTTCGTGCTTAGCCGGCATGAGAAGGGATTAATTCTAGCTATACCCCTTCCTTCATTGATAGATCCAGTTTTGCAGGAGATCACTTACATATGTGACACCTTTCCCTGCCTCCCTGATCACAGCATCACCATCACAATCAGCATCACTATCCTCTTCCTATCATTATCACAGATAACCCACCCACAATGAGTCCCCCAACCCCCTCTCTCTCTCTCTCTCTCTCTCTCTCTCTCTCTCTCTCACGTAATGCCACTTCGTCCCGCTCCTAACCCATCATACATCTCATCTACGCTTCTCGCAGCCTCCATTCCACAACAAAGTCAGTTCTCTGCGGTGAAAGATATTTCTCTCTCTCTCTCTCTCTCTCTCTCTCTCTCTCTCTCTCTCTCTCTCGTTTCTGCATTTTGTTTCATCCATGTACCTTAATCATTTTGGGATAAAAATATTATTTTCTAGTACCTAAATTAGAAAATACGAAAATCATGCGGTGGTAACAACAACAACGGCAGCAGCAAATACCTCTTCTCAGTTACATGGTTAAGCTTGAGCTACTGTTGGTGGTGGTTGTCTCTACAGTTGTTATTATGACAGTAGTAGTGTTAGATAATAATGGTGATGGTGGTCGATGTGAATGTTAATGTTTTTGTGGTGTTGGCGGTAAGCTAATGGGATGTATGTGCTTTTTTATTTTATTACAGAGTTTATTGTTGTTTTTTTTTTTTTTAATGGCTAAATGCTTTCTTTGATAATGATTTTATGAGTGCACTGTTAATTGGTAATATACTTTTAATACTGTACTGTTGATTTATGTTGTTACTGTACCATAACTTTTTTGTGTTGCTTTATTAGTGCTATTATTTTGTTATATCTGTTTTGATGCTAAGAATCTCTATATTCAACCCTTGAAGAATCTTTCAGAAAAATTTCTGATTTGATGGAAATCGCAGTAGACAGCAAGACTGATTTAAAAAGTATGTTATTTGGCTAACATGGCTGAACACTGTATTCTTAAAATCTTGGGGTATTAACACACCTGTTACTTAAAAATTCAGAGCCCTACTAGTGTGACCCTTGGCACTGCAGGCATTCACCCTGAAATCGGAGCTGTGCAATACTATGCCCCCTAAAACAGTGGCTCTCTAAATGTGTGGCTCCTAAAACAGTGGCTCTCTAAATGTGTGGCTCCTAAAACAGTGGCTCTCAAAAATGCAGGCTCCATAAAATGCTGGCTCCCTAAAATGCTGGCTCTCTAAAACACTGACTCCCTAAAACACTGACTCTCTAAAAATGCGATTCTGAAAACACTGGGTACCCAAAACACTGGGTACCCAAAACACTGGGTACCCAAAACACTGGATACTCAAAACACTGGGTACCCAAAACACTGGGTACCCAAAACACTGGGTACCCAAAACACTGGGTACCCAAAACACCGGGTACCCAAAACACCAGGTAACCAAAACACTGGGTACTCAAAACACCAGGTACCCAAAACACCAGGTACCCAAAACACTGGGTACCCAAAACACTGGATACCCAAAACACAGGGTATCCAAAACACCGGGTACCCAAAACACCGGGTACCCAAAACACCGGGTACCCAAAACACCGGGTACCCAAAACACTGGGTACCCAAAACACCAAGTACCCAAAACACCAAGTACCCAAAACACCAGGTACCCAAAACACCAGGTACCCAAAACACTGGGTACCCAAAACACTGGGTACCCAAAATACCAAGTACCCAAAGCATCAAGTACCCAAAACACCGGGTACCCAAAACACTGGGTACCCAAAACAATGGGTACCCAAAACACTGGGTACCCAAAACACTGGGTACCCAAAACACCGGGTACCCAAAACACTGGGAACCCAAAACACTGGGTACCCAAAACACTGGGTACCCAAAACACTGGGTACCCAAAACACTGGGAACCCAAAACACTGGGTACCCAAAACACTGGGTACCCAAAACACTGGGTACCCAAAACACCGGGTACCCAAAACACTGGGTACCCAAAACACTGGGTACCCAAAACACTGGGTACCCAAAACACTGGGTGCCCAGAACACCAGGTATCCAAAACACCGAGTACCCAAAACACCGTGTACCTAAAACACTGGGTGGCCTGAACACCAGGTACCCAAACACTGGGTACCCAAGACACCGGGTACCCAAAGCACTGGGTACCCAAATCACCAGGTACCCAAAACACTGGGTACCATAAACACTGATTACCCAAAACACTGGGTGCCCTGAACACCAGGTACCCAAAACACTGGGTACCCAAAACACCAGATACCCAACACCAGGTACCCAAAACACCGAGTGCCCAAAACACCGGGTACCCAAAACACCAAGTACCCAAAACATTAGGTACCCAAAACACCAGGTACCCAAAACACTGGGTATGTATCCAAAACACCAGGTATGATATCCAATAGACCAGACGCCCAAAACACCAGGTACCCAAAACACTGGGTACCTAAAACGCTGGGTCCCTAAAACACCGGGTTTCTAAAACACCGGGTCCTTAAAACACCAGGTACCTAAAACACTGGGTCCTTGAAACACTGGGTTCTTAAAACAACATGTCTGTAAAACACCGGGTCCTCAAAACACCGTATCCCAAAAACATCGGGTCCCTAAACACCGAGTACCTAAAACACCAAGACTCTTAAAATGCATCCCTAAAACAATATATATCACTGACTCCCTAAAACATTAGCGATCTTAAACACTGCATCCCTAAAACAATGGATCCCCACCCAAACAGGTCTCTGCTGCAAACCTAAACATTGATGATCTAAGACATTCAGTCCCTAAAACGCTAGTCCTAAAACACTGGAATCCCTAAAACCCTAGATTCTTTAAAAACTATTCCCTAAATAATGGAGATTTCAAACACACTGGGCCCCTAAACCATTGTCCCTTAATACAGAAGCCCTAAATCTTAAAATGGGTGAATTCTTAAAATCTTACGTCTTACACTAGGGCCTTCCTGATATTGTGTCCAGCCTGCATGTCTTAAAATATGGCAGTCCTAAAATCTCAGAGCCTTGGAGAACAGAGTCTCTAAAATACTTGAGCCTTAGAACACTGTCCCTAAAATACTGGAGTCTTAAATCAGTCCTTAAAAAACTAGAGCCTTAGAACACTGTCCTAAAATATTGGAGCCTTAGAACAGTCCCTAAAATATACAAGCCGTGGAACACCGGGTCCTTAAAATATTACGGCCTTAGAACAATCAATAAATATTACAGCCTTAGAATACCATCCCTAAATACAGGACCCTTAAAACACCGGGTCCCTAGAATATTTGAGCATTAATACACTAGGTCCCGAAAATACTGAAGCCTAAGAACGGTCCCTAAAAAAATGGACCTTAGAATACCGGGTCCCCCAAATACCTTGGCCTTAAAACTGGCCCCTCAAACACTTAAGACTTATAGATGTGGATCCCTAAAACACTGAATCCCTAAAGTACACGAATGCTAGTGACCAAAATCCTTCCAAATCTTAAAATCTGAAACCTAAATCCCTTAATCTTTGCGTCATTATCTTATGCAGCGCTGAAAGTGAAAGCTAAGTAAAAACAAGAAAATTTTTAAAACGAAGACCTAAAGTCATTCAATCCTTGGTTTTCCTATGCACACACACACACACACACACACACACACACACTCCAACGGTCTTTTTGCTTCCTGAGAGGTGTATTACTTAGGGAAAGGCCTCTCGTACTAAAGGGGTATTCAAGATCCTATTTAAAACTCAAGTTCAAAAAACTCTCTTAATATGAATAACATCGTCTGGAGGCAGGACAGATTGAACACAAAAGTCACAGGAATCAAAGGGTTAAGGCCTAAAATCCCTAATTTCCTTAACCTTCTACCCTGAACACTGGTCCATTTTCGCCTCCCTCGACTTCTCGGATTTGCATGAGAGAGAGAGAGAGAGAGAGAGACTAGACTTCTCAGATTTGCATGAGAGAGAGAGAGAGAGAGAGAGAGAGAGAGAGAGAGAGAGAGAGAGAGAGAGAGAGAGAGAGAGAGAGAGAGAGAGAGACTAGACTTCTCAGATTTGCATGAGAGAGAGAGAGAGAGAGAATCAGTTAAGTGGTAATACATGAGCAAGTCAGTGGTTTTCTCGGGGCTGCCCTGGATGAACCCTGGGATTAAGAGTCTGGCTCCTGATAGCTAGGACTGGGGGTGAGGACTGGGTTTATTTCAAGATTCTCTCTCTCTCTCTCTCTCTCTGTATTATTATCATTTCGTATATGAGTATAACATCAAGTGTGTATAGTTGCTCGTGTAAACGATGTTGTGCTTGTGTAAAATGATGGGTGTGTATTATTACGTGTGTGTGTAAAATGCTGAGTGTGTATAATTACGCGTATGTTTAAAATTTTGTGTGTTATAATTACATGTATGTGTAAAATGTTGTGTGCTTATATTACGTGTGTGTGCAAAATACTGAGTGTGTACAATTACGTGTGCTTGTTGTGTGTGAAAAACGTTGAGTATGTATTTTTACGTGGTGTAGAATGTTGTGTGTATAAGTACGTGTCGTGGAATGAATCCATATTGGCCACTGATAATTAGTGTCGAAGCTGTGTATACTGAGAATATTTTTCCGTGTGTACAGTAATGTGGGTGTGCACAAAGAATGTACAGTATTTAGCAGTTCATTGTCGCATGTATAGTTGGGCACATATGCACCCGGTACAGCATCAATGTGCACCATATGTGTAGTATTTGGTGGACTTGGTGCACTTGACAACCTTGACATAATCACATGTTCGTGGGTGGCAATGGCATGAATGAACGCAGGTGGAAAATAATAGATGAAATGACCAAGTAATCATGATGCATGAACATCGGAAACTGTAGCTAGATCTCCACTTCACACAGACACTGTCCCAAGTTAATGTGTGGCCAACTGTACCTTCTTTACACAGATGATTATTTTTATTCAGATTACAAGAGTTTCCTCATATTTAATAGGACGGAAAAGTCTCCAATAATCCCCTGACCACAATAAAATGAGTACTGGGGATTTTTTTTTTTTTTTCAAATCTTAATACTGTAAATTAGGATATGTTCAAACCCGAGGCAATCCACAGTTTACTGTCGTAAATTTCATCCCGTGTGGATACAAGTACTGATCCATTCAACAGGATGACACTTATCAGTGCAACCTATGGACGATTTTCCTCAGCCTGAGACAATTTTGACAAATTTTCTATATGGCATACAGTATGAGTAGTGTTCATCAAACTTTTCAGTACGAAGACAACAGTAGTCACTCTACTACCATACAGTTTTACTCACTTACGAAGGGTCTTTCTGAAGTGGAAGAGCTGGATATACGAGTATGGGTAGAAAAAAAAAATGAGGAAAGGAAAACGAAAAAACGGAAAGAGAGAGAAGAAAAGGAAAGAAGAAAGAAAAAGGTCATGATACGGCATGAATTAAAGCTAAATCTATTTGAGAGAGCTTAAAGTGATGCGAACGAGGGGGAGTACAGAGCAAAGCATTATGTGGCCATGTTGTGAGTGCCACAGACTTTGTGGTACTTCATTTTTTTCTTATACATCTACATATTCTCTTCGTTATTGACAAGGTAGTTTACTATTGACTTAATTTTCGTCAGCACAAGACGATATTAGGATGTAATTTACGCAATATATCGCCAATGACTTGGTGTTACGGAATATGAAAGGTCACTTAGAACACGTGCACCGTCCCAGGAGGTATGAAAAAAAAAAAAATCCTTAGCCAGGCTCGGACGCTCCAGGAATGCCTGTTTGTCACATTTACTCCTAGGATTTCACTTAAACTTGTATTGTTATACACTGAATATTCTTCCCTAATGGGTTGATGATTATCTCTCACTCTCTCTCTCTCTCTCTCATTCCCACACCTATGCTTGACGGTTTAACAAGAATAACACTAATATCAATGAGCATATTATTGAACCTTTTCAATCGCCTGCACAGACGCTTTTGTATATTCATGTACTACTTTACCTGAGCATTAATTAACCAGTTGTACACACCTTGAACGTCAGCATGTAAAGTGTGGAATCTACCTCCATATCCCACACCGTCGATCTGTATTACCATCCCACAGCCAAACGCCTTTGATCTGTGGCTGAATCTGGCTCCTTCATGCAGCACAGGCAAATATTTATGGTCACCCTGAATTTCACTCCATTCACTGGCCCTCTGAAATACCCTTCCTTTCTCTCCACCAACCTACCTAACTCACTCAGTTACTCCCAGACTCTCTCTCTCTCTCTCTCTCTCTCTCTCGTTATGTCTTCCCATTTACTGTATCAATCTGCTGTTTCTATCAATCTATCTACTTTGTCACGAGTCGGCGCGATTAAGTATTTGAATAAACTCGTGTCATTAACTTTGGTGGGAAACCGCGAATTCTAGTGGAATCCCAGTATTTATCGCTCAGTTTAACCGCCACGTATTCACCCGATCGGGATTTTTTTCAGAACAATTTTTCACTGTGTCATAAATGATCGTCTTTGTGCGCGACTTTAGAACCTCCGCTGAGTACTTTGTTATGGGCGTGTTTTGCTCATTCTAGCCACTAGCAACTGTGGCTCGACACTTGCCTCTCTCTCACGATTTGAAGTCAGTCAAGATTTGTGCGCCGAGGCTCTACATCACTCCGTTATATGGTTATATGGTTACCACCCCGCGCCGAAAATGATTTCCTGACTTACAGGAAGCCATTTGACTTGTCACAGTGGAGAGCCGCCTGATGAGGAAGGAAGAGGAATAAAAAGTGATGGGAAGATACGGAGAACATGAGAAGGGAGGAGGGCAAGCACACAGACAGAATGATAAATGTGAGGAAGAAGTTGGCAGCACTACAGCAAGTGGGTGGACAATGGTGGCCACCAGTTAAAAAAAAAAAAAAAAAAAAACAGGTAAGAGTAAGTCAGGGAAGCCTCAGTGCTAATATCGGTACTTATGATTCTCTCCTGGCCGGCACAACTCTGCTCTCCTGTTCCAGTACAACCCAGACGATTTTATTCAGCACAGAGTGAGTTCTACGGGCACTTCCCACCCATACCCAGGTAATGAAAAATGCAGACGGACTGGATGTGTGCACTACCTCAGGTGTGTAAATAAAACAAGACTTTTACCCTATGTAAAAACCGAAAGGCAGAAATTAATGTGTGTGTGTGTGTGTGTGTGTGTGTGTGTGTGTGTGTGTGTGTGTGTGTGTGTGTGTGTGTGTGTGTGTGTGTGTGTGTGTGTGTGTGTGTGTGCTTACCTAATTGTATCTTTACAGGAATGAGTCAAGTTTATACTGTCCCGTGTCTTAAACCATTTTTATCATACATCTCCTTAAATATTTGGATTGTTTTGGCACACACTAAATCATTCGGTAGTGCATTCCACTGATCAACTGCCCTATTTGGGAAACTAAATTTCCTTACATCTTTATCGGCTCTCTTTTTATGCAGCTTTTTGCAGAGTCCTCTTGCTGATGCTTCCCCATAGGTTATATATTCATTTATGTCAATTTTCTCTTTCCCTGATATGCATTTATAAAGCATAATCGTGTGTCCTCTTTTCCTTCTCTCCTGTAGTGTTGTCAGATTCAGTTTTTCTAGTCTTTCTTCACAGATTAGATCCCTTAAGCTTGATACCCATCTTTTAGCGACCCTTTGAACTTTTTAGATCTTATCTATGTGTTTCTTGAGATGAGGATTCCAGACTACTGATGCATACTCCAGGTTTGGTCTGATGAACGATGTTATTATATTCCTCAGCATGTCTTCATTTATGTATGTGAATGTTATTCTCATATTTGCAAGCAGTGTATACATGTTCCGTACCTTCTCACTTATGTGGTCAGCCGGAGATAGTCTGTTATTGATAATCACACCTAAGTCCTTCTCTCATTCTGTTATGTGTAGGGCTTTACTTCCTAACTTATAATCCCAATCTGGTCTTTTCCCACTTTTACCAAACTTGATCACATGACACTTGTCCACATTGAATTCCATTTGCCATGTATTACTCCATTCATGAAGTTTATTTAATTCTTCTTGTAGCTCTTTACAAGAGTCTGTGTTAGTAATTCTCCTTTGTATTTTTGCATCATCAGCAAACATATTTAGATAGCTTTCATTTCCAGTGTTACTGTCTATGTCATTTATATACACTAAAAACATCATTGGTGTCAGCACTGAGCCCTGTGGCTCCACTAGTTACTTCCCTCCATACTGAGTAATTTCCTCTTAGTACTGTGCTCATTTCCCTTTTTCTGAGAAAATCTTGCATCTAACAGTACAGTTTGCCTCGGATTCCTCCTTGATGGTACGGTTTCCATAAGTCTTTGATGCAGTACTCTGTCAAATGCGCTCTTGAAATCTAGATAGATTCTGTTCACCCATCCTTCTCTTTTCTATAATGTGTCTGCAACTTTGTCATAGTAGCTTAATAGATTAGTAACAACTAATTTTCCCTTTCTGAATCGAATTGCCTTTCTGTTATCATATTGTGTTCTTCTAGATGGTTTACCCAAACTTTTCTTATCAGCTTTTCCAGTTATCTTACTTAAAACACTGGTCAGTGATACTGGTCGGTAGTTGAGTGGATTTTATCTATTCTCTTTCTTGATTAGGGGAACAATGTTTGCTTTCTTCCAAATATCAGGTAATTTACTTTGTCCCAAGGATTCCTTGAATTTTAAAGATAGTGGTCTATTTAACTCCTTTGCACATTCATGTAGCATCCAACACGAAATTTCGTCTGGACCATTTGCTTTTCCTTTGTCTAATTAACTTGACTCCATTTGTATTTCTTTTTCTGATATTAGTGTATCTGGTAATATGTTTGGGCATGCATGTTCCGTATCATTCCTCTCAAAATTATTTCCTTCTGTAAAAATTGATTGGAAATTCTTATTTAGTGCTTCACAAATATCTTTCTCTTGTGTGTAAAGGATCCCTTCATCCGTAATGGATTGTATTTTATCTTTTACTTTGGTTTTGCTTCGGATGTAGCTTTAAAATAGCTTCGGTTGATCACTACTTTTGTTTATGATGTCCTCCTCAAACATTTGGGGCTTCTCTTCTCATTCTTGTGTATTCGTTTCTTGCCTGTTTACAGCTGTTATATGCCCTCTCACTATTGTGTCTTCTGTATCTTTTCCACAACAAGTGTCTTTTATCTTCAGCACTTTTACATTCTTTATCAAACCATCTCTTTATTTTAATTTCTGCTTCTTTGCGCCGAGGGATGTAGCATTGGACTCCTATTTCATAAAGTGTGTGTGTGTGACAGAGAGAGAGAGAGAGAGAGAATCTTGGTCTGACAGGAGTGCCGGAAGGCCATTTACATATTCAAGAATTCTGAGGCCACTTCATCCGGAAAAATGCACGAAAATGAAACAATTCGAAAGAAACTGAGAAATATAGCGAGATAAGGAAAAGATATATACCGGTATGAAAGGAAAAAGAAAAATCATCGGGTGGGGGGGTGAGGCTAATATATACTGACAAAATTCTTGAATACGTAAACGCCTCTCACAGGTGCGCTCTCTCTCTCTCTCTCTCTCTCTCTCTCTCTCTCTCTCTCTCTCTCTCATCATCGTCACCAACACCATCCTCCTCTTCCTCATGACGAGAGAGAGAGAGAGAGAGAGAGCACCTGTGAGAGGCGATTACTTATTCAAGAATTTTGTCAGTATGAAAAACGACAAAGAAGGTAAAAAGAAAAATGAAATTAAGGGAGAAACTGAATAAAGGCAGTGTGAATGTGAATAATAGTTCTCTCTCTCTCTCTCTCTCTCTCTCTCTCTCTCTCTCTCTCTGTCGGTGTGGCACTGGGATAGAGGGACTGGCGTTTACATATTCAAAAATTCCGAGACGATTCGAGACAGATCCCACGGTCCCATTCACCTCAATACTCTATAACACACTCGAGTTTCTTTTCACCTTATCTTAGTTCCTTTCCTTGTCTTTTTTGCCTACTTATTCTATTCCATTTTCTCCTCCCTTTTGCTTCCCTGTTCCGTTATTCTCTTACTCGTAGTAGCTAATCTTTAATATTTTTACACATTACTGTTGTCATTTAATAGTTGTTCCTGTTGTTGTTTTCTGTTTCTCCTCTTCTTGTCCTTCTTCTTCTCTTCTTTCTTCTTCTTCCCCTTTTCCCTCTCCTTGTCCTTCTCCTCCCTTTTCTTATTCTTTTTCTTTCTTCAGTCATATTTTCTTTTTTTCTTTTTCTTTTGCCCTCCTCCTCTTTTTCTTCTTCCTCCAGAGTTTGAGGCAGAATCCACGATCACATCAACACCCAGCTTCAGTGGAATCTTTTTTTTTCTCTCTCTCTTTTCCTTCTTCATGTCATTTTACTTAATCTGTTTCTCTACTTATTTTCTCTCCTTCTTCTTTTACTCTAATAGTCTTGCCTTCCTAGTTTCTTCTGTTTTTTCCCTTTTTCTTGTCGATATTATAGTTGATCTCCTCCTCCTCCTCCTCCTCCTCATCATCATCATCATCATCATCATCACCATAATTTTTCTCCTTTCTTTCTCTCCTTCTTTCCTCATGTATAAAGGCAGATTTTACTTTTCCATTCATACCAACAATATATCACTCAAATTTACTTTTTTCTTCATATGCTTATCTCTACAGGTTCGTTTTATTTTTCTCCTATTTTCTTACGTATTACGTGTCTTTTCCCAATAGTCTTCTCTTCATTTTCTTCAGTTTCCTTCATTTTTCTTCCTTAAATCATTTTCACTCAAATTCTCATCCTTTCCTTCTTTTATCCTATTACTTTTCCAGTTTCTCTTTCTTTGCTCTTCTACACTTCTGAGATCGTTTGAGGCACAGCTCGTTAACCTGGGAGACTCTATGACCTTTTCTTTACAAATTTATCTCTGCTTGTGACACGTTATTAATCTCTTATGTTATTTAAGCAATCAATGCCAGTATTACAATGACATAATTACATACAAGAAAGGAGTAAATTCTAAAATAAATCGCTAAGGATAAGGTGCCACGGAGACTCCTGAACAGATAGGAAAATGACTCGCTGCTTATTCCTATATTTTTACTCCTCCTCCACCATCATCATCATTATCATCATCATCATCACCATTATCACCATCACTATCACCATCATCACCACCATCATCAGCATCAGCATCAGCATAGCATCACCATCACCACCATCATCACTGTCACCATCATCACTGTCCTAAGAATGCGAACAGCAAATCGATGTACAATCCAGGTCCCCAATTATAGAGCTGGGTAAACAGGTGTTATTTTGAAACACCTCGCCCAGGCTGAATAAAATCGCCAGCAGGTAAAAGAGAATACATTGAAAAAATCCGCCATCACAGTGAAGGGGATAAGAGTAGTAAAGGGAGGATTATGCTGAAGGGGAGTGAGATGGAAATGTCGTGAGGGAAGGAGACAGAAAATAATTACCACGCGAAGGACGTGAAAGAATTTGACCGGTCGATGAATTTAACTCAGGTTCTTGTAGTCGGCTTCTGGATGTGCTAACCAATGCACCAACGGCTCTTAATATTCTACCTTCCCTCCTTTATACCACCGCCATCACCACCAGATGACTGACTCTACCCACCAGCAATATACTTCCTCTACCTCCCCTTCCAACCCCTCCCCTTCCTCCTCCCTCCCCCCACTGTCTTGCTCCCTTCCACTAAATCCTTCCCCTTTCCTACTTCCCTAACTTCTCTTTTCTCTCCCTCCTCCTCCTCTCCTCTTACTCCTGCCCAGATCCCCGTCCCCCCTTCTCTCTCCCTCTTCTCTCACTCCTCTCCATAACAATTTCCCGTCTCCACTCCTCTCATCCTCCCCCTCTCCACCCTTCGTCCCTCCGTGCTCCCCTCAACCACCGCTTCCTGTTTTTCCTCTCCCCTCCCTTCTGACGATTCTTTCCTTGCCCTTCTTCCTCCTCACGCCCCCTCCTCTCATTACTCCTCCTTCCCTTTCCTCTCATTCCTCTCCTCTCCCCCATCCCTCCCCCTTCCACCACCATCGTTCCCACGCCGAAATAAACATCAAACAGCAGTAAGAACACAGATAATTACCATCGCTTTCTACTGACGGTGTTAACTGTGAATGCCTGTCAGTCCTTCAGTGCGGTGATGTATTTTATATTCTTGCTGTTATCACACGGTTTTCTTGTGCCTAGCGGAGAATTTCCACACTGAAGGGGTTAAATATGCCTTCATTAAACAAGCAGAAACACTCAAGACAGCCCAGCACCCGCTTCCCACACACTGACCTAATTTTAGGCCGAATACTGACTTAACCCTGCGACCTTGACGTTCAACCGATTCCTCCAGAAACAGACTTACCTTATTCCTGCCTCACTTCATTCCTGCTTTACCATTAACCTTTCCACCAAGTAAGGTCGATATCGGATCAACACTGTGTGACAACCATGCCCTTTGGCCCTGACTTTTTACTTTTCCCTGTGGCCTTCGATCGATATTGAATTCCTCTATCCATGTCTGACCATGAACCCTTCCAGAAAGTTTGGAGTAAATACGAAAAAATTGTTTAATTCAACCTTGCCATGTGACCTTGACCTTTGACCTACTGTTCTCAAAAACAAAAGGTCAACATCTTACCTGATACTTAACCCTACCCCAAAGTCTGGTCCAAATAATTTGATAACTTGTAGTTTTGTTCATACACGGGTACATGGGTCGAACTTTGACCTTGCCCTGTAACCTTGGCCTTTGACCGATTGTTCTCAAACCTAATCTCTTCGTTTTTGCTTTATCCTCAACCTTGCAACTAAGTTTGGCCTAAATCGTATCAAAACTGTTTAAGTTGACCTTGCTGGGTCAAGTATTGACCTAACTCCGTGACCTTTACCCTTGATATGTGGTTCTCAAAAAACTGACTCTTAACACCTCCGGTAGGTTTGGTTTATAACAGATAAAAGCCAACTGAGCTGTTTTATGCACACTAGTGTAGTCTGCAACGATACAGATGACTCTCAGGTTTCATTATTATCATCATCACAATCATCACATGGTTTATAAATCATCATATAATACTGGTTGTTTATATACACCTCTGCGCTTTCCGTTTCAATAATATGACAATCGGATGTTAGAAACTCAGAGCCATATTTAAGGGAGCATAGAAGGCTTCGTAGCACCATTTCCTTACAGATTTATTTTGTATATTTTGACGTTCTCTTGCATGTTAATCGTGTCGTTTAAATACTGCTATACTTTGCATCAAAACACAAACGAGGGTACGCTAAAGAACAGATGCTACCAAATCCCATATTAATCTCCGCTAAAGCAGCTCTACACCTTTTCTCAAGCAACTTATTTTTCTTATTACACCTTACTGCCCATCTCTGTACTGTATAAATCCCTCCAAATATCCCCATACTTTACAAAGATGACGTGCAAAAGGATATTAACCAGCCATATCCAAAAATAACTCGCTTAGTTAGATGTGCTAACGTGCCTTCTTAACTGACGAGAATATGAGTCTAATTCTCCAAAGCTATTTACAGTGTGACCCTCAGATACAAATTAATATACAGGGTGGTACACATATAGCGCTGCACTAGAAATTCACTTGGAAATAGCTTGTGTTGCGGGGACGGCTCAGTCTGCTGACGTGGGAGTGAGAGTGGTAGTGGGAGTGGTAGTGGGAGTGGTAGTGGGAGTGGGAGTGGTAGTGGAAGTGAGTGATAGTGGAAGTGAGAGTGGTGGTGGAAGTGAGAGTGGAAGTAAGAGTGGCTGTGGGACTGACAGTGGCAGTGGAAGTGAGATTGGTAGTGGAAGCAGGATATATCTATAAATGATGCAGGAAGGGCATTGATAACGCTGAATGAACCGTCCCCGCAACACTCTAGAAATCACCCAGTGGAGTGGACGATGAGGTACAATTATGATCCATGCTGTATATATAACAAGTTCTATTATACTTCGCCTTTTCTGACTTTCCGTTTCCCGATCAATACGGTACATGTCCACACTACACCACAGAACAATACAGAAAATAGCAAAGATCATTATTCTTTATAGGCTAAGTTGGTATTTTCCTCAAATTTACACGACCAGCTGTATCTAAGTTAAATATTTACAACTCATTCCCAGAAAAACACATGCAAATTATTACAGATGCAGAATCAGGATCATATTTACACTACAACTTAAACCTTAACTTTCAATTTTATTTTTATCCGGTTTTAATATTGAAATATCTACTAATCCTATAAAGGAGCATACCGTGGCTAAACTGCAGAATAAACAGCTAAGGAAGAATTGTTACGAAGGCTTCATAACCACTTCGAAAGCTACCGTAATCCTAACTCTTGTACTTCATCTAGGGGAATACCGGGGCTTAGCAAAAACAAACACAGCCACTCCAGCCGTTTGACACTACCATACAATATATTTCTCTCTCCGTACAGACACCCCTTCTGTTTCGTGCTTAGCCGGCATGAGAAGGGATTAATTCTAGCTATACCCCTTCCTTCATTGATAGATCCAGTTTTGCAGGAGATCACTTACATATGTGACACCTTTCCCTGCCTCCCTGATCACAGCATCACCATCACAATCAGCATCACTATCCTCTTCCTATCATTATCACAGATAACCCACCCACAATGAGTCCCCCAACCCCCTCTCTCTCTCTCTCTCTCTCTCTCTCTCTCACGTAATGCCACTTCGTCCCGCTCCTAACCCATCATACATCTCATCTACGCTTCTCGCAGCCTCCATTCCACAACAAAGTCAGTTCTCTGCGGTGAAAGATATTTCCCTCTCTCTCTCTCTCTCTCTCTCTCTCTCTCTCTCTCTCTCTCTCTCTCGTTTCTGCATTTTGTTTCATCCATGTACCTTAATCATTTTGGGATAAAAATCTTATTTTCTAGTACCTAAATTAGAAAATACGAAAATCATGCGGTGGTAACAACAACAACGGCAGCAGCAAATACCTCTTCTCAGTTACATGGTTAAGCTTGAGCTACTGTTGGTGGTGGTTGTCTCTACAGTTGTTATTATGACAGTAGTAGTGTTAGATAATAATGGTGATGGTGGTCGATGTGAATGTTAATGTTTTTGTGGTGTTGGCGGTAAGCTAATGGGATGTATGTGCTTTTTTATTTTATTACAGAGTTTATTGTTGTTTTTTTTTTTTATGGCTAAATGCTTTCTTTGATAATGATTTTTTTAGTGCACTGTTAATTGGTAATATACTTTTAATACTGTACTGTTGATTTATGTTGTTACTGTACCATAACTTTTTTGTGTTGCTTTATTAGTGCTATTATTTTGTTATATCTGTTTTGATGCTAAGAATCTCTATATTCAACCCTTGAAGAATCTTTCAGAAAAATTTCTGATTTGATGGAAATCGCAGTAGACAGCAAGACTGATTTAAAAAGTATGTTATTTGGCTAACATGGCTGAACACTGTATTCTTAAAATCTTGGGGTTTTAACACACCTGTTACTTAAAAATTCAGAGCCCTACTAGTGTGACCCTTGGCACTGCAGGCATTCACCCTGAAATCGGAGCTGTGCAATACTATGCCCCCTAAAACAGTGGCTCTCTAAATGTGTGGCTCCTAAAACAGTGGCTCTCTAAATGTGTGGCTCCTAAAACAGTGGCTCTCAAAAATGCAGGCTCCATAAAATGCTGGCTCCCTAAAATGCTGGCTCTCTAAAACACTGACTCCCTAAAACACTGACTCTCTAAAAATGCGATTCTGAAAACACTGGGTACCCAAAACACTGGGTACCCAAAACACTGGGTACCCAAAACACTGGGTACCAAAAACACTGGGTACTCAAAACACTGGGTACCCAAAACACTGGGTACCCAAAACACTGGGTACCCAAAACACCGGGTACCCAAAACACCAGGTAACCAAAACACTGGGTACTCAAAACACCAGGTACCCAAAACACCAGGTACCCAAAACACTGGGTACCCAAAACACTGGATACCCAAAACACCGGGTATCCAAAACACCGGGTACCCAAAACACCGGGTACCCAAAACACCGGGTACCCAAAACACCGGGTACCCAAAACACCGGGTACCCAAAACACCAAGTACCCAAAACACCAAGTACCCAAAACACCAAGTACCCAAAACACCAAGTACCCAAAACACCAGGTACCCAAAACACCAGGTACCCAAAACACTGGGTACCCAAAACACTGGGTACCCAAAATACCAAGTACCCAAAGCATCAAGTACCCAAAACACCGGGTACCCAAAACACTGGGTACCCAAAACACTGGGTACCCAAAACACTGGGTACCCAAAACACCGGGTACCCAAAACACTGGGTACCCAAAACACTGGGTACCCAAAACACTGGGTACCCAAAACACCGGGTACCCAAAACACTGGGTACCCAAAACACTGGGTACCCAAAACACTGGGTGCCCAGAACACCAGGTATCCAAAACACCGAGTACCCAAAACACCGTGTACCTAAAACACTGGGTGGCCTGAACACCAGGTACCCAAACACTGGGTACCCAAGACACCGGGTACCCAAAACACTGGGTACCATAAACACTGATTACCCAAAACACTGGGTGCCCTGAACACCAGGTACCCAAAACACTGGGTACCCAAAACACCAGATACCCAACACCAGGTACCCAAAACACCGAGTGCCCAAAACACCGGGTACCCAAAACACCAAGTGCCCAAAACATTGGGTACCCAAAACACCAGGTACCCAAAACACTGGGTATGTATCCAATACACCAGGTATGATATCCAATAGACCAGACGCCCAAAACACCAGGTACCCAAAACACTGGGTACCTAAAACGCTGGGTCCCTAAAACACCGGGTTTCTAAAACACCGGGTCCTTAAAACACCAGGTACCTAAAACACTGGGTCCTTGAAACACTGGGTTCTTAAAACAACATGTCTTTAAAACACCGGGTCCTCAAAACACCGTATCCCAAAAACATCGGGTCCCTAAACACCGAGTACCTAAAACACCAAGACTCTTAAAATGCATCCCTAAAACAATATATATCACTGACTCCCTAAAACATTAGCGATCTTAAACACTGCATCCCTAAAACAATGGATCCCCACCCAAACAGGTCTCTGCTGCAAACCTAAACATTGATGATCTAAGACATTCAGTCCCTAAAACGCTAGTCCTAAAACACTGGAATCCCTAAAACCCTAGATTCTTTAAAAACTATTCCCTAAATAATGGAGATTTCAAACACACTGGGCCCCTAAACCATTGTCCCTTAATACAGAAGCCCTAAATCTTAAAATGGGTGAATTCTTAAAATCTTACGTCTTACACTAGGGCCTTCCTGATATTGTGTCCAGCCTGCATGTCTTAAAATATGGCAGTCCTAAAATCTCAGAGCCTTGGAGAACAGAGTCTCTAAAATACTTGAGCCTTAGAACACTGTCCCTAAAATACTGGAGTCTTAAATCAGTCCTTAAAATACTAGAGCCTTAGAACACTGTCCTAAAATATTGGAGCCTTAGAACAGTCCCTAAAATATACAAGCCGTGGAACACCGGGTCCTTAAAATATTACGGCCTTAGAACAATCAATAAATATTACAGCCTTAGAATACCATCCCTAAATACAGGACCCTTAAAACACCGGGTCCCTAGAATATTTGAGCATTAATACACTAGGTCCCGAAAATACTGGAGCCTAAGAACGGTCCCTAAAAAACTGGACCTTAGAATACCGGGTCCCCCAAATACCTTGGCCTTAAAACTGGCCCCTCAAACACTTAAGACTTATAGATGTGGATCCCTAAAACACTGAATCCCTAAAGTACACGAATGCTAGTGACCAAAATCCTTCCAAATCTTAAAATCTGAAACCTAAATCCCTTAATCTTTGCGTCATTATCTTATGCAGCGCTGAAGGTGAAAGCTAAGTAAAAACAAGAAAATTTTTAAAACGAAGACCTAAAGTCATTCAATCCTTGGTTTTCCTATGCACACACACACACACACACACACACACACACACACACACACACACACACACACACACACACACACACTCCAACGGTCTTTTTGCTTCCTGAGAGGTGTATTACTTAGGGAAAGGCCTCTCGTACTAAAGGGGTATTCAAGATCCTATTTAAAACTCAAGTTCAAAAAACTCTCTTAATGTGAATAACATCGTCTGGAGGCAGGACAGATTGAACACAAAAGTCACAGGAATCAAAGGGTTAAGGCCTAAAATCCCTAAATTCCTTAACCTTCTACCCTGAACACTGGTCCATTTTCGCCTCCCTCGACTTCTCGGATTTGCATGAGAGAGAGAGAGAGAGAGACTAGACTTCTCAGATTTGCATGAGAGAGAGAGAGAGAGAGAGAGAGAGAGAGAGAGAGAGAGACTAGACTTCTCAGATTTGCATGAGAGAGAGAGAGAGAGAGAGACTAGACTTCTCAGATTTGCATGAGAGAGAGAGAGAGAGAGAGAGAATCAGTTAAGTGGTAATACATGGGCAAGTCAGTGGTTTTCTCGGGGCTGCCCTGGATGAACCCTGGGATTAAGAGTCTGGCTCCTGATAGCTAGGACTGGGGGTGAGGACTGGGTTTATTTCAAGATTCTCTCTCTCTCTCTCTCTCTCTCTCTCTCTCTCTCTCTCTCTCTCTCTCTCTCTGTATTATTATCATTTCGTATATGAGTATAACATCAAGTGTGTATAGTTGCTCGTGTAAACGATGTTGTGCTTGTGTAAAATGATGGGTGTGTATTATTACGTGTGTGTGTAAAATGCTGAGTGTGTATAATTACGTGTATGTTTAAAATTTTGTGTGTTATAATTACATGTATGTGTAAAATGTTGTGTGCTTATATTACGTGTGTGTGCAAAATACTGAGTGTGTACAATTACGTGTGCTTGTTGTGTGTGAAAAACGTTGAGTATGTATTTTTACGTGGTGTAGAATGTTGTGTGTATAAGTACGTGTCGTGGAATGAATCCATATTGGCCACTGATAATTAGTGTCGAAGCTGTGTATACTGAGAATATTTTTCCGTGTGTACAGTAATGTGGGTGTGCACAAAGAATGTACAGTATTTAGCAGTTCATTGTCGCATGTATAGTTGGGCACATATGCACCCGGTACAGCATCAATGTGCACCATATGTGTAGTATTTGGTGGACTTGGTGCACTTGACAACCTTGACATAATCACATGTTCGTGGGTGGCAATGGCATGAATGAACGCAGGTGGAAAATAATAGATGAAATGACCAAGTAACCATGATGCATGAACATCGGAAACTGTAGCTAGATCTCCACTTCACACAGACACTGTCCCAAGTTAATGTGTGGCCAACTGTACCTTCTTTACACAGATGATTATTTTTATTCAGATTACAAGAGTTTCCTCATATTTAATAGGACGGAAAAGTCTCCAATAATCCCCTGACCACAATAAAATGAGTACTGGGGATTTTTTTTTTTTTTTCAAATCTTAATACTGTAAATTAGGATATGTTCAAACCCGAGGCAATCCACAGTTTACTGTCGTAAATTTCATCCCGTGTGGATACAAGTACTGATCCATTCAACAGGATGACACTTATCAGTGCAACCTATGGACGATTTTCCTCAGCCTGAGACAATTTTGACAAATTTTCTATATGGCATACAGTATGAGTAGTGTTCATCAAACTTTTCAGTACGAAGACAACAGTAGTCACTCTACTACCATACAGTTTTACTCACTTACGAAGGGTCTTTCTGAAGTGGAAGAGCTGGATATACGAGTATGGGTAGAAAAAAAAAATGAGGAAAGGAAAACGAAAAAACGGAAAGAGAGAGAAGAAAAGGAAAGAAGAAAGAAAAAGGTCATGATACGGCATGAATTAAAGCTAAATCTATTTGAGAGAGCTTAAAGTGATGCGAACGAGGGGGAGTACAGAGCAAAGCATTATGTGGCCATGTTGTGAGTGCCACAGACTTTGTGGTACTTCATTTTTTTCTTATACATCTACATATTCTCTTCGTTATTGACAAGGTAGTTTACTATTGACTTAATTTTCGTCAGCACAAGACGATATTAGGATGTAATTTACGCAATATATCGCCAATGACTTGGTGTTACGGAATATCAAAGGTCACTTAGAACACGTGCACCGTCCCAGGAGGTATGAAAAAAAAAAAAAATCCTTAGCCAGGCTCGGACGCTCCAGGAATGCCTGTTTGTCACATTTACTCCTAGGATTTCACTTAAATTTGTATTGTTATACACTGAATATTCTTCCCTAATGGGTTGATGATTATCTCTCACTCTCTCTCTCTCTCTCTCTCTCTCTCTCTCTCATTCCCACACCTATGCTTGACGGTTTAACAAGAATAACACTAATATCAATGAGCATATTATTGAACCTTTTCAATCGCCTGCACAGACGCTTTTGTATATTCATGTACTACTTTACCTGAGCATTAATTAACCAGTTGTACACACCTTGAACGTCAGCATGTAAAGTGTGGAATCTACCTCCATATCCCACACCGTCGATCTGTATTACCATCCCACAGCCAAACGCCTTTGATCTGTGGCTGAATCTGGCTCCTTCATGCAGCACAGGCAAATATTTATGGTCACCCTGAATTTCACTCCATTCACTGGCCCTCTGAAATACCCTTCCTTTCTCTCCACCAACCTACCTAACTCACTCAGTTACTCCCAGACTCTCTCTCTCTCTCTCTCTCTCTCTCTCTCTCTCTCTCTCGTTATGTCTTCCCATTTACTGTATCAATCTGCTGTTTCTATCAATCTATCTACTTTGTCACGAGTCGGCGCGATTAAGTATTTGAATAAACTCGTGTCATTAACTTTGGTGGGAAACCGCGAATTCTAGTGGAATCCCAGTATTTATCGCTCAGTTTAACCGCCACGTATTCACCCGATCGGGATTTTTTTCAGAACAATTTTTCACTGTGTCATAAATGATCGTCTTTGTGCGCGACTTTAGAACCTCCGCTGAGTACTTTGTTATGGGCGTGTTTTGCTCATTCTAGCCACTAGCAACTGTGGCTCGACACTTGCCTCTCTCTCACGATTTGAAGTCAGTCAAGATTTGTGCGCCGAGGCTCTACATCACTCCGTTATATGGTTATATGGTTACCACCCCGCGCCGAAAATGATTTCCTGACTTACAGGAAGCCATTTGACTTGTCACAGTGGAGAGCCGCCTGATGAGGAAGGAAGAGGAATAAAAAGTGATGGGAAGATACGGAGAACATGAGAAGGGAGGAGGGCAAGCACACAGACAGAATGATAAATGTGAGGAAGAAGTTGGCAGCACTACAGCAAGTGGGTGGACAATGGTGGCCACCAGTTAAAAAAAAAAAAAAAAAAAAAAAAAAAAAAAAAAAAACAGGTAAGAGTAAGTCAGGGAAGCCTCAGTGCTAATATCGGTACTTATGATTCTCTCCTGGCCGGCACAACTCTGCTCTCCTGTTCCAGTACAACCCAGACGATTTTATTCAGCACAGAGTGAGTTCTACGGGCACTTCCCACCCATACCCAGGTAATGAAAAATGCAGACGGACTGGATGTGTGCACTACCTCAGGTGTGTAAATAAAACAAGACTTTTACCCTATGTAAAAACCGAAAGGCAGAAATTAATGTGTGTGTGTGTGTGTGTGTGTGTGTGTGTGTGTGTGTGTGTTGTGTGTGTGTGTGTGTGTGTGTGTGCTTACCTAATTGTATCTTTACAGGAATGAGTCAAGTTTGTACTGTCCCGTGTCTTAAACCATTTTTATCATACATCTCCTTAAATATTTGGATTGTTTTGGCACACATTAAATCATTCGGTAGTGCATTCCACTGATCAACTGCCCTATTTGGGAAACTAAATTTCCTTACATCTTTATCGGCTCTCTTTTTATGCAGCTTTTTGCAGAGTCCTCTTGCTGATGCTTCCCCATAGGTTATATATTCATTTATGTCAATTTTCTCTTTCCCTGATATGCATTTATAAAGCATAATCGTGTGTCCTCTTTTCCTTCTCTCCTGTAGTGTTGTCAGATTCAGTTTTTCTGGTCTTTCTTCACAGATTAGATCCCTTAAGCTTGATACCCATCTTTTAGCGGCCCTTTGAACTTTTTAGATCTTATCTATGTGTTTCTTGAGATGAGGATTCCAGACTACTGATGCATACTCCAGGTTTGGTCTGATGAACGATGTTATTATATTCCTCAGCATGTCTTCATTTATGTATGTGAATGTTATTCTCATATTTGCAAGCAGTGTATACATGTTCCGTACCTTCTCACTTATGTGGTCAGCCGGAGATAGTCTGTTATTGATAATCACACCTAAGTCCTTCTCTCATTCTGTTATGTGTAGGGCTTTACTTCCTAACTTATAATCCCAATCTGGTCTTTTCCCACTTTTACCAAACTTGATCACATGACACTTGTCCACATTGAATTCCATTTGCCATGTATTACTCCATTCATGAAGTTTATTTAATTCTTCTTGTAGCTCTTTACAAGAGTCTGTGTTAGTAATTCTCCTTTGTATTTTTGCATCATCAGCAAACATATTTAGATAGCTTTCATTTCCAGTGTTACTGTCTATGTCATTTATATACACTAAAAACATCATTGGTGTCAGCACTGAGCCCTGTGGCTCCACTAGTTACTTCCCTCCATACTGAGTAATTTCCTCTTAGTACTGTGCTCATTTCCTTTTTCTGAGAAAATCTTGCATCTAACAGTACAGTTTGCCTCGGATTCCTCCTTGATGGTACGGTTTCCATAAGTCTTTGATGCAGTACTCTGTCAAATGCGCTCTTGAAATCTAGATAGATTCTGTTCACCCATCCTTCTCTTTTCTATAATGTGTCTGCAACTTTGTCATAGTAGCTTAATAGATTAGTAACAACTAATTTTCCTTTCTGAATCGAATTGCCTTTCTGTTATCATATTGTGTTCTTCTAGATGGTTTACCCAAACTTTTCTTATCAGCTTTTCCAGTTATCTTACTTAAAACACTGGTCAGTGATACTGGTCGGTAGTTGAGTGGATTTTATCTATTCTCTTTCTTGATTAGGGGAACAATGTTTGCTTTCTTCCAAATATCAGGTAATTTACTTTGTCCCAAGGATTCCTTGAATTTTAAAGATAGTGGTCTATTTAACTCCTTTGCACATTCATGTAGCATCCAACACGAAATTTCGTCTGGACCATTTGCTTTTCCTTTGTCTAATTAACTTGACTCCATTTGTATTTCTTTTTCTGATATTAGTGTATCTGGTAATATGTTTGGGCATGCATGTTCCGTATCATTCCTCTCAAAATTATTTCCTTCTGTAAAAATTGATTGGAAATTCTTATTTAGTGCTTCACAAATATCTTTCTCTTGTGTGTAAAGGATCCCTTCATCCGTAATGGATTGTATTTTATCTTTTACTTTGGTTTTGCTTCGGATGTAGCTGTAAAATAGCTTCGGTTGATCACTACTTTTGTTTATGATGTCCTCCTCAAACATTTGGGGCTTCTCTTCTCATTCTTGTGTATTCGTTTCTTGCCTGTTTACAGCTGTTATATGCCCTCTCACTATTGTGTCTTCTGTATCTTTTCCACAACAAGTGTCTTTTATCTTCAGCACTTTTACATTCTTTATCAAACCATCTCTTTATTTTAATTTCTGCTTCTTTGCGCCGAGGGATGTAACATTGGACTCCTATTTCATAAAGTGTGTGTGTGTGACAGAGAGAGAGAGAGAGAGAGAGAATCTTGGTCTGACAGGAGTGCCGGAAGGCCATTTACATATTCAAGAATTCTGAGGCCACTTCATCCGGAAAAATGCACGAAAATGAAACAATTCGAAAGAAACTGATAAATATAGCGAGATAAGGAAAAGATATATACCGGTATGAAAGTAAAAAGAAAAATCATCGGGTGGGGGGGTGAGGCTAATATATACTGACAAAATTCTTGAATACGTAAACGCCTCTCACAGGTGCGCTCTCTCTCTCTCTCTCTCTCTCTCTCTCTCTCTCTCATCATCGTCACCAACACCATCCTCCTCTTCCTCATGACGAGAGAGAGAGAGAGAGAGAGCACCTGTGAGAGGCGATTACTTATTCAAGAATTTTGTCAGTATGAAAAACGACAAAGAAGGTAAAAAGAAAAATGAAATTAAGGGAGAAACTGAATAAAGGCAGTGTGAATGTGAATAATAGTTCTCTCTCTCTCTCTCTCTCTCTCTCTCCGTCGGTGTGGCACTGGGATAGAGGGACTGGCGTTTACATATTCAAAAATTCCGAGACGATTCGAGACAGATCCCACGGTCCCATTCACCTCAATACTCTATAACACACTCGAGTTTCTTTTCACCTTATCTTAGTTCCTTTCCTTGTCTTTTTTGCCTACTTATTCTATTCCATTTTCTCCTCCCTTTTGCTTCCCTGTTCCGTTATTCTCTTACTCGTAGTAGCTAATCTTTAATATTTTTACACATTACTGTTGTCATTTAATAGTTGTTCCTGTTGTTGTTTTCTGTTTCTCCTCTTCTTGTCCTTCTTCTTCTCTTCTTTCTTCTTCTTCCCCTTTTCCCTCTCCTTGTCCTTCTCCTCCCTTTTCTTATTCTTTTTCTTTCTTCAGTCATATTTTCTTTTTTTCTTTTTCTTTTGCCCTCCTCCTCTTTTTCTTCTTCCTCCAGAGTTTGAGGCAGAATCCACGATCACATCAACACCCAGCTTCAGTGGAATCTTTTTTTTTCTCTCTCTCTTTTCCTTCTTCATGTCATTTTACTTAATCTGTTTCTCTACTTATTTTCTCTCCTTCTTCTTTTACTCTAATAGTCTTGCCTTCCTAGTTTCTTCTGTTTTTTCCCTTTTTCTTGTCGATATTATAGTTGATCTCCTCCTCCTCCTCCTCCTCATCATCATCATCATCATCATCATCACCATAATTTTTCTCCTTTCTTTCTCTCCTTCTTCCCCCATGTATAAAGGCAGATTTTACTTTTCCATTCATACCAACAATATATCACTCAAATTTACTTTTTTCTTCATATGCTTATCTCTACAGGTTCGTTTTATTTTTCTCCTATTTTCTTACGTATTACGTGTCTTTTCCCAATAGTCTTCTCTTCATTTTCTTCAGTTTCCTTCATTTTTCTTCCTTACAATATTTTCACTCAAATTCTCATCCTTTCCTTCTTTTATCCTATTACTTTTCCAGTTTCTCTTTCTTTGCTCTTCTACACTTCTGAGATCGTTTGAGGCACAGCTCGTTAACCTGGGAGACTCTATGACCTTTTCTTTACAAATTTATCTCTGCTTGTGACACGTTATTAATCTCTTATGTTATTTAAGCAATCAATGCCAGTATTACAATGACATAATTACATACAAGAAAGGAGTAAATTCTAAAATAAATCGCTAAGGATAAGGTGCCACGGAGACTCCTGAACAGATAGGAAAATGACTCGCTGCTTATTCCTATATTTTTACTCCTCCTCCACCATCATCATCATTATCATCATCATCATCACCATTATCACCATCACTATCACCATCATCACCACCATCATCAGCATCAGCATAGCATCACCATCACCACCATCATCACTGTCACCATCATCACTGTCCTAAGAATGCGAACAGCAAATCGATGTACAATCCAGGTCCCCAATTATAGAGCTGGGTAAACAGGTGTTATTTTGAAACACCTCGCCCAGGCTGAATAAAATCGCCAGCAGGTAAAAGAGAATACATTGAAAAAATCCGCCATCACAGTGAAGGGGATAAGAGTAGTAAAGGGAGGATTATGCTGAAGGGGAGTGAGATGGAAATGTCGTGAGGGAAGGAGACAGAAAATAATTACCACGCGAAGGACGTGAAAGAATTTGACCGGTCGATGAATTTAACTCAGGTTCTTGTAGTCGGCTTCTGGATGTGCTAACCAATGCACCAACGGCTCTTAATATTCTACCTTCCCTCCTTTATACCACCGCCATCACCACCAGATGACTGACTCTACCCACCAGCAATATACTTCCTCTACCTCCCCTTCCAACCCCTCCCTTCCTCCTCCCTCCCCCACTGTCTTGCTCCCTTCCACTAAATCCTTCCCCTTTCCTACTTCCCTAACTTCTCTTTTCTCTCCCTCCTCCTCCTCTCCTCTTACTCCTGCCCAGATCCCCGTCCCCCCTTCTCTCTCCCTCTTCTCTCACTCCTCTCCATCACAATTTCCCGTCTCCACTCCTCTCATCCTCCCCCTCTCCACCCTTCGTCCCTCCGTGCTCCCCTCAACCACCGCTTCCTGTTTTTCCTCTCCCCTCCCTTCTGACGATTCTTTCCTTGCCCTTCTTCCTCCTCACGCCCCCTCCTCTCATTACTCCTCCTTCCCTTTCCTCTCATTCCTCTCCTCTCCCCCATCCCTCCCCCTTCCACCACCATCGTTCCCACGCCGAAATAAACATCAAACAGCAGTAAGAACACAGATAATTACCATCGCTTTCTACTGACGGTGTTAACTGTGAATGCCTGTCAGTCCTTCAGTGCGGTGATGTATTTTATATTCTTGCTGTTATCACACGGTTTTCTTGTGCCTAGCGGAGAATTTCCACACTGAAGGGGTTAAATATGCCTTCATTAAACAAGCAGAAACACTCAAGACAGCCCAGCACCCGCTTCCCACACAGTGACCTAATTTTAGGCCGAATACTGACTTAACCCTGCGACCTTGACGTTCAACCGATTCCTCCAGAAACAGACTTACCTTATTCCTGCCTCACTTCATTCCTGCTTTACCATTAACCTTTCCACCAAGTAAGGTCGACATCGGATCAACACTGTGTGACAACCATGCCCTTTGGCCCTGACTTTTTACTTTTCCCTGTGGCCTTCGATCGATATTGAATTCCTCTATCCATGTCTGACCATGAACCCTTCCAGAAAGTTTGGAGTAAATACGAAAAAATTGTTTAATTCAACCTTGCCATGTGACCTTGACCTTTGACCTACTGTTCTCAAAAACAAAAGGTCAACATCTTACCTGATACTTAACCCTACCCCAAAGTCTGGTCCAAATAATTTGATAACTTGTAGTTTTGTTCATACACGGGTACATGGGTCGAACTTTGACCTTGCCCTGTAACCTTGGCCTTTGACCGATTGTTCTCAAACCTAATCTCTTCGTTTTTGCTTTATCCTCAACCTTGCAACTAAGTTTGGCCTAAATCGTATCAAAACTGTTTAAGTTGACCTTGCTGGGTCAAGTATTGACCTAACTCCGTGACCTTTACCCTTGATATGTGGTTCTCAAAAAACTGACTCTTAACACCTCCGGTAGGTTTGGTTTATAACAGATAAAAGCCAACTGAGCTGTTTTATGCACACTAGTGTAGTCTGCAACGATACAGATGACTCTCAGGTTTCATTATTATCATCATCACAATCATCACATGGTTTATAAATCATCATATAATACTGGTTGTTTATATACACCTCTGCGCTTTCCGTTTCAATAATATGACAATCGGATGTTAGAAACTCAGAGCCATATTTAAGGGAGCATAGAAGGCTTCGTAGCACCATTTCCTTACAGATTTATTTTGTATATTTTGACGTTCTCTTGCATGTTAATCATGTCGTTTAAATACTGCTATACTTTGCATCAAAACACAAACGAGGGTACGCTAAAGAACAGATGCTACCAAATCCCATATTCCTCTCCGCTAAAGCAGCTCTACACCTTTTCTCAAGCAACTTATTTTGCTTATTACACCTTACTGCCCATCTCTGTACTGTATAAATCCCTCCAAATATCCCCATACTTTACAAAGATGACGTGCAAAAGGATATTAACCAGCCATATCCAAAAATAACTCGCTTAGTTAGATGTGCTAACGTGCCTTCTTAACTGACGAGAATATGAGTCTAATTCTCCAAAGCTATTTACAGTGTGACCCTCAGATACAAATTAATATACAGGGTGGTACACATATAGCGCTGCACTAGAAATTCACTTGGAAATAGCTTGTGTTGCGGGGACGGCTCAGTCTGCTGACGAGGGAGTGAGAGTGGTAGTGGGAGTGGTAGTGGGAGTGGTAGTGGGAGTGGGAGTGGTAGTGGAAGTGAGTGATAGTGGAAGTGAGAGTGGTGGTGGAAGTGAGAGTGGAAGTAAGAGTGGCTGTGGGACTGACAGTGGCAGTGGAAGTGAGATTGGTAGTGGAAGCAGGATATATCTATAAATGATGCA
Source organism: Coenobita brevimanus (assembly GCF_032717465.1). Classification (NCBI taxonomy): domain Eukaryota; kingdom Metazoa; phylum Arthropoda; class Malacostraca; order Decapoda; family Coenobitidae; genus Coenobita; species Coenobita brevimanus. Next base: position 26,862,839 of record NC_136954.1, on the reverse strand, counting down.
GGAAGGGCATTGATAACGCTGAATGAACCGTCCCCGCAACACTCTAGAAATCACCCAGTGGAGTGGACGATGAGGTACAATTATGATCCATGCTGTATATATAACAAGTTCTATTATACTTCGCCTTTTCTGACTTTCCGTTTCCCGATCAATACGGTACATGTCCACACTACACCACAGAACAATACAGAAAATAGCAAAGATCATTATTCTTTATAGGCTAAGTTGGTATTTTCCTCAAATTTACACGACCAGCTGTATCTAAGTTAAATATTTACAACTCATTCCCAGAAAAACACATGCAAATTATTACAGATGCAGAATCAGGATCATATTTACACTACAACTTAAACCTTAACTTTCAATTTTATTTTTATCCGGTTTTAATATTGAAATATCTACTAATCCTATAAAGGAGCATACCGTGGCTAAACTGCAGAATAAACAGCTAAGGAAGAATTGTTACGAAGGCTTCATAACCACTTCGAAAGCTACCGTAAACCTAACTCTTGTACTTCATCTAGGGGAATACCGGGGCTTAGCAAAAACAAACACAGCCACTCCAGCCTTTTGACACTACCATACAATATATTTCTCTCTCCGTACAGACACCCCTTCTGTTTCGTGCTTAGCCGGCATGAGAAGGGATTAATTCTAGCTATACCCCTTCCTTCATTGATAGATCCAGTTTTGCAGGAGATCACTTACATATGTGACACCTTTCCCTGCCTCCCTGATCACAGCATCACCATCACAATCAGCATCACTATCCTCTTCCTATCATTATCACAGATAACCCACCCACAATGAGTCCCCCAACCCCCTCTCTCTCTCTCTCTCTCTCTCTCTCTCTCTCACGTAATGCCACTTCGTCCCGCTCCTAACCCATCATACATCTCATCTACGCTTCTCGCAGCCTCCATTCCACAACAAAGTCAGTTCTCTGCGGTGAAAGATATTTCCCTCTCTCTCTCTCTCTCTCTCTCTCTCTCTCTCTCTCTCTCTCGTTTCTGCATTTTGTTTCATCCATGTACCTTAATCATTTTGGGATAAAAATCTTATTTTCTAGTACCTAAATTAGAAAATACGAAAATCATGCGGTGGTAACAACAACAACGGCAGCAGCAAATACCTCTTCTCAGTTACATGGTTAAGCTTGAGCTACTGTTGGTGGTGGTTGTCTCTACAGTTGTTATTATGACAGTAGTAGTGTTAGATAATAATGGTGATGGTGGTCGATGTGAATGTTAATGTTTTTGTGGTGTTGGCGGTAAGCTAATGGGATGTATGTGCTTTTTTATTTTATTACAGAGTTTATTGTTGTTTTTTTTTTTTATGGCTAAATGCTTTCTTTGATAATGATTTTTTTAGTGCACTGTTAATTGGTAATATACTTTTAATACTGTACTGTTGATTTATGTTGTTACTGTACCATAACTTTTTTGTGTTGCTTTATTAGTGCTATTATTTTGTTATATCTGTTTTGATGCTAAGAATCTCTATATTCAACCCTTGAAGAATCTTTCAGAAAAATTTCTGATTTGATGGAAATCGCAGTAGACAGCAAGACTGATTTAAAAAGTATGTTATTTGGCTAACATGGCTGAACACTGTATTCTTAAAATCTTGGGGTTTTAACACACCTGTTACTTAAAAATTCAGAGCCCTACTAGTGTGACCCTTGGCACTGCAGGCATTCACCCTGAAATCGGAGCTGTGCAATACTATGCCCCCTAAAACAGTGGCTCTCTAAATGTGTGGCTCCTAAAACAGTGGCTCTCTAAATGTGTGGCTCCTAAAACAGTGGCTCTCAAAAATGCAGGCTCCATAAAATGCTGGCTCCCTAAAATGCTGGCTCTCTAAAACACTGACTCCCTAAAACACTGACTCTCTAAAAATGCGATTCTGAAAACACTGGGTACCCAAAACACTGGGTACCCAAAACACTGGGTACCCAAAACACTGGGTACCAAGAACACTGGGTACTCAAAACACTGGGTACCCAAAACACTGGGTACCCAAAACACTGGGTACCCAAAACACTGGGTACCCAAAACACCGGGTACCCAAAACACCAGGTAACCAAAACACTGGGTACTCAAAACACCAGGTACCCAAAACACCAGGTACCCAAAACACCAGGTACCCAAAACACTGGGTACCCAAAACACTGGATACCCAAAACACCGGGTATCCAAAACACCAGGTACCCAAAACACCGGGTACCCAAAACACCGGGTACCCAAAACACCGGGTACCCAAAACACTGGGTACCCAAAACACCAAGTACCCAAAACACCAAGTACCCAAAACACCAAGTACCCAAAACATCAGGTACCCAAAACACCAGGTACCCAAAACACTGGGTACCCAAAACACTGGGTACCCAAAATACCAAGTACCCAAGGCATCAAGTACCCAAAACACCGGGTACCCAAAACACTGGGTACCCAAAACACTGGGTACCCAAAACACCGGGTACCCAAAACACTGGGAACCCAAAACACTGGGTACCCAAAACACTGGGTACCCAAAACACTGGGTACCCAAAACACCGGGTACCCAAAACACTGGGTACCCAAAACACTGGGTGCCCAGAACACCAGGTATCCAAAACACCGAGTACCCAAAACACCGTGTACCTAAAACACTGGGTGGCCTGAACACCAGGTACCCAAACACTGGGTACCCAAGACACCGGGTACCCATAGCACTGGTTACCCAAATCACCAGGTACCCAAAACACTGGGTACCATAAACACTGATTACCCAAAACACTGGGTGCCCTGAACACCAGGTACCCAAAACACTGGGTACCCAAAACACCAGATACCCAACACCAGGTACCCAAAACACCGAGTGCCCAAAACACCGGGTACCCAAAACACCAAGTACCCAAAACATTGGGTACCCAAAACACCAGGTACCCAAAACACTGGGTATGTATCCAAAACACCAGGTATGATATCCAATAGACCAGACGCCCAAAACACCAGGTACCCAAAACACTGGGTACCTAAAACGCTGGGTCCCTAAAACACCGGGTTTCTAAAACACCGGGTCCTTAAAACACCAGGTACCTAAAACACTGGGTCCTTGAAACACTGGGTTCTTAAAACAACATGTCTTTAAAACACCGGGTCCTCAAAACACCGTATCCCAAAAACATCGGGTCCCTAAACACCGAGTACCTAAAACACCAAGACTCTTAAAATGCATCCCTAAAACAATATATATCACTGACTCCCTAAAACATTAGCGATCTTAAACACTGCATCCCTAAAACAATGGATCCCCACCCAAACAGGTCTCTCCTGCAAACCTAAACATTGATGATCTAAGACATTCAGTCCCTAAAACGCTAGTCCTAAAACACTGGAATCCCTAAAACCCTAGATTCTTTAAAAACTATTCCCTAAATAATGGAGATTTCAAACACACTGGGCCCCTAAACCATTGTCCCTTAATACAGAAGCCCTAAATCTTAAAATGGGTGAATTCTTAAAATCTTACGTCTTACACTAGGGCCTTCCTGATATTGTGTCCAGCCTGCATGTCTTAAAATATGGCAGTCCTAAAATCTCAGAGCCTTGGAGAACAGAGTCTCTAAAATACTTGAGCCTTAGAACACTGTCCCTAAAATACTGGAGTCTTAAATCAGTCCTTAAAATACTAGAGCCTTAGAACACTGTCCTAAATTATTGAAGCCTTAGAACAGTCCCTAAAATATACAAGCCGTGGAACACCGGGTCCTTAAAATATTACGGCCTTAGAACAATCAATAAATATTACAGCCTTAGAATACCATCCCTAAATACAGGACCCTTAAAACACCGGGTCCCTAGAATATTTGAACATTAATACACTAGGTCCCGAAAATACTAGAGCCTAAGAACGGTCCCTAAAAAACTGGACCTTAGAATACCGGGTCCCCCACATACCTTGGCCTTAAAACTGGCCCCTCAAACACTTAAGGCTTATAGATGTGGATCCCTAAAACACTGAATCCCTAAAGTACACGAATGCTAGTGACCAAAATCCTTCCAAATCTTAAAATCTGAAACCTAAATCCCTTAATCTTTGCGTCATTATCTTATGCAGCGCTGAAAGTGAAAGCTAAGTAAAAACAAGAAAATTTTTAAAACGAAGACCTAAAGTCATTCAATCCTTGGTTTTCCTATGCACACACACACACACACACACACACACACACACACACACACACACACACACACACACACACACACACACACACACACTCCAACGGTCTTTTTGCTTCCTGAGAGGTGTATTACTTAGGGGAAGGCCTCTCGTACTAAAGGGGTATTCAAGATCCTATTTAAAACTCAAGTTCAAAAAACTCTCTTAATGTGAATAACATCGTCTGGAGGCAGGACAGATTGAACACAAAAGTCACAGGAATCAAAGGGTTAAGGCCTAAAATCCCTAAATTCCTTAACCTTCTACCCTGAACACTGGTCCATTTTCGCCTCCCTCGACTTCTCGGATTTGCATGAGAGAGAGAGAGAGAGAGACTAGACTTCTCAGATTTGCATGAGAGAGAGAGAGAGAGAGAGAGAGAGACTAGACTTCTCAGATTTGCATGAGAGAGAGAGAGAGAAAGAGAGAGAGAGAGAATCAGTTAAGTGGTGATACATGAGCAAGTCAGTGGTTTTCTCGGGGCTGCCCTGGATGAACCCTGGGATTAAGAGTCTGGCTCCTGATAGCTAGGACTGGGGGTGAGGACTGGGTTTATTTCAAGATTCTCTCTCTCTCTCTCTCTCTCTCTCTCTCTGTATTATTATCATTTCGTATATGAGTATAACATCAAGTGTGTATAGTTGCTCGTGTAAACGATGTTGTGCTTGTGTAAAATGATGGGTGTGTATTATTACGTGTGTGTGTAAAATGCTGAGTGTGTATAATTACGTGTATGTTTAAAATTTTGTGTGTTATAATTACATGTATGTGTAAAATGTTGTGTGCTTATATTACGTGTGTGTGCAAAATACTGAGTGTGTACAATTACGTGTGCTTGTTGTGTGTGAAAAACGTTGAGTATGTATTTTTACGTGGTGTAGAATGTTGTGTGTATAAGTACGTGTCGTGGAATGAATCCATATTGGCCACTGATAATTAGTGTCGAAGCTGTGTATACTGAGAATATTTTTCCGTGTGTACAGTAATGTGGGTGTGCACAAAGAATGTACAGTATTTAGCAGTTCATTGTCGCATGTATAGTTGGGCACATATGCACCCGGTACAGCATCAATGTGCACCATATGTGTAGTATTTGGTGGACTTGGTGCACTTGACAACCTTGACATAATCACATGTTCGTGGGTGGCAATGGCATGAATGAACGCAGGTGGAAAATAATAGATGAAATGACCAAGTAACCATGATGCATGAACATCGGAAACTGTAGCTAGATCTCCACTTCACACAGACACTGTCCCAAGTTAATGTGTGGCCAACTGTACCTTCTTTACACAGATGATTATTTTTATTCAGATTACAAGAGTTTCCTCATATTTAATAGGACGGAAAAGTCTCCAATAATCCCCTGACCACAATAAAATGAGTACTGGGGATTTTTTTTTTTTTTCAAATCTTAATACTGTAAATTAGGATATGTTCAAACCCGAGGCAATCCACAGTTTACTGTCGTAAATTTCATCCCGTGTGGATACAAGTACTGATCCATTCAACAGGATGACACTTATCAGTGCAACCTATGGACGATTTTCCTCAGCCTGAGACAATTTTGACAAATTTTCTATATGGCATACAGTATGAGTAGTGTTCATCAAACTTTTCAGTACGAAGACAACAGTAGTCACTCTACTACCATACAGTTTTACTCACTTACGAAGGGTCTTTCTGAAGTGGAAGAGCTGGATATACGAGTATGGGTAGAAAAAAATGAGGAAAGGAAAACGAAAAAAACGGAAAGAGAGAGAAGAAAAGGAAAGAAGAAAGAAAAAGGTCATGATACGGCATGAATTAAAGCTAAATCTATTTGAGAGAGCTTAAAGTGATGCGAACGAGGGGGAGTACAGAGCAAAGCATTATGTGGCCATGTTGTGAGTGCCACAGACTTTGTGGTACTTCATTTTTTTCTTATACATCTACATATTCTCTTCGTTATTGACAAGGTAGTTTACTATTGACTTAATTTTCGTCAGCACAAGACGATATTAGGATGTAATTTACGCAATATATCGCCAATGACTTGGTGTTACGGAATATCAAAGGTCACTTAGAACACGTGCACCGTCCCAGGAGGTATGAAAAAAAAAAAAATCCTTAGCCAGGCTCGGACGCTCCAGGAATGCCTGTTTGTCACATTTACTCCTAGGATTTCACTTAAACTTGTATTGTTATACACTGAATATTCTTCCCTAATGGGTTGATGATTATCTCTCACTCTCTCTCTCTCTCTCTCATTCCCACACCTATGCTTGACGGTTTAACAAGAATAACACTAATATCAATGAGCATATTATTGAACCTTTTCAATCGCCTGCACAGACGCTTTTGTATATTCATGTACTACTTTACCTGAGCATTAATTAACCAGTTGTACACACCTTGAACGTCAGCATGTAAAGTGTGGAATCTACCTCCATATCCCACACCGTCGATCTGTATTACCATCCCACAGCCAAACGCCTTTGATCTGTGGCTGAATCTGGCTCCTTCATGCAGCACAGGCAAATATTTATGGTCACCCTGAATTTCACTCCATTCACTGGCCCTCTGAAATACCCTTCCTTTCTCTCCACCAACCTACCTAACTCACTCAGTTACTCCCAGACTCTCTCTCTCTCTCTCTCTCTCTCGTTATGTCTTCCCATTTACTGTATCAATCTGCTGTTTCTATCAATCTATCTACTTTGTCACGAGTCGGCGCGATTAAGTATTTGAATAAACTCGTGTCATTAACTTTGGTGGGAAACCGCGAATTCTAGTGGAATCCCAGTATTTATCGCTCAGTTTAACCGCCACGTATTCACCCGATCGGGATTTTTTTCAGAACAATTTTTCACTGTGTCATAAATGATCGTCTTTGTGCGCGACTTTAGCACCTCCGCTGAGTACTTTGTTATGGGCGTGTTTCGCTCATTCTAGCCATTAGCAACTGTGGCTCGACACTTGCCTCTCTCTCACGATTTGAAGTCAGTCAAGATTTGTGCGCCGAGGAAGCAGGTAGTGTGTGTGGCAGTGTCCTTCCTCAGCAACGACACCCAGTTCCCGCCGCCGCCGTTGAATTCCAGAGGCTCAGCGTGTGCAGTGTCCTTCCTCAGTAACGACGCCCAGTCATCCGCTTTGTCCACTTTTCTGACCAGTATTTCTTTTCGTTTTCCTAGGTTTAAGAGTTTAGCTTCTGAGTGAGCGAGTGAGTGCGATCTCCTTATTTTGAATTCATTTTGAAATGTAATGTAAATTTATTTTATTGTAATCAATAAATTTAACAGTTCTTTTTCTTGAGCTTAATATAATGTAAATTCGTGTTTTATTTCTCCACGAACTTATTTTACTTATAGCTCCTAGTTTGCATAAACGCTTTTGCTATTCATAACTGGTACTTAGGCCAGTCCTTTTGTATTAAGCTTAAAATCCGTTGTGCAACCAGGAGTTAATGCATCAGCATGAATCTGTTATCATTAATAGCATTAGTTATTGATTGTCAGGGGTGGAGTCACTTTCTCCAGAGGCTAACAGTACTAATAAACAGCGTGAGTGAGTCATTAGTCTCTGCTGTGTACTGTTGAGAAAGTTAATAAATTCTCGTCCTTAGAGAATCAGCGAAGTAAGCTGGCATAAAGTAATCATTGCTTGATTTTCACAAGACAATTCATTGTCCTGCTCTTAAGTATTATTGAATATTATCCTTTAATATTACATACTTTTTAAAAACCCCGTGACATACTTGTCTACCTGTATCTATCCACTCCCTTCTGTCAGAGCGATAGAAGACACTATTTGATGATGAGGTCAACGCATCCATTTTTAACAAAAATAATCCTTCGTAACTCCCCAAATACAAAGGTTTTAATCCATTTTGACGTGTAATCCTGGTCCACGAGCTCTACTGCACCAAAAACCCTTTCCAGAGTAGCTAATACATAATGTTTTAAAATGTTTGATATAATCAGCATAAAAGTCTGTTTCTCCATTTCCTTTCTTTTTTCTGCTTTCTTACATCGGCCCAGCATCAAAATTGGCATAACTGAACCTTGGTTTTCTCACAGTGGGGTTTCACTCTCCAGCGGCTCTGGTTTGTGATTGGTATTAGCCGAAATAGGTCGAAGGTCACAGGATAGGGCAAGGTCATCGTGAAGCAGTTTTGATCCAATTTAGGCCGACTTTTGAGGATGGTTTGAGTGTCAGGAAAGGGTGAAGTGATTCACTGAGGTGGAACAGGAAAGGGTGAGGTGATGGAACAGGAAAAGGTGAGGTGATTCATTATGATGGAACAGGAAAGGGTGAGGTGATCGAACAGGAAAAGGCGAGGTGATTCATTATGATGGAACAGGAAAGGGTGAGGTGATTCATTACGGTGGAACAGGAAAGAGTGACATGATTCATTATGGTGGAACAATTATTTAATCCCTTAACTGCGGGGCGTCACTTTCGTGACGCTCAGCCACAATGGATCATACTGCGGGGCGTCACTTTTGTGATTCTGTGTTATTTTGAATTATCCCGGGCTCTCAAGTGGTGGCTTGTATCATCTATCAGTACTGCCAATGTCCAACACTAGTCAGCACTCCAAATCTCATCTGTACTCCCATCCATTGTTGACATTTTAGCGATTTTACCCCCTTCCTGACTCCCCTCCCTGCCTGCCCTCCATTACCCTGTCCTCTCACCTCCCACGCCGCGCTGTGCTAAGCAAATTTCTCCCAGATTTTTCCGCAGATTTCATCCATTGAAGTAAGCCCTATGCCCTATACTTATACAAAATAATATATACCAAAAAAAATAAGGTAAGTGATAGTGTTATACACCAGGAATTGGCTAATTATCACCTGACAACACCTCACGTGCATTCATTCGCTACATTACCACGGTAATTTCCCCTTTGAATTATGCCTTGTAATCGATGTCAGTAATAAATATATATCAGAAAGGAAGGGAGAAGCCTAAGTGACATTTACATTCACCTGGAACTACCTATTTCTTTATGTATTGCCGAGATTTTCTACCAATAAAAAATTAGCATGTAAGTTAGCAGCAGTCAGCCTCAGTGTCATTGTCAACCCTTGCCTTCTCAGATAAGCTGCAGCATTTAGTTCCTTGTCTTCCGCTGTGGTCAAACCATGTCGCACTCGTGCCCCCGCCATTTCTGCCGCTTCTGCGCCCATTGCAAAGGGCCCCGTGACCTCTACCCCCATAAAAAGTCATGAGGGAAGCAGGAAAGGACTTAGTGATTCTGCAGTGGCACGTGAACTAGCAGAATTGTCCATGGTGATGATGGATAGTGATTTTGATGATTCGGGTGAATCGTGTGATGAGCCGGGTGAGGTAATCAAGCCAGAAAGTGCTAGTACGAGTGCTTCAGTGTCGGAAGTTATTCCTAGCTCCAAGGGAAAGGAGCCGTTAGTGCAGCAAGGCAAAGAATTTGGGAAGGGAGTGAAAAGGTGGCGTGTTAGCCACAGAACAATGCCCCCGCGTGACCCAGCCCGCCATGAGTCCCGAGTTGATTCACCTCCCCATTCCCCAAGCCCCACTTCACTCATTTCTTCCTCATCGTCTGCTGAGTTATCTCCGTAGTCTTCGTCATCGGAGTCACCACCAGCATCAACAGTGAAGGCAGGCCGTAGAGGAAGAGGTAAATCCCCGACTTGTAAAAGTAGAGTTGGTAGTAGGGTAAGGGCTGCTAGTGCTGTACGGCAACCCAGGGTCAGTGCGAGTGACCTTGAACGGGGTAAATCTTCCTCACAGCCACCCACCACCACCACCCACCCTACACCGCCACGACAGGGAATCCTGGACGCCTTCGCGTGGACGGAAGGGTCCGATTTTGTGCCTGAACATTTAGTGTTTGATGAGAGCTCCTCAGGAGTTCAGCCTGCCTTCACCATTGACGATAATGCTGAGTGTGTGGACTACCTTTTGGCCTTCCTAGATGACGAAGTCATGCAGCACATATGTGATGAGACCAACAGGTATGAATCACAACGTGCTGCAAGTGGTACAGGTGCAGCCAAGATGCAACAGTGGTCCATGCTGGGAGTGCAGGAGCTGTATGTGTTCTTTGCCCTCATGCTTCTCATGCCACACTCCAAGAAGCATGAGTTGGAAGAATACTGGTCCATGGACCCCTTACTACCCTCACCCACCTTCAATAAGTACATGGCCAGAGATCGCTTCCGGAACATCATGGGAAACCTGCACTTTGCCGACAACGATGTACCTTCCCAAACCGACCCACTCTGGAAGATCCGGGAGATTCTGAGCAGAATGAAGGATAAGTTTATATCATTCTTCCACCCCTTTCAGAAGGTTGTCATTGACGAATCCTTGGTTTTGTTCAGAGGACGTCTTCGGTTTGTTCAGTACATTCCAAGCAAACGCCATCGTTTTGGAATTAAGTTCTTTGTACTGTGCGACTGTAAGACGGGGTACATCCTTGACTTCGTCATTTATTCAGCCAGCACTGTCGATCTGGATAAAACACACCCCCTTGGCTTCTCAGGCTGTGTAGTGAAAGTGCTCCTTGAAAAGTATTTTGGTGGGAATCATGTGCTGTATACAGACAACTACTATACAGCACCGAATGCCAAATACCTTTCTGAGCACGGCATTGGCTCCTGCGGCACTGTCAAAAGTAATCGTGCCCACTTCCCTAAATTCACAGAGGCAGGAACCTCGCAGCAAGGAGACGCACCTACGCAAGTCTGAGAAGATGCTGGCAATACGGTGGCATGACAAGAGGGTCATGCACATGCTCACCACCGTACATAAGGGGGAGATGACAAACAGTGGGAAGGTCGACCGTAGGACAGGCGAACCTGTGATGAAACCTGATGCTGTGTTGGACTACAATATCAACATGCAGCTGGTGGACAAGTGCGACATGATAATTGGTGAGATCGACTGCCTCAGGAAGAATACTAGGTGGTACAGGAAAGTTTTTCTGCATCTCATAGATATGACGATGCTGAACGCCTTCATCCTGTACAAGATGAAGGTCAAGCCACCAAAGTCCTTCTCCCTGAGGTTGTTCGCCAGGACTTGTGTCCAGTAGCTGCTGGAAAGATATGGCAGGATGACAGCAGCAACTCCAAGGCGCCATCCAGTAACACTTCCCGACCGACTTGAGCAGAGGGCATATATGGATCGGCACAGACTGGAGCTAATGCCTGCTACAGGGAAAAGGATGGCTGCGATCCGCAGGTGTCAGGTGTGTGCACATACCACTTGCCGCACACCTGAGCACAAACACACCTCTTGGCAGTGCGCTGAGTGCCAGGTTCCCCTCTGTATTACCTGCTTCTTTGATTACCACAGCCAGAAGCAGTTCTAACAGTGCAAGTGTGAAAGGAGAATAATGTGGAAATAGCAAGTGAAAGCAATGGATGTTCAGTACATATGATTGAACAGTGTATTATAGTTTTATCTTACTGAAAGTGACAGTGAATAACATAGTGTAAGTAAAATAGAAGGGTAAATATTGAAAATAGAATAGAAAATGTAAATGGTAATGTAAGTAATTAGTAATATAAGAATATGAGTACAAATACTTTATGTTATAACAGTGAAAGTGAATCCGTGGCTCTCTGCGTATTTTACTGAATGAAAAATTGAATGACTTCAGTGACAATAAACTAATACTACTGAAGGAAACTTATGGAGAAAGACTCCAGATATATATAAGTGTGATATAGTAATAGAAATATAAAGTGTGAGGGGTTTTAAGAATAATAAATGACAGAGTACCAAGAGCGAACTAGCGCAAGTGCGACGGTCAGATGCGCTCATAATTTCCATTGCTTTCACAGTGTTTTTTTTTTTTGGAGTATGGATCCCAAACTACTTGAAAATCATAGAGTAGTGTTTATAGTGTTAATATCTGGCTGTGGTAATCATATTACGGGTTGTCGGGAAGTGTAAAGTGGAGACTTCGTTACCCAACTTCAGAGGTCTCCACAAGTCCTACGGTAACCGACGAAGGCTCAACAAACATTCCAGGAGAAAGCTGAAGGTATGTGCCATAAGCATATGTAATTTTAATATTCTAGGACTAATAACTGATTTTTGGCAAATATTTCTTGAGAGTCTGTCGGAGCCCGATATAACCCCGCGGGACACGAAAACATTGGTAAACATGCCCGCGGTGTAGGGGTTAAGCATATGTTCACCATAAAAGAAAAGATCGGCGATTACGGTACTAATAATTCCACCATGCAAGTATACCATGAAACGTAGGGATGGTCTTTACATGTGCTTATACTGCCTCAGCTTTGTTCCTACGGTTTTTGGACTGATGAGCTGGATGAAAGGGGGGGAATGAAGAGGTGGGAGGAAGGGGAGGGAATAGAGAACTAAGCGGAATGGAAAGACAGAGAAAGGGAGGGATGGGAAGAATTGAGGGATGTAGGGAGGGGACGGAAGGGAAGTGGGAATTGGGAATGGAGAGGAAGAGGGTCAGGGAAGGGAATGAAGAGATAGGGGAGAGAGGAGTGTGGAAGAGGATGATGGAAGATTAGTGAAACTGAAGTGAAAGGATGAGTTTTAATTTGACAGCTGAACAAAGGGATGTGAGAGTAGAAGAGGAATGATGATGAAAGGAAGATGAAGGAAAAAAAAAGGTTGGGGTCAGTATGGGATTGAAGGAAAGGGAGGCGGAGGGAGGTGGGAATGAAAAAAAAAAAAAAAAAAAATCTGAGAACGGAGAAGGGAAAGGGGAAGGGGATAGAAGAATCAGGGGATGAAGAGATGGTGAGATGGAAGAGGAGAAAGAAAAGGAAGAAGGGGAAGAAAATGAAAGAGGAAGACAGTGGGAAGGAGGAATGGATGGGATAGTGAGATGGAAGAGGGGGATGGAAAAGCGAGACTAAGGAAAGAGGGGTGAAGGAGAAAATTAGTAATTCCAGTAACATTCCACTGGATACATAGGTTGTCTTCAAGGGAGCAAAGGAGGCCTTGCAACTCTCTTCCTTACCGATTTATTTTGCATATCACACCATAACATTTTCTTGCATGCCATTTACGTCACTTTAATATCGGCATAACATACAAGAGAATACTGAAGTGCAAGCTGAATAAATCGCTATGGAAGAGGTGTTTCAAAATTTCCAGTCATTCAGAGCATCGATCGTTTCGCCATGTGGAGAGGATGGAAAATGAAAAACTGACTAAAAGAGTGTGAGTATACTGTAAGTGGAGAGGGAAGGGAGACCAAGGATGAGATGGACAGAGCGAAGAGGTGTGAAAGGGGGGAATGTGAACTGAAGGGAGGGCAACCAAATGAAAGAGGACAGGGCGACATGGGGGCGATTTGTTAGCGGCCACCTTTTACGGGATTAAGTCGTCACGCAATACATCACACAGACAGATTTAAACATGATCTTAAGCATTATACAGGAACTTGGACTCGCTGTCTCCTGTTATATTCCCTAGCACCTGTTCCCAGCCTATTTATTTCCTTATTTATAGATTATTTACTTATTATACGGCTGGTTATAATCTTTTTATACGTTACTTACGGTGCGACTGGCGATGTTAGGATGATTCAAGTAACGCAAAAGAAATTGGCAAGGTGTTATAGGTGAAAGAAATTACTTTGGAAAATGTGCTTGGATACCTCATTAAAAAGAAAAAAAAAAAATCGACCCAAGGATAGTGTTTTCAAATACTTACAACCTGTACGGCCTTAGAAGAGCGACACTTACCTGCAAAAAACAATCCATAATGAGAAAGTTATTTATAAACTCTTTTCACTTTAACTTGGCCTAAAAATGCAATGTTCATCTCAAGTGCTAAGTTGCAGTATGTGATTATCACTAAATTATGATGCTAGTCACAAAGAAGTGCTATAAAAATGATGTAAAGCCAAAATATTCTCAGTCTGCCTCTGAGCTCTGTAGAAAAGGAACTGCCAAAAGGGCGAATATATGGGACAATTTAAGGAGAAAACACAATCACATACACCATTAAGTAAACAGAGAAAGAGAGAGAGAGAGAGAGAGAGAGAGAGAGAGAGAGAGAGAGAATATCACGTGGTTTGTGTGAGTCTAATGAAGGTAAAGTGATGATGAGAGGTAGGGGGCAATGAGACGGAATGGGGGCCGTTGTGGTAATGATGATCATGAAGAGAGAGAGACAGACAGAGACAGAGAGAGAGAGAATGGTCTACAGCAGACCTGAATTAGATCAAAGAGGGGAATAGGGGCTGTGGTCATGATCAAAGTCAGCCAAAATTCCACTGCCTTTGAATTATAAAGTCAAGCTAAATTGTTACAAGGCAGATTAGCGTTAAAAAATTCTATAGCTGTTAAGACAAGTGCTCGTGGGCCCTTCGGGCCCCTCGCACTTGCTCCTGTGGAGGGCTCTCGCGTTTATGTGCTGTTCTAGTGTAACGTTGTCACTTGGATTATTTGCAGCTAACCAAACGATGCTGTTATTTGCAGCTTCGGGAATGAATCCCAAGTTTATTTTAGTTCTACTTTTGGGCAAAAAAGTCTACGGAGATCCTATGCCGGGCTTCGGGAGCAGCGATTTTTGGTCAAAATGAGATCGCTCATTAAATATAGTACAAGTTTTTCAATCGTCATGGGACCAAGTTTTTTCACATCAGCGAATTTTTTTTGTGATTTCTGTGCCAATTTTGGTGTGATTTGAATGTGAAGTTTCGGCTGCCCAAAATACACACACACACACACACACACACACACACACACACACACACACACACACGGCTACTGCTATAGTATATTAGATATTGTGGCGCCGTGTTTATAGAAATTTATTTATACACTAATTTCATCGTAGCCAAAATTTCATAACAAAGATCTGAAATAGGCTGAAGTGGAGCGGAGCTACAGCAGAGTTTGTTAAACTTAAAACAATATATGCATAGCATAAACCAAAATCTGACTCATGGGTGGAGTAGGGGGACGAGTGATGTGTTTTTATCCCGCGACAGCTAAAACTGCAATATAGATGGATTACCAGGTGAAGCAGAGATATATGATAAACCTGTAATGGTATACAGGGAAGCTAAAACAGTAGATGATAAAGCTTAAGTAGTATGTAGTAGACCTAAAAATTACCCGACAGTCAA
The DNA here is from genome assembly GCF_032717465.1 of Coenobita brevimanus. Classification (NCBI taxonomy): domain Eukaryota; kingdom Metazoa; phylum Arthropoda; class Malacostraca; order Decapoda; family Coenobitidae; genus Coenobita; species Coenobita brevimanus. Next base: position 26,847,541 of record NC_136954.1, on the reverse strand, counting down.
GAAGTTGGGAGGAACTACCAGGTGATGCCTAGTTAATACAGCAAATGATTTAAGCTAAAACAGTTTATGATAAGATTAAAAACAAGATATGATGAAGCTTGAGTAATGTACTGCAGACGTGAATTAGACCTGAGAGTCGAGAGGTGGAGATGAATTACCAGGTGGTGTAGAGATAATATATGATAAAGCTAAAACGGAATATGATAGAGCCAAAACAGTAAAAAGTAAATCTAGAGTAGTATATAATAAACGTGAATTAGATCTGACAGTCGAGAAGTTGAGATGAATTACCAGGTGATATAGTGATAATATATGACAACCATTATTATATGCTAAAACAGTATATATTAAAGCTAAAACAGTAGACACTAAAGCTGAAGTATACACTAGACCTTAGCAAGACCTAAGAGTGGGGTAGAGGGAGGAGTGTAGCCTCATACTCCAGTGACAGCAAAGGTTCCGCTACACCAAAAGGCCATTACTGGGTGACTCTATGGGGCAGCCTCACACAGGGGTAAAACCATCTCTTTTTATCCCTTTATGAAAACCTTTACTGGGAGTGAGATTAGGTGGGGTGTCATGTGGAGAGAGAGGGGGGGGGGGCAGTGGGGAGACGAGAGAAAAAGAGGGGAGAAAAAGTGTGCAAAGATGAAAGGAAAGAGGAAGAAAAAAAAAAAAAAGGAGCGGGGGGGGGGAGAGAGAGAGAGAGATAGTGGGAGAAAAAGAAAAAAGGAGCGGAGAGAGAGAGAGATAGTGGGAGAAAAAGAAAAAAGGAGCGGAGAGAGAGAGAGAGAGATAGTGGGAGAAAAAGAAAAAAGGAGCGGAGAGAGAGAGAGAGAGAGAGAGAGAGAGAGAGAGAGAGAGAGATAGTGGGAGAAAAAGAAAAAAGGAGCGGAGAGAGAGAGAGAGAGAGAGAGAGAGTGGGAGAAAAAAAAAAAGGAGCGGAGAGAGAGAGAGAGAGAGAGAGAATGAGGAAGGTGTAGTAGAGAAGGTGTTAAAGCGAGGCGGGTAGAAAGAACTGGAGGGTGTTAGGCAGGGAGGGGAAAAGTTGAGTGGAAATGATGGGTCAGGTGGGAAGGGGAGCGGGAGAACGAGGACGAGGAACGACCATATCAACAATTCTCTGTTCAAAACTCCTCCAACCTGTGGTGATGTTTATATTCTAGTCCTGTTGCCTCCAGATGATTTTATTCAGCTAAGGACGAAACAGCTGGTTGTGCAGGGCTAATGGCCACTTTCTAGCTCCCTACAACAAACACGTCCCTCCAAAACTGGACAGAATTGTAGGGTAATATACTCTTTTCACTCTTACTTGGCTTAAAAATGCCTTCTCTCCGCCTTGAATGTTGAGCTGTAGAGATAAGATTAAAATATGATGCTATTAACGAAGACATATCACGGAATGGATGTAGAGCCGTAGTATTTTCTTTTCCCTATATATCTGGTAAGTGAAATAAGCTACCTTACATTATGAAAAAAATTCAAGCAAGACTAAGAAGAAAAAATTGCAGAAGATCATGTTATTCTATTCGTTTAGCTTGGACTAAATATACTGTCTCTCCATCCTGAATTACTCTCTCCATCCTGAATTACTGTCTCACCATCCTGAATCTCTCTCTCCATCCTTAATCAGTCTCTGCATCCAGAATTACCGTCCCTCCATCCTGAATTACTCTCTCTCCATCCTGAATTACTCTGTCCACCCTGAATTACTCTCTCCCCATCCTGAATTACTCTCTCTCCATCCTGAATTACCCGGTCCATCTTGAACTGCTCTCTCTCCATCCTGAATTACTCTCTCCCCATCCTGAATTACTCTCTTCCCATCCTGAATTACTCTCTCTCCATCCTGAATTACCCTGTCCATCCTGAATTGCTCTCTCTCCATCCTGAATTACTCTCCATCCTGAATTGCTCTCTCTCCATCCTCATGTATAGCTATCACACAAAAATATGGTGCTATACTCTGTCCACTTTACCCTGGCCTAAAATGAAGTAGACGCACTGGAATAACAGCGATCTTGACTCTTGTTTAATCTCTCTCTCTCTCTCTCTCTAGGTCTTCACTCATCATCACCAGAGATCCCCCGTGTACCACAGCCACTTTTCCCCTCCTTCTATCTTAATCCATCTCTCTCTCCTTCCCTTCCCTTCCCTCACCCCTCCTCTCCATTCCTCTCCCCTTCCCCTCTTCTCCCACCTCATCTACATCTCTACCTTCTCTTGCAATCTTCACTCATCATCACCAGAGATCCCCCGTGTACCACAGCCACTTTTCCCCTCCTTCTATCTTAATCCATCTCTCTCTCCTTCCCTTCCCTTCCCTCACCCCTCCTCTCCATTCCTCTCCCCTTCTCCTCTTCTCCCACCTCGTCTACATCTCTACCTTCTCTTGCAATCTTCCACTCCTTTTCATTCCATTATTGCTCCCCTAACCCCCCCCCCTCTCTCCTTAAAATCTTATCCCTGTCCCATCTCCCCCCATCATCTTTCCCTGTCTGCCCGTCTGTGTGGGTGCCTATCTCTGTAAGTCTATTTACCTGTATATGTCAGTGTCTGTTTGTCAGTATCTATCTATCAGTCTGTCTGTCTATCTGTCTTTCTGTCATTATCTGTCTGTCTGTGTTTCACTATTGTCTGCCTGTGTCTGTCATTATTTGTCTGTCTGTCTGTCTGTCTCTGTGTCTTTCTGAGTCTGCGTCTGTCTTTCTGTGTCTCCATCTATCTTCTGTTTGCGTCTGTGTTTGTCAGTCTCTTTCTCCCCCCCCCCTCTCTCTCTCTCTCTCTTTCTCTCCACACTTCCTCGCGTACCGTCGCCACTTTTCCCGCCACATGACTGATGGTGAAGCCCGCGCTAAGAAGTAATTCCCCAACAAGTAATAAATCCAGACGCCAGTGGGGGAGACGGAGGGAAGGAGGGAGAAATGGGGGACGTGAGGGAGAGGTGGGGGAAGCGAGGGAGGAGTGGGGGAAGTGAGGGAGAGGTGGGGGAAGTGATGGAGAGGTGGGGGAAGTGAAGGAGAGGTGGGGGAAGCGAGGGAGAGGTGGGGGAAGTGAGGGAGAGGTGGGGGAAGTGAGGGAGAGGTGGGGGAAGTGAAGGAGAGGTGGGGGAAGTGAGGGAGAGGTGGGGGAAGTGAAGGAGAGGTGGGGGAAGTGAGGGAGAAGTGGGGGAAGTGAGGGAGAGGTGGGGGAAGTGAGGGAGAGGTGGGGGAAGTGAGGGAGAGATGGGGGAAGTGAGGGAGAGGTGGGGTAAGCGAGGGAGAGGTGGGGTAAGCGAGGGAGAGGTGGGGTAAGTAAGGGAGAGGTGAGGCAAGTGAGGAAGAGGTAGGTGGAGATGAAGATAAAGAGAGATGGGTGAATGGAAGGCAGGAATGCAGAGGGAAGTGCTGAGGAATGGTATGCTGAGGGGAGGGGAGGGCAGGGCAGGGCAGGGGAGGGCAGGGCAGGGCAGGAGAGGGGAGGGGAGGGGAGGGCAGGGCAGGGCAGGGGAGGGCAGGGCAGGGGAGGGCAGGGCAGGGGAGAGAGGAGACGAGAAGAGAAAAAATGAAGTAGGAGAGAAGCGGAAAAGATAGGGGAGAGAAGAGAAGAGGGGAGGAAAGAAGTGAAGTGGAAGAAAAAAGGAGGTAAGTGAGGGAGAATCGAAGAGAGATGAGGTGAGGAGAGAAAGGAAAAGGAGGGTTATATACTGGAGGAGAGGAAAGGATTCAGAGGGGATGTAGGTAAGGAAAAAGAAAGGAGAGTGGAGATAGGAAGGAAATAGGGACGTGAGACAGAGGCAGGCAGACACGTGCGAGGTGGGGACAAATTAAGGTAAGAATGAGGAGGGGACCTGTCTGAAAAGCTGTAAGTATGAATGGCGGTGGGATTATGCTGGCAGACAGGCGTGAGGGAGGGAGGCAGAGAGGTTAATAGTTAAGGGACACTATAGGTAAAAAAAATAAGTCAAACAACGTAAATAATGACGAGAGGCGCACAGGAGAAAAGTAGGTAATAAAAAGTAAGAAGAGAGGACAGACAGGTACGCAAGAGGAAGGTAGATAATTGGAAGGGATGTGGCAGCCATGTGCGAATAAGAGATGATAATCCCAACATAAATCCACCGTCCTCCTTTCAAAGGATAGGGAAGTAGCAAGGACAAATACAAAACCAGGCAGTTGAGCTGTATCGGAGCCACCACATGAAGGCGTCCCTATCCAACACGGCGAGTGTATGTAAAGGGGGTGGTGGTGTGTACTGGGAAGACGGGGTCGTTACTGAGGAGGGACAAAAACTACCTAAGGTTCTTTTGTCACGGTTGACTCTTAAAAGGATGAGGCCATAGGAACTGAAACAGACCAAGAACCAGATGAACTTTGTGTGTGTGTGTGTGTGTGTGTGTGTGTGTGTGTGTGTAGATAAGACCAAAGATGTTAACCCTTCCGTGGTCGAGACAACTCTAGCATTATATTCCAGCAAACGCCAGACGACTTTATTCGCCTGGATGGGTCACAGGAGCCGAACTGAATACTGGTACCGTAAAAAAAAAAAATCCTCTCATTAACGGGGCAACAGTAGTATTTGGACGGGCTAACGGCAGCTGGGTGAGTCATAGGAGCCTGTGTTAACAGAGTGGTGACCGAGGAAAGACTGATAAAGACACTGATTGACAGTTTGATAGACTGATGGACTGATAAAGAGACTGATAAAGACTGATGAAAACAGACTGACTGACAGACTGATAAAGCCATTGATAAAGAGTGATAAAGAAAGACTGACAAAGAAAGACGGACAAAGACAGACAGACAGACAGACTGATAAAGAAAGACGGATAAAGGCAGACTGATAAAGATATATCTAGAAACAAACAGAAGTGGGCTTCTCAAAAATATTTACGAAAGATCCCCTGCCGTAACTTAGATGTGATATTGCTGGAACACACACAAAAAAAAAAAAAAAAGTGGCATCCTTCCTTGTCCCAGATTTTTTTTTTTACCCCGTGCTAAGTTTGATTTTTCCCAATATGATCATCCTTCCTATTTTTTTTTTTTTTAATCTCATCTACAATAATCTACCCTAACCCAATCTAAATTAACAGATTAACCTAACAGACTAACTTAAACCTCATACCAACAAAACAAACCTAACCTAAAGAGTAACCTAACAAGCTAACCTAACCTGATACTAGCAAAACAAACTTAACCTAACCTACTATCCATTTCATGGACCGTGTATCATGGTTTTTCTCAAATATCTTTCAAACTAATCAATTGATCGGTATGATACTTTGATACAGTGTACATGACACCTCCCGCTAATTTTTGGTAATATACGGCATTGCCAAGTGGTGTTAGTGAAGGCGTTTACTCTTGACGTTTAAAGGCAAAGTCGCGTGAGTCGCCAGACTAATCAACACAATCGAACGTCCGCTACCCCCCATCCCCTTCCTCTCCCTCCCTACCTCCCTCCCTCTCCCCCCTCTCCCTTCCCCCTCCTCATTTCCCCCCTCCCCCTCCTCACTTCCCCCCTCAACCCTCATTCCTGCTGGCCTTCCCGTGGACCCCCCCTCTGTCCACTCTATCATGTTATAATGATGAGTATCGGGTATCATAAATACAGTTGTCACGGGGTTTTTATAATATCACGGTATTTTTAAAAATATATGCTTAAATATTATTTAATTGATATTAATATTCAATAATATTAAAGAGCAGGGACAATGATTGTCTTGCTAAATCGTGCAACGATTCTCTTAGAACGAGAATTTAAAAACTTTCTCAACAGTACACAGCAGAGACTAATTACTCACAATTGCCGAATTAGTACTGTTACCCTCTGGAGAAAGTTACTTCACCCCTGACAATAAATAACTAATACTAATAATAATAATCAGGTTCTTGCTGATGCTTTAATTCCTATCTGGCACAACAGATTTTAAGTTAATACAACAAGACTGGTCTAAGTACCAGTTATGAAGGCAAACGTTTATGCAAGCTAGGAGCTATATGGAAAATAAGCTTAATTTGGAGAAATTAAACAAGATTTTACTTTACATTAAGCTCAAGAAAAAGAACTGTTAAATTTATTGATTACAAAAAAATAAATTTAACGTTACAATTCAAATCAAATTAATGAGACGTACTCACTCACTCACGCAATAGCTAAATACTTACGCCTAGAAAAAAAACACCTTAACTAACTCTTACGACTACAAAATACAAAAGGAAATACTATAGTCGATGAATGCTTTGTATCACCAATGTGGGAGTTTGAAGAAACCGTACTCTGTGGAGCTTGGGCGCTAGCGACCTCTTCTCTCGCACTTCTGGAACACAGGACCTCTCTCCGTCAAGGGAAACACTAGACTCCATTCAAAATACATTGTATGGGCAGGACGCACAAGCCACCGGAAGAAGGCGTGGCTAACGATTAAGGCAAGCAGAGGCGAACGATAAAGAAACAATTGTATCGCTCAGTAGTGACGTGCATTAAATCGGTCACTTTTGAAAGTGACGAATGTTTTGAAAAGTATACTCCGAAATGGAGGGAGAAACGGTTAGCTGAGCGATACACAGTGAGTTTTCCACTAATAGTTCGTGGCTTCTCACAAAAGGGAAATGTCGCGAATTGATTCGTGACATTACGCCCTTACAAAGTTAAATTTTTTCCTTATGGGAAAAAATTTGTGGATATATATATATATGTACACATCCTAAGTCATTTGCACAAGATTCACACTGTGGTGTGTGTGCTATCCTGCTACAGGAGAAAGTCGCAGTCGCCAGTGAGCGAAAAAACCTCGTATTTACGTTAATAGAAGCAAGCTTGAGGGAAAAACTCCGTGACGACGGTGAAAATCCTGTACTCAGGTCAAACTGAGCGAAAAGTCGCTACATTTACACTGACAACTAATTGTTGTGTAGCGTGGTGTATGTAATACACGGTGTAGGTGTGACAGTTGTAGTGTAACTGTACCTACGTGTAAAATGACACAGTAAATAATATATGGCGATGACGAAGGCAGAGAAGAGGCGGCAGCGTGCGGCAGACGATCAGCTGGCCCGCACAGCAAAACTGCTACACCCATTGCTGAACCTGCAAAACCAATTGAGGTGGAGCATCAAAAGTGTCAATGAGACAAAATTTTATTATGTTACAATTACTCTCTCTGCCTAGCAGTCAGTGCTACGACGTACATTCGAGGTCGCCATTAATTATAGCACACAATTATGGTCGGGAAGTTGAAAATCCCTGTGCAAACTCGGGTCTTCCATAGCCTCGAACTGCACACGGGTCCTCAACCTGTGCCTTAACCTACAGTTCTTATATTAATATCGGGAAGCTGAGAATCCTTGTGCAAACTTGGGTCTTCCATAGCCTCAAGTCGCCTCTGCAGAATTCTCACTTCCCCCTTAACCTACAGTACTTATATTAGTATTGGGGAGCTGAGAATCCTTGTGCAAACTTGGGTCTTCCATAGCCTCAAGTCGCCTGCAGAGTTCTCTCTCTCTAACTTCCCCCTTAACCTACAGTACTTCTATTAGTACCGGGAAGCTGAGAATCCTTATGCAAACTTGGGTCTTCCATAGCCTCAAGTCGCCTCTGCGGAGTTCTCTCTCGAACTTCCCCCTTAACCTACAGTACTTATATTAGTATCGGGGAGCTGAGAATCCTTGTGCAAACTTGGGTCTTCCATAGCCTCAAGTCGCCTCTGCGGAGTTCTCTCTTGAACTTCCCCCTTAACCTACAGTACTTCTATTAGTACCGGGAAGCTGAGAATCCTTATGCAAACTCGGGTCTTCCATAGCCTCAAGTCGCCTCTCAACTTCCCCCTTAACTTACGGTACATAATATGTATGTACAGGCCCTGGACATAATGTGTCCTGTGGGGCCAATGGGCGAGACGTCAGGTCTGCACCCACTTCACCACTACCCTCTCTCAACTGACTCAGAGATTACAGGTGTGGTTACAAATGGCACAGGAAGGACATGACCCTGATTAGTGGTGTTACTTTGACACACACTGCAGGAACGGACAAAACTATTTATGTCCCGTCCCATCCCTGGCCAGAAAAAGTCAGCTCGGATACGGCCCTGGGTCTTCCTTTTGCCCATGTGACCTCCTGAGGCTGAACAATGACCCCATTGTAACACTGCTAGGCGGTACTTGGCGGGAACGACAAACTGCAGTCGAACCTCGCCCCCGGGTGTTCGTGACTCACGGTAGAGCCGTCCTTGTTTACCAAGGAACTTGGCTCGACCTCCCCGTGAATACTTAATCACTCGACCCTTTTGTTTGTTCCGCACGGCAGCAAATGTCGGGTCAGAATGTTGTTCTTCCACTAGTTCCTGACCATCCCCCTTTGCTGAAATTTTTCAGTGTCTCAGTTACACAGAGAGTAGGCCAGCATGCTCTCCAGTACAAATTTCTCTAACTATCTTCACCAAACTACATGCACAGTACACACTACACTTCCTTTTCAAAAATCAACAAAAATGGCGTCTATTAATCAAGCCTCGGAGTCCCCAGGGGGGGGACCATAAATGCCCCCGCCATCTGCCCCTCTCCTGGTGACGACTCGAGGTGCCTGGAACCACTGTCTGACTCTCTTCTTCTTCATTTCTGCAACATTCGCGGCCTTTCATCTAACTTTCGCTCTGTTGAGCACCACCTCTCCTCCTCTAAACCTCACCTTCTTTTTCTGACGGAGACTCAGCTGTCTGAGGCAACCGACAGCAAACCCTTTTCTGTATCCTCCTACTTTCTCTATACTCATTTCAAAGCCAAAGGTGGCTGTTGTGTATACATACGCAACAACTTATCTTGCTCTCGTGTTCCTGAACTTGATTCTTCTGAATTCTCCACACTCTGGCTTCGGCTTTCCTGTCATTCTCTGACTAAATATATCTGTGCTGTTTACTTATCCCCTAATTCTACTATCAAAAATTCTTCGACTATCTTAATTCTACGATGGAACACATTCTGTCCATTTCTCCTTTCTCTGAAATCTCCATTCTTGGAGATTTCAATGTTCACCACCACCTTTGGCTCTCATCTCCTTTCACGGATCCACCTAGTGAACAAGCCTACATCTTTTCTATCCTTAATGACCTAGAGCAGCTTGTACAGCACCCTACCCGTATCCCTGACTGCCTTGGAGAGAGCTCCAACATACTTGACCTCTTCCTCACAACTAATCCTTCTGCTTACTCTGTTAATCTTTTCTCTCCATTGGGCTCCTCCGATCACAACCTTATTACCTTAACCTGTCCTATCACTCCGGTACGGCCTGTGGACCCTCCAGGGAAACGTCGTCTGTGGCATTTTGGAGCCGCGAACTGGGAGGCCCTCAGGCAGTACTTCTTTGATTTTCCCTGGAATGATTATTGCTTCCATGGCCGGGAACCATCTGAGTGTGCCTCGCGCATTACGGAGGTTATTCTCTCGGGCATGGAAGCATACATTCCTTTCTCATATCCTTTGACTAACGCAAGAAAGCCTTGGTTTAATCACGCTTGTTCTAATGCTGTCCGCAACAAGGTGAGGGCCTACAAAAGGTACCAGAGCCAACCCACCCCTGAATCACATCATCTTTACGTTTCTGCCCGGAATCGTGCTAAGTCTGTTCTTCGCTCTACTAAAAATAATTTCATCCATACTAAATGCTCTCAACTCTCCAACTCGAATTCTTCCCGCTCCTTCTGGCACCTTGCCAAAAATCTTTCTAACAACTTTGCCTCATCATCCTTCCCTCCTCTTTTCTACTCTGATGGTTCTGTAGCTATTTCTTCTACTGATAAAGCAGATCTCTTCGCACAGACTTTCTCCTCCAATTCCACCTTAGACGATTCCGGTGCTGTTCCTCCATCACTTCTCCCCTCTGACTTCCTCATGGCTGACATTAAAATTTCTTCAGTTGATGTATTTTCTGCCATCACTGGCCTCAGTACTAACAAGGCATATGGGCCTGATGGGGTCCCTCCTGTTGTTCTCAAGAACTGTGCTTCTGTGCTTACACCCTGCCTAGGCAAACTCTTTCGCCTTTGTCTGTCAACTTGTACCTTTCCTTCTTGCTGGAAGTTTGCTCTCATTCAGCCAGTCCCAAAGAAGGGTGACCACTCCCAACCCTCCAACTATCGTCCAATTGCTTTAACGTCCTGTATTTCAAAAGTTTTCGAGTCAATTCTTAATAGAAAAATTTTAAGGCATCTTTCCTATCACAACCTTCTTTCCGATCGTCAGTATGGGTTCCGTCAGGGACGCTCCACTGGCGATCTTCTCACCTACCTTTCAGACTCCTGGTCATCCTCCTTTCGGGACTTTGGCGAAAGCTTTGCCATTGCACTTGACATCTCAAAGGCTTTCGATCGAGTCTGGCATAAATCTTTAATTTCCAAACTGCCCTCCTACGGTTTCTATCCTTCTATCTGTGCCTTCATCGCTAGCTTCCTTTCTGGTCGTTCTATAGCCGCTGTTGTAGACGGCCATCGTTCTTCTCCTAGATCTATCAACAGTGGTGTTCCTCAGGGCTCTGTCCTATCACCAACTCTCTTCCTTTTATTCATCAATGATCTTCTAAGCTGTACATCTAACCCTATCCACTCATACGCTGATGACTCCACCCTTCACCTTTCCATTCGGTTCCCGCAACGCCCATCTCAACAGTTACTTCAAGAAACAAGGGATGAGGCTATGGCACACCTAATGTCGGACTTGGCTCGTATCGCTGACTGGGGTAAAAATAATATGGTTGTCTTTAATGCATCTAAGACTCAGTTCTTACACCTATCAACCCGACAAAATCTTCCACAGGTACACCCATTAATGTTTAATAATATTCAGCTTAATCCTGCATCATCCTTGAACATGCTTGGGGTTTCATTTACTCAGGACTTATCTTGGAAAGATCATATTACATCTCTTGTAAAATCTGCTTCCAAGAGATTGGGTGTGCTAAGCCGACTCCGCTCTTTCTTTACCCCTGCACAATTGTTGACTCTATACAGAGGTTTAATCCGCCCCTGTGTGGAGTACAACTCTCATGTGTGGGGAGGCTCCCCACATACAGCTCTTCTCAATAGGGTGGAGTCAAAGGCTTTTCGTCTCATTAACTCTCCTCCTCTTACTGACTCCCTTCAACCTCTGTCTCTTCGCCGCACTGTTGCATCTTTATCTCTTTTCTATCGCTACTTTAATGGTCACTGCTCCTCTGAACTGTCTGCTTGCATTCCTCCACCTCTACGACGGGCGCTTAGCACCCGTCTGGCAGCAAACTCTCATCCCTTTTCTGTCCAACTCTCTAATGCAAGAGTTAACCGTTACTCCCAGTCTTTCATTTATGCAACAGGTCAGCTCTGGAACTGTCTCCCTCTGTCTGTATTTCCTGCTGCCTATGATCTCCAGTCTTTCAAACGCAGTGTGTCCAGGCATCTCAAAATGATCGGATCTTGAATTTGGCTCTCTATTGTATTTTGTTTTTCTCTTGGAGGGAACTGTTACTGCGGGCCATGGCCTTTGGTTCCTTCTTCCTCGCATTAAAAAAAAAAAAAAAAAAAAAAAAAAAACAAGTTGACTACACATCAGATCTTGCGGCGATTCAATGATCACTGGGGTGACACAGTCTGGAGCCTCAGCCATGGCTCGTGTTACCGCAGCAGCCGAAGTCTGAGTAGCGTCATCGGAGCAACTATCCTTGACTCCATTAATATTTCCAATGATGAGTTCAAATAAAGGTTCTGGTATGACAACTGCAAGTGTCGTACCAGTATAAAATGGAGATGCCACCTGGATACATGCCTCAGGGAACAATCTCACTGATCCATCAATAAGGATTTCATGGATCTGTCGACCTGTATACTGCTCAGGCCGAACTAAACTCTGCTTGACAGAGCAACCTGAGGAACCATTGTCTCTCAGGACCTTCACAGGAATGTCTCCCACAAACCCTGGCTGTACAAGGAAGGTACTGTCACCTGTGGTGGGGCCTGTGGAGGAAGCAGCTAGCCACTCATGAGGCTGCTGAATTGATGTGGCAAACATTGTGCCTTGTGAGTTATAAGATGGAACATTGGCCATCTGTGGAGGGGGGTTCACTGTCACTGTGGGACTAGTGAACTGTGGGGAAGTACCCACACTGGTAGGGACGTGACCACCAGGCTGCTGCTGAGGAATGAAGGCTGCATTCGCTTCCTGCCTCTTTTGAGCTGGTGGTGAAAAAGTTTGTCCTGACGGTCGGTTGCGTGGCTGATACTGCTGCTGGTTAGGGTACTTGTTGTACCTCTTCCACTCAGGTTTCTGAGTGTTTTGCCCCTGGTCCTTCCACTGCGGTTTTGGACCTTGGCCATTATTCTGAGAATGACCTTGTTGCTGGGATTCAGTCTGAGACGGCTTCCCAGACTTGGCAGTATCTTTTCTGCTCCAGATGTTTTGCTTACGAGCTTGATACCCGTATGCAGTAAAGAATGCGTCAGCCTTCTCTGCCATTTGGCTGGCATCTTTCACCTGGCAGATCTTAAGCTGTGCTATGAGCTCAGCAGGCCACGACCTCTCTAGCTGTGTACGCAGCATAAGGTCAATTATCCCCTCACGCGTGGAAGGAGTTTCATCTTTCTCCATCCACTCATTTAAGTAAGCTGTGAGACGATCAAGGAACTGAACAGCTGTCTCCTTGTCTTGGAGACGAGCTCGCATGAACTGAACTTTGGCATCGTCTACTGTGAGACCATACGCCTTAATGAGTGCAGCTTTCATCATCTCATATGTGAGATTGTCTCCACGAATTCTGTGGAGAATATCGAGGGCAGGGCCCTCAAATAAACTAAGAAATTGGATCCGCTTAGCTGCCTCATCCAGCTGATACATGTCTGCCATGTCCTCAAAACGAGCTATGTACGGCTCGATTCGCTCGCTTTCCTTGTATGAAGGAAGCTTGATGCGTGGGGTCGCCAGGACATGTGCAGGGAGAACGCTCGTGGAGCTTTGACCAACTGCACCAGATGTATCTGAAGCCAAGGAATCTCGCTTGAGCTTCATCATTTCATATTCGTGTTTTTCACGTGCCTCACGTTCGGCACGTTCATGCTCTCGTTCTCTCTCGCATTGTTCACGCTCGTATTCCTGTTGTTCCCGCTCTTTTTCTAACTCGAGCTCGCATTGTTTCTGCTCGTATTCGCGCTGTTCTCGCTCATACTCGCGCTCTTTCTCACGCTGCTCTTGTTCATATGCACGCTCTCTTTCACGTTGTTCGCGCTGTTCTCGCTCGTATTCGCGCTGAATCTTACGCTCTTCACGGGCATCATTCTCGCGGTGCTGCTCCTGATTATGCCGTGAGAGTATATACTCTTTAATTTCGGTTGGGTCCGAAAGACCCATTTCTTTGGCTTCCTGTAAAAATACAGTAGTAGCCATGGTGCTAATTTATTAAGCAAAACCGAAATTGAGTACTGACTGCTTAGCGACGAATACTAATAAACACAAGTAAAGAGTACAGACACAAGCTAGTGGTGACCAGTCTTATCCAGTTAACTGGCAAAGAATAAATCGAAAATGTAAATGACTGGGAAGACTCAATAATAAACACAATGGGTACGGCGACTTCCCAGGAGCGAATAAAATCGTCTGGCGTTACCAAGAATAAACTAGAGTTAAGTACTCTATTGATTAATAAAGCAAAATTTCACTTGCTAAATCAACGGTAAACACCAGTAAACTTGTGCATATAAACTTTAATTATAAATACCTAAATATGAATGAGTGAGCACTATCTCGTGAATAGCTTTAGAGCTAGGAGTTAATATCCTGGCGAGGTCGCCAATTGTCACGGGGTTTTTATAATATCACGGTATTTTTAAAAATATATGCTTAAATATTATTTAATTAATATTAATATTCAATAATATTAAAGAGCAGGGACAATGATTGTCTTGCTAAATCGTGCAACGATTCTCTAAGAACGAGAATTTAAAAACTTTCTCAACAGTACACAGCAGAGACTAATTACTCACAACTGCCGAATTAGTACTGTTAGCCTCTGGAGAAAGTTACTTCACCCCTGACAATAAATAACTAATACTAATAATAATAATCAGGTTCTTGCTGATGCTTTAACTCCTATCTGGCACAACGGATTTTAAGTTAATACAACAAGACTGGTCTAAGTACCAGTTATGAAGGCAAACGTTTATGCAAGCTAGGAGCTATATGGAAAATAAGCTTAATTTGGAGAAATGAAACAAGATTTTACTTTACATTAAGCTCAAGAAAAAGAACTGTTAAATTTATTGATTACAAAAAAATAAATTTAACGTTACAATTCAAATCAAATTAATGAGATGCACTCACTCACTCACGCAATAGCTAAATACTTATGCCTAGAAAAAAAACACCTTAACTAACTCTTAAGACTACAAAATACAAAAGGAAATACTATAGTCGATGAATGCTTTGTATCACCAATGTGGGAGTTTGAAGAAACAGTACTCTGTGGAGCTTGGGCGCTACCGACCTCTTCTCTCCCACTTCTGGAACACAGGACCTCTCTCCGTCAAGGCAAACACTAGACTCCATTCAAAATACATTGTATGGGCAGGACGCACAAGCCACCGGAAGAAGGCGTGGCTAACGGTTAAGGCAAGCAGAGACGAATGATAAAGAAACAATTGTATCGCTCAGTAGAGCACTTAGTGACGTGCATTAAATCGGTCACTTTTGAAAGTGACGAATGTTTTGAAAAGTATACTCCGAAATGGAGAGAGAAACGGTTAGCTGAGCGATACACAGTGAGTTTTCCACTAATAGTTCGTGGCTTCTCACAAAAGGGAAATGTCGCGAATTGATTCGTGACAACAATATGTTGTTGTTTGTAGAGTCTGTGTTCATTTAATCATTGTTATTGTATGCCCTGAAGTTATATAAACGGGAGTTGACTAAAGAACGTATGACCGTCACCTTATTCACCCAATATAATGTGCCTACTATCACGATCTCTTAATTCCTTTACCCCCCATATCGACGTGTTTACTACGAGCAGGTAAGATAAGGTATCCAAAATTAAATCACACAGTTTAACTTACAAACCAGTACGGTACGGTATATAATCAACACAACAACAGACAACCCCGCACCTGACACCCTCGTTGGGAAAACTTAACCATTAGCCTATTATGGTCGTTAGGTCAGACCACGCTATATCCTTTTCATTAAGAACTTTCCAGTTATCTGCTACTACTGAATAATATAATGGTAAACGGTATTTTATTGCATATTGTATGTTACATACAGGTATTGGGGGGAATGCTGAGAGAGAGTGAAACAGTGAGACAGAGGGAGGGAGGGAGAGAGGGAGGGAGAGGAAGGAGATGGGGGGTAGCGGACGTTCGTTTGTGTAGATTAGCCCTGCAGGGCTCACGCGACTTTGCCTTTAAACGTCAAGAGTAAACGCCTTCAGTAACACCACTTGGCAATGCCGTGTATTACCAAAAATTAGCGGGAGGTGTCATGTACACTGTGTCAAAGTATCATACCGATCAATTGATTAGTTTGAAAGATATTTGAGAAAAACCATGATACACGGTCCATGAAATGGATAGTAGACTTCACTGGATTAAAAAGTAAAACAAAAAAATTTATATAAAATTGTAATTAGCCGCCTGGTGTTCCTACGTAAAGCATGTCTTACTTACGAGAGGGATATTATCGTGGGTTATATATATCTATTCTCTGCAGTATAAGAAAGAAAAGTGCTGAGGTTCCCCGTGTCCCTAGTTCTTCCTGCAAATACAAATTACAGTTACATGGCACCGATGGTGATTAGGCTTGACAAAATATACTCAGTTCTGTACAGTCGATCAAAAAAATACATATTTAGCACAAAGTAATCTAACACCATCAAAGAAAAAATCGGTGCACAGTTTAACGCGAAATAATCAAACACCACGTCAAAAAACCGTCGGTGAACATTTAACGCGAAATAACACCGCGTCGAAACCTTACCGGTGAACATTTAACGCGAAATAATGTAGCACCGTCAAAAATACTAGCGTACATTTATCACGAAACTTTATATCACCGCATAAAAACAAAAATCGATGCACATTTAGCGCGAAATTCTCTAACACCGCGGACACTGACTACTACAAAAAGCCCGATGATCTTGCCCCTCACTGGCAAACCTGCTTTGATTACTGCACAGTCGGCATCAACAGTCCTGTCGCCATCTCCAGCTTTTCTCTCCATGGATTCCAAAACTAAGTGTGGGTAATGAAAAGTAGGTGTCGCTGATGTCTCCCCCCCCCCCACAGATCACTGTCAGCAGGGTCATCTGCTGTGGGTTTACATGACCAATTTTCATAGTTTATGGAAGACAAGCAGGGCAGGAGACAGGACTTATGACGCCGACTGTACCTGAATATTCAGATGGTAATAGATTAATCGTCTCGAGACATCGCAGGCAATACTGATAATTTTGGACACCATCAGACCCTTTCTGCTCTAAATTGTCCCTTATTATCGACTGAGCGTGAAGGTCTACGACAGTTGTTCTTAACGTAGTGCCTCAGTCCCCCCAGAAGATACGCAATGGGTTCTTGGGGGTATCGAGAGGGGCATCCTGAATAAAAACTGATCAGTTTCGTGTATGAAAATACTCACTGGCAGCACGGAAAAACACTAATATGTGTATGTTATTTTGCTGAAGACAAACGCCATAGATTAATTATAGATGTTTCTTTATAGCCATTCTCTTTTCGCGTTTCACAAGAAATTAAAAGTGACAGGAGTAATAATATCAGACAGGGGGTATCAGGGAGACTTCGAGATGAACCTACTGTAGGGGTATCAGGGTCGAAAATATTTTAAGAACCACTAGTCTAAGAATACCACTTAACTCATTCCCATGGCGTCTCTCTCTCTCTCTCTCTCTCTCTCTCTCTCTCCATTATGAATGTGAACCACTCACCACGGCAGGCTAGGTCCAATCAACTTGCCTAAGGATTTTTTTCTTACCTACTTTATCCGACTTGGGCTTGACAGTTTGTCCTACACAGGAGAGAGAGAGAGAGAGAGAGAGAGAGAGAGAGAGAGAGAGACCTGTTTATTATTATTATTATTATCATTACAACACAATAAAATTTAAGGGAAATATGTTTCCTGGCTTAGGGAGACTCATCTGTACCTCGTGATTTTTTTTTTCTATTACCAGGTGTGGTGGTGCTGTGACAACGACGATGATGGGATTAAGATGGGAAGTGGAAAGCTATGGATGATGATAATGATGATCATGATGATGATGAGACAGATAGAGAGATCGTGACGACGACGTCGACAGTGATGATGATAACTTTCTCGTATCAGGTATTTACATCCTGGTAATATCGAGTAATATTTCTTCCACCTAGCACCAAACTGTAATTCAGCAGGTAATGATGACAGGAAACGGGGAGAGTTGTTAACACTGTCAACACATACCACCCACTTCGTTGCAATAATTGTTCATGCTAACACCAAACTCTTTTGTTCTGGTAAGAAACGGGACTCCAAGAGACCCTTGTCACAATTATTTAACCCTCTCACGGATGGAAGCATTCTTGTACCCAATTCCAGCTAACGTCAGATGATTTTATTCAGCTGAGAGGAGTCACAAGAGTCAGGGAGCGTTAGTACCTTCCATCTTATTGACATTTGTATTTTTTTCTTTTTATAACCAAACGAATCTACTCCGCACAGAGAAGGCTTTTCGAGCAGTAATGATCATAAAATTATCACATGTTGAATAAGTGTGGAGAGGAAAGAATGAATAATAAAAAGAAGTCATTTGACTGAAGGGGTTAATTTCGACACAGCTGGCAAAAATATAATCCGGAATATTAATGTATATAATTATAAATAACCAAGCTGACCTGCGCTGTTTGGAGTAA
The DNA here is from genome assembly GCF_032717465.1 of Coenobita brevimanus. Lineage (NCBI taxonomy): Eukaryota > Metazoa > Arthropoda > Malacostraca > Decapoda > Coenobitidae > Coenobita > Coenobita brevimanus. Next base: position 26,829,652 of record NC_136954.1, on the reverse strand, counting down.
AAAAAAAAAATAAAAAAAAAAATTTTTTTTTTTTTTTTTTACCCCCTTTTTTCCGACGGATCTCATTACCAGCTAATGGAGAAAACATTTGGACTCGACAGTTCCCCCCCTCCAAAAAAAAAAAAAAAACCCTGATATGAAAGTCTGCAAAGGTTTAAAATGAAGATGACTACTTGTGGTTGTTAGAGTGCATATGATTACCAACTGAACGATAATATATGGAACGACTATTTTCTCTGGCCATTTAAATATCAAGGGGTGTTTAAAAATACTTCGTAAAATTTCTGAGACATAATAAGCCTAAAAATGTCCCCGGTGACAAAATTTGCGACGGTGGTGTTTGCCACAGTCAACATGAGGGTTGCCACTGAAGTCGACGGGACGTGTTGAAAGGGTGTCAGAAATTGGCGGTGAATGTGTTGTGATGATCTGCGAGTCGGCCCAGAATATTAATGTCTCCCCTCTTCCCGTCCCCTTACCCCCCAACTCTCTCTCTCTCTCTCTCTCTCTCTCTCTCTCTCTCTCTCTCTCTCTCTCTCCTTTCTGACTGGCGGCGGCTTATTTAAGGCGTTAATGGGATTTGGTTGGAAACGTGTTCTTTCGTGGAGGTATGGGGTCAGGTGGGCGTTAATGGCGAATGTTAATGAGGCAAGCAGGCAGGGTAAGCAGGCAAGAAGGCTGATAGATAATACAAATAGATATATGACACACAGACGCACAGATGTATACATACAGTACACCCATGTCTGCAGTGGACGGTACACCTAATAGGCAGCATGGTGGGGTCAACGTTTTCTTCTTAACCTTCAGTAAACAGTATATCAACATAAAACACAGGCTGACAGTCGAAAGCAGGCCAGATCTGGTGTCGTCGCAGAGTAAACAGTGCTCACCTTTACGACACTGCTCTTTTGATTGGCGCCTCTTACAAGACTTTTTCTTTTCACCCTTTTGGCGCAATATCTGAATTAGCGAAGGGGTTATGATATCTAAGCACCCATTTTGCAGTGAAAGTGCTAAAAAAAAACAAGTGTTTACTATTAAGGCAAAAGTAAAAAAAAAAAAAAAATGGTACCGTACATAAAACGCTGCTCACAAAACTAGTAAGCACTAAATAGTGATACGATTCTGAGTATTTCGTTTCGGTGATTTTGGTCCGAATATTTTCAGAGCAACTAGACTTCCTATGCAAATCATTACTACTCATTCTTTCATTATCCAAACCTTTTCTGTCCCACCAGGATCGCAGGAACCCCAGGCAAGGCTAGCAGTCACGATATTTAAGGTGAGAGTGACCACATTCACTCGTCCCAAAGTGGCACTGTGAGAAACTCCAATCACTTCTAGGATACACATATATCCTTGCAGACTCAATCCGGTTGGAGCGCCTTAACCCACTAAACCACTTAACGACAACTGGTTATAAGGTTATCACGCAAAGTAATAAACGGTTTCCTGGTTTACGGGATCAGTCTGGCTTGTCACACAGTGTAGTCACCCGACGGCACCACTACCTCCACAGATGATGGTGGGCTCCCCTGTATACCGTTCTAATGTTAATATTAATAATATCAACTTTAATACAAGACAGGTTACTCAGAAAACACTCGAACCGAAAAAAAACACGAAATATTCTAAAGCTTATCTGCGGCTTGAATCATCACTAGTTCTGTCAGGAAGTTACATATAAAAGGATTTTTAGTCTTGCCCTAAGAGTACATATAAAAAAGCAGAGAGGACTATAAAGATAGGTAGGTAGACAGGCCCATACGAGAGAGAGAGAGAGAGAGAGAGAATACTGGTGCAAGGTGTTGGGTGGGGTGAGCCTGCAAAAGCTTTGCACATGAGAGAGGAATTGTGGAGTGGAGAAAGGCCAAGGGATACGGGAAGGTGCGAAGAGGGAAGGAAGCAGGGGGTGGATAGGGAGGGCGATATGGAAAACTTTATATGCAACATTTTAACCTTTAACCCTGGCATGGTCTAAACGTTATTTATATTGTTCCGGTTTACATTTAAGACACTCTAGTATTTTTTTTTTACAGCTAACGGCAAGAGATATATTCAGGAAAGAGTGATTCAGAAGAGCCTGAATTTAGTCTCAAAGTCGAGATATATCATAGAGTGTGGTGTGCAATGGTGGAAAGGTTAGGGGTTAGAGTTAAAGAAGCAAGGAAAGAGGGAAGGAGGAGACAAGGGAGAGAAAGGGGGGAGAAGGGGGGAATGATATAAGGGGCAAGAGAAGAAAAGCGTAAGTGAGGAGGAGGAAAAGGAAGAGGGGAGGGAGAAGGTGAAAAATGAGGGAGGAAGATGGAGGGGGGCGAGAAAAGAAGTCGGGGTAGGTGAAGGGATAGTCAAGAGATATGGAAGCCTTGTTGCTTAAAATCTTTTTAAAATGCCTGAAAATGGCGTGTGATAATAATGCACCATAACCAGCACCACTTGACATCATTCTCTCTCTCTCTCTCTCTCAAAACACACTTAAAACTGAGGCTTCTCGCTTAAGATTCTACTTTCCATCGTAATCACAAAAATAGTAGCGGAGACAGGATGGCTTTGATTATTCTATTGCTAAAGGACCTGATACGGTATCACTTTTCTCTCTCTCTCTCTCTCTCTCTCTCTCTCTCTCACACACACACACACACACACACACACACACACACACACACACACACGAGTGAACGAGTGTTTGTGACTGTGAATGAGGTGGTGGATGAGTGCACGTGTGTGTGTGTGTGTGTGTGTGTGTGTGTGTGTGTGTGTGTGTGTGTGTGTGTGTGTGTGTGTGAGTGTGTGTGTGTGTGAGTGAGCTATGCATACATCAGGGACGAATAAAGGTCTACTGCATTTTTATTACAGTACACCGCTCCAGTCCGAGAATGTCTTTATAAAAGTTTTATCTGGACTATTATACTCCGTTTAAGATATTGATAAAAAAAAAAAAAAAAAACTGGCGGCGCAGCTGCCAGGGTCGGATGCCGCCGACCGTTAAGGAGAGATCTTCAGACTGGAGGTCCTTCTTACACTATATGAAATCGCCAGAAATTAGCAAGAACAAGTGAATGAAGTACTGTAATGCAATACAAAATGCCCTACCGGATGATAACCATGCATATTATGTACTGTGTACACAATCTGGGTATGATATCTATATGTATGTATGGCTGTTAAGTATGACTGCACCCGACCTTGTTTGAGCCCCAAGTGTGACCCTGACCTTGGGAGTAGATGACTGGTTGTTGTGCGCAACACACCGTAATGGTATGAGGGACAATAGTGTGAAGTTATATCAAACTCTGTCCATGCATGTGGAAGTTACAAAGCGGACACGAATGTAGGTGTGGCTGTTAAGTATGACAGCACCCGACCTTGTTTGAGCCCCAAGTGTGACCTTGACCTTGGGAGTAGATGGCTGGTTGTTGCGCGCGACACACCGTCATAGTATGGGGAACAACTATGTCAAGTTATATCAAACTTTGTCTATGCATGTAGAAGTTACAAAGCGGACACCAAATAGCGAACGGACTGACGGACGTACTGACTTACTGACAGAACCGCGCAAACCAATAGTCCCCGACCGGTTTGACCGGTAAAGGACTCATAAAATGAAAGATACATCCTCACGGGGAAACGGTTAATTCTTAACACGACGTGAAGCCACTCTTTAGAGTGAATAAAATCGTCTGGGGTAGTAAGTATGAAATAACAGACTTATATCAAATTAAAGGGTAGGCTACAGCAGTGACCTACACAAAGGGCCTAAACTACGGGAACCGTTTTCTGCCACTTCGGAGAATCATTAGGTATTCACGAATGAACTAAGTCTCGAATTATTTTCAAACGGTTACGACACTATCAGTATAAATTATCGTTCAATAATTATGTATACCGTATTACAATATGACCTGAGAAGGACGCTGTGGAGGGAAAAAATGCACTGCTCCGTAGGTGTCAAAGGTAATGTAAACAACACCATAATATTCACGAACCAGACATTGGCACTGCCTACGTCAATCACGTATACCGTATATATGTTAGGAATATGAGAAAAAAAAATCTAATGACCACATTTAGAATTCAGAAGACCAAAATTCGCCAAAAATGCACATTTGATCATTCTTCTGTTGCTATGAAATTATATAGGCTACTTCATTTAATACGTATGTATGTAGGCAGGAAAACACGCAGGTATGCACACATGTATATACACATATACTACGTATGTAAGTATGCTTGAATGCATGTATATGCAGTTTAAAATAAAGGCAGCTATATATAGATATTGTACATATTTTTCTGACCAACAAACACGACAATGACGTACTTTTCATTGTTATTGCTATTTCCAGATGATTTTCCTCGGCTTAGGAGAGCCACCTAACAATGAAGAGGTTAATGAAGGCTATTTTCAACTACAGTTCGAAAAGCCTCTACTGCACATAATAAAATTGTCTGATGATACATAAATGAAATGGAAAAGACGTCATCGCAGTAAATAAGTCAGATGTTCCACAAGACTCACCCCAAGATGGCCGGATTGCTTAATGCCTGCACAGGTAATCCCCACACCTAACTTCTCCATATATAATTCCTTCGTCTCGTATGTCTGTAGTTACCTGCACTAGCATAATAATCTTGGTAAGACCCACTGGAGTCCAACTGGGTAATGTCCGGCCGAAATAAGCTGCATTTTGTGAAGAGAGAGAGACACACACACATGCAATCACAGATCACAGTTTCAACTCGAGTGACGCAGTGCGAGGAGGGGAGGGATAGGAATCATGGGTAATCACACCACGGTTAAACAGTACAACATTCTATTTTATTGCAGACCTGTGCGAAGGCTCAAGGTATTATTAACAACGCGACAGTAAAAACGACCTATGAAACAATCTTGGAAATATATGGTAAATACTAGATAAATGCGATCTGATCAGTTTGAAGTGGCGAGAGAGGGCTCGGAGATGACGAGAGGAAGACTCGGAGACGAAACGCGAGTTACCAAATGCGTGTTTCTATACGTAATTTTCGTTTACAAATGTTATATAAGGTTTCAGTCATTAGCAGCACTAAAATAATATAAAGAATCTATGACGTGTACATTAATTTTGGAATTATAAGACAAACAAGATAAATGCGAAAAGCCGAGACTCTCAGCTGTCTCGTTAAGGTGGAGAGAAGTGGCGGGATGCAAGAAATCAAATGAGTTTAAACTCTGACATTCCTTTGCAATAATGTGGCTATACAAAGACTCATGATATCACAAACAGCAACAACATTACACACACAACCTACCAAGTGTATATTTGCTGTGGAAATGTGTGATGATAAAGAAATAAATGGAAAATATAAGGCCGTGACTGAGAAGATTCGGTGCTTCGGATCCACCAATCACAGCGCTCTCTGGCCCCGTCATCGCCAGCCCACAACCACCACCACTGGCATTCATCCTTCTGTCTATCTCTCATCGCCAGCCCACAACCACCACCACTTACATTCATCTCTCTCTCTCTCTCTCTCTCTCTCTCTCTCTCTCAGAAGGCAAAATAGTGACAGGCTACGTTCTGTACGAAAGATGTCAACAGATAACTGCTACAATTTAATTTAAATCTCTCTCTCTCTCTCTCTCTCTCTCTCTCTCTCTCTTACGGGACACACTAATTTCTCAACATTTTATCATCGTACGGAAATACTCAGGCCTTTCCATCCAGTGACGTATTTTTAAGTTTATTTTCCTGCCACCAAACCATTACATTAAAGTAAGGGGGACTTTTCCACCTCGAAGGAATAAATACTGTCTTCATTAACCCCTTAGACCATACAAAAAATCGTTGATGAAAATTGTTTGGAGGAAGAGGGAATTAAAAAAAACATCAATAAAGTAAAACTGTTGAATAAATTTGAGGAGTCAGCATGAAGAAAGAAAATAAGCCACCGAATTCAAAGCGTTAAGCACAACAATTCATTCATTCATTCATTGCCAGACGCCATGTATCCCAAACGGGGTGGCCAAGGGCTAAGAGTTAATTGTTTTACAGGGAGGGGCACTAATCCTCCACCAACCCCACTTGACACGTATGGAGAACGTAATTTCAGTATATTGTAGTATCCAGTTAGGAACATATGTAACCCCTTCCATATGAGATCCTGGAACTAAATGCAATAGTATGATTATAAAAATAAAAAAAATAATTCAAACGCTTTCTCCACAAGGTAAATACATATGACTGGCAGAGCTATGAATAAAGAAGTAATTGTTATCGTTTATGCCAAAAATTAAATTAAATAATCTACCGCACGCAAAAAATATAGAAAAGAATCAATTCAAAAAATAAAAATATATTATTTATGTGGTAGAGATTAAAATGAAAAATATTTTGTTTTTCTAAAACCTAATTATGACTGGTTCCAGGAAGAATTAATAAATGTAGGACGAATTAGTAAAAAAAAAAATCACGTTTCCAAAATCTAAAAATATTCATCTAAGTGGCACGAATCAAAAAGAAAAATAAGTTACTCTAATGAAGGGGTAATGAAGACTTTAACCCCCTTAAGGTGATGGCAAGGCAGATATAACCGTCTGACTAGAATGTCAATGAAATGCAATGGAGATCACTGTATTATATGTGTTAAAGGAGACCGTCCAGCTACTTCACTGCCAGAGCTGTGTCCTAAGCATAATAAGATCATTTAGAGGTTGCCAGATCCCCTAAGACTGTTATTCTCCCCAACACTCTTCTTTCCTCTCTCCCTATTTTTCTCTGCAGCCCTCCCCATCTTTTTGTACGTCCCTTTCTACACCTCTCTTTTTCTCCCCACCCCTCTCTTCTTCCCCCCTTCCCCATCCCTCTCTACTACCCTCCCCACACCTCTCTACCTCCCTTTCCACAATTCTCTCCTCCACCCACCCCAATCCCTCTACTTCTCTACCTCCTTTCTTGTCCATATCCCTCTGTACTCTCCTCCCTACCTCTTCTCTCCTCTTTCTCCCCTCTTCTCCTTTCTTCCACCCACTCTCACCCCTCTTTACTTCCCTCCCTCCTCTCTTTCCTCCTTATCCCACCTTTCCCTCCCTACTTCTCTCCCCCATCCTCCCCTCTCCCGCATCCGTCCTCACCCCTCTCTGACTTCGTCTCTCCAACCCTTCCTTCCCTCCCACCTCTCTCTCCTACTTCACCGCTTCCCTCACCTACCTTCTCTTCCTCCTCCTTCTCTCATTTCTATATCTCCCCTTCTCCCATTCCCATCCTCATTCCCATCCACCCCCACTCCTCTCCCTCATCCACACCCATCCCATCCTCCAACCCATGAACGTAATCTATACTATTTTCACCTTCGCTTGGCCAAGAATTTCATTCTTTTGTAGGTTATTTCAGGTACCAGTGGCTTAGATAATGCTACCGCTATACGTTCTTTCCATAGCACCTCGTGATTAGTATCGCATTCTGGCGTTAATCTATTGTTAAAATTCAGCATTCGACTGGGAGGGAGAATTTTAGACCAAGTTAAATTAAAAAGAGTGTATTGGTGAACTGCGGGCGTACGCAAACCTACACCCTCTGACACACACACACACACACACACACACACACACACACACACACAGCGTTGGTTCATAAATAGGACACACACACTCTGCTCCAATTGTATGGAATTCCGTTCATGTCTTCTGCAAGTTCCGACGATGGCTTCTCACACGATTTAGTCTTACTATCCCTCCGCCTTTACAAGGCGGAGCGATAACGTTTTTGCTCGCCACTGTGTGTGTGTGTGTGTGTGTGTGTGTGTGTGTGTGTGTGTGTGTGTGTGTGTTCCCATTATATCTCATGAAAGGCTTGAGCTATCACCATGAAACCTTCAGGGTATCAAGATATGGCCAAATTCTTGGCCGAGTTCGAAAATGGGCACTTAGGGTCAAGGTCAAGGTCACCAAAATGGCTGCCAAAGGTCAACTAGTTTTTATCTCACCATTATATCCCATGAACGGCTTGAGCTATCAACATAAAACCTTCAGGGTATCAAGACATGGTGTAATCTTGGACTTGGCCAACAGCATATTCTGGCGGGTGATTAGCATTCGGCTCCCGAATGCTCTTTTTTCATTTATTTATATATGTAGCTTATTGCTGGAGAGACCCTTCACTTGGTGACAGATATAACCGGAAGGCCACGCTGTCTGGTTATACACAGGTTCCTCAGTTCCCTCCCTATCCTCTGAAAGGAAGAAGGTGGAGTGCAGGAGATGGGCAACTTCAGCCTGCAGTCCACCGAGCTCACGTCCAGATCAGCCTGAGGCAACAGTAATAACAGCGATATATAGAATCTGAGGCAGAAGGAAGGAATGGGAGAGAGTGGAAGAGACAGGGACGGAGAGGGAGAGGAAGAGAGGGCTAAGGCATGTGAATGGCTGGTAGTGGGAATGTCATCAAGGGAATGGTGAAACAGTTAATAGTTAATGAACACATTTAGTAAATATACAAGGAGAGAGAGAGAGACAGACAGACAGACAGACAGACAGAGCATGAGTGGGGGAAGGAAAGGAGTAGATAACTGGAGGGTGAGAGAAAAGCAGAATAAAGAGATGATAAAAGGAATAAATGGAAGAAAAATTATGTGAATAAAAAAGAGGAAGATAGTTGTTCGAAAATGAAAACAACAAGAAAAATAGGCAAGAATGGAAGAAAAAATAAAAAAAACAATGAAGAGAAGCATCAGTAAAAAATAAAGACAAAAAGTGTCTGCATAAAAGTAACATATCATACTGTAGAAAAAAGGGAGGGGAGGGTGGGACGGAGGGCGAGGGCAGACGGAGGGAGAGGAGAGTCGGAGGGGGAGGGGGAAGTGCTATTGTACATTGGCCTGGATTGATATTGTTCCCTCGGACTCTGCTTGGAGGGGAGGTTATGGCTTTATTCTCTCTCTCTCTCTCTCTCCCTCTCTCTCTCTCTCTCTCTCTCTCTCTCTCTCTCTCTCTCTCTCTCTCTCACACACACACACACACACACACACACACACAATACTGCTCCAGACACAAATACCCGCTTCTGGCCACTGTGCGAGCCATCTCTATACATATATATATTTCTGGAGTGCCCCGGGGACAATGGCAGAGTATCACTTGGGGCTCGAATCTTGGAGCGGGATGGGAGAGGGAGGCTTGGAGATGCTGGAGATAGGTTGGAGATGAGGGAGATGAGAGAAAAAAATGGAATCAATGAAAGGGAAAAATGAAATGAAGGAAAAGAGAGGAAGATAGGAAAGATAAAGAAAGTTACACGAAGAGATATTAGAGAGGAAAAAGGAGTGAAAGGAGAGAAAAATACAAGAAAGGAAAGAAAAAAGAAAAAATCGAGAAGTGAAGAAAAAGAATAAGGAATGGAAGAAAAGAGAGAAGTGAGTTTTGGAGGTGATGGAGATGAGAAAGGAAGACGTGGAGAGGGAGAGGAAGGAGGAATGAAATGAGAAAGGAAAGAAACGGAAGGAAGAGCAGGAGGAACAGCGGCGTGAAACAGTACGAAGAAACTGAATTATATGAAAGAAGAGACAGGATTGAGGGGGGAAAAGATAGGGTAGGGAAAAGGACGCATGGAAAAAGAGAAAAGGAAAGAAGAATGATAAAAAAAGGAGACTAAAGCTTTACGAGGCGAGATTAGAGGATGGAAAAGTGATAGAGAGAGAGAGAGAGAGAGAGAGAGAGAGAGAGAGAGAGGATATTATTTATGAACGACTGTACTTTGACTGAAACGAAAAAAAAAAAAAACAGTACATGATCAGACAGATTACTGATTGGCAATTAGGCAGGTTAGACATTCGTGAGATAAACTGACCTAATGACGAACTGGTGACCTGTCGTGTCTGTGTGGACGATAGCTTACTGACGAGGATGTTATAATTACGAGTAAGTGCAAGCACACTGCACTTAGTGACTTACGTTTAATTAAAATGAACCTCGTGAGCAAAGTTAAGAGGGATCATTATCAGAATTTGATAACGGATGGCGCTGGTTTGGAAAACAGATTAATGAAGGGAATGGTATAAAAGTGAAGACGATTCAGATCTGCTGGCTGATTGGAGGTGAAGCACAAAAGGTTATTGGAGAAGGATTTGCTGACTGTACCTGAATTATTAGACATCGTATGGAATTATTTTAATTGAATTTAGTGTATATTTTGAATAAGAACTGGCAATACAGTCATGAAGCAAAATGTGCCCAATACACCACTGTATCTAATCCCCCCTGACTCATCGTATAACCATTAGGGGACAAGAAACACCAAGCCTCCCTCGTGTTAGAAATATTACCCAGAAGAGGAAAATGAGAAGGAAAAGGTAAAATATTTGACAAACACACACACATACACACACACACACACACACACACACACACACACACACACACCAAGCCCCCATCATCTTAGTAATATTAGCCAGATGAAAAAACTGAGAAGCATAAGAAGTGATATGAGACAGTGGAACTAAACAAGGCTTTTTCATCTTGAGAATATTGGCCAGCAGATGAAAGTATGAAGGAAATGTGAAATATTGGGCTGAGAATCACACCAAAACCCTCTCCGCGTGGAAATATCAGCAAGCACAAGAAAGCGAGACGCACAGAAGTGAAGATAACAACAGGCAGAGAAACATACTCAAGTCTCTCTCACCTTAGGAATGTCAGCCAGCATAAGAAAGTGATAGTTACAAGAGATGAGATATTAATCAAAATTTTGGCTCGGACTGTACGTACACTGGATAATGGAATGATGAATAATGTAAATGACTAGACTAGGTGAGTAATTACAGATTAGAATACATGGAGTTAGTGAAGTAAGTGGTGAGGAATCTGATAATTGGGATTTAATATTTGATGGAAGCTGGAGTGGAGAATGAAAGTGTGTAGTAGTAGTAGTAGTAGTACTAGTAGTAATAGCACTAGTAGTTAGTAGTAGTGATAATAATAATAATAATAATAATAATAATTATTATTATTATTATCTATCGATTGCCAGACGCCTAAATCCCGTTCGGGGTGGCCACAAACACATGGCCTCCACGTCGCCCTGTCCCCCGCCATTTCACTGCCCCGCTCCCAACTCACACCTCCCTCTCTCATGTACCTCTCCACCCCATCCCTCCATCTCATCCTCGGCCTCCCCCTCCCTTTTCCCCCCTCCACCTCACTCACATACACTCTCTGCGTCAGTCTTTCACCCTCCATCCTCTCCACATGGCCAAACCACCTCAGTGTATTCCTCCTAACGCTTCCTATCACATCCACAATAATAATAATAATAATAATAATAATAATAACAATAATAATGATAAAAATAATAATAATAATAAACTATATTCAAGAGATGGCAACCTCCTGGTTGAAATCGTACGAATAGGGGGAACGCGTATTATTCTCTCTCTCTCTCTCTCTGTCTCTCTGTCTCTCTCTCTCTCTCTCTCTCTCTCTCTCTTTGTGTATGTGTTTATAAAGCTGTAGTATACGGAATTTGCAAACAGCTAGTGTTGTGCGAGAGAGAGAGAGACAGAGAGAGAGAGAGAGAGAGAGAAATATATCCGGAGCATCAATATAATGTGCCTAGAGAGAAAAATGAACAAGAAAAAATAAAAAAATAGCGGTAGGTTGATCAGAGAAAGCAATAGTAAAAGGCAAGAGCAGTAACCATGGAAGGAATCTTATCTGTAAATGATGAAGTGGAAGTTAAACCATTCAGCAGGAAACGAGAACAAAATGCAGATAAAACAGGAGGCTGAAAGAGCTAACTGTATTAAACGACAGGAACACAGACCGTCGCGAGAGTAGCACAGGTAAATTTTAAAGCAGCGAAAATAAAGTAATTCATCAGGCAAGCAGTAGCAGGAGCAAACAGATGAAAACGGGAGGTTGGAATAGGTACCGCAACTATTTAAAAAAAAAAGAAAAAAAAAAAAAAAAGCAGACTCACTGACCGTCGTGGAGTCGTAGAGGTAAATTTTGAAGAAGCAGTACTAAAATAATTTAGTAGGCAACCTGTGGCGGAAGGAAAAAGCTGAAAAAAAAGGGATGCAGGGAGAGGTAACTATGGTAAAAAGGAGGCCGTGCTCACTGACCGTCATGGGAGTCGTAGAGGTAAATGATGTGATCCCAGCGGTAGTGGTGGATGAGGTCAATGATGGCCTGGTGGTGCTCGGGTCTCATCGTGGTGGCGTAGTCCATCAGACCAGAAGACGGGTTTGGCACCTGTGCGCCAGAAAGACGGAGATATATATTCTGTTTCGATGTATACCGTATTTTCTGTTGACCTTACAATTATATTATTTTTTTCTCGAATATCTATCTGTCTATATCTATCTTTGTCTACCTATGTCTATATCTATTTTTTGTCTATGTCTATCTAGTTGTCTATCTATCTATCTCCTTATATTATTTTGGTCTCACTTTGGTCTCTGTAAGAAACCAGATGAAGAGGTGGATAAACATTCTCTCTCTCTCTCTCTCTCTCTCTCTCTCTCTCTCACACACACACACACACACACACACACACACACACACACACACACACACACACACACAGGAAAACTACCAAGCAAGCAAGCCTGGGAAACAGTGCATTCACCTGGATTGAAATATCTGATAAACTGCGTAATCACACCACAAAGTCCCTGATTCATTCATTCACGCCAAAAGCAACGTGGGAATTTGCAGTTGGTGAACGTGCGTGTGTGGAATGGAAAAATATATATACTTTTTTGCTGTCATAAAACCATGTCCGGATTTGTCTACGGGCAGCTACGCCCCCTCCCCCTCTTCTCTCTCTCTCTCTCTCAGCTTTTCCCCTTCCCTACTCCTCCCTCCCCTCCATCCCCTTCCTTCCTTTCACCCTGGTATCTTTCCCGTCCCTCCTCCCTTTCTACCTTCCTCCATTACTCTTTATCCAAACGTCGACAGAAGGGGAATCTAATCCAGAGCTTCAAGATATTTAAGGGATCTGATAATGTAAGCATAAATAATCTCTTCACATTTGCCCTGGATACGCCAACACGTGGACACAACATACATCTATCAGGACACAAAGTTAGCAAGGACATTACCAAATATTTCTTGAGTAACGATGATTATTATCAGTGTCCGTAACAGGCTCCCGGAAAGTGATACGGACAGCGCAACTAGAAATACGTAAAAAAAATAAGGAAAAAGATAGCTAGATATTTGTTTGTCACCTATCGGCGTTGGCTATGGAAAATTTGGGTGTCAAACAGGGGACTCCTCCTGGACCATCCTCAGGGGCGGTAGGATTGGTTGTCCACCCTTGTACTTGGGATTCCATAGTACTTAGTATACCACAGGAACATGAAGTTGTACTGGATGGTTTCGTATTTCTTTGTTTCCTTATTAGTTTAAGTACAAAAATAGATATAAAAACTGTGTATATATGTATTTTTATTAATTTCATATTAATACTAATTTCTCCTTGTCCTCCAAAATTTCCTTCAGGTTTGTTAATCAGCAAGGTGATACTTATGTCTTTTCCTGCACGCCGTTGTGCCGGAGGGTTGGATGGATGGGGGAGAAAGCCTTCTTCTGTAATATCCTTTTCTAGTAATCCTGTGACAGGTTACGCATTACCTGTCACTATTAAAGACAGACCACCTCGTTGGCACCGTACCGTACTGTCTGTTTATGTAATTATCAATAACTCCATGTAACTCCTTTCTCTCTCTCCTTCTCTCTTTCCGATTCTGTCTTTCTCCTCTCTCCCCTTTCTTCCATTCCCTTTATCTGAAGCTTCCCTCCCCCTATATCCTCCTCCCTCCCTTCTCCTTCCTCCCTCTCCCCTTCTCTTCCTCTCTTTCATTATTCCTTTCCCTCAGTCTCCAACCTACTCTCTCCCTCGATCAGTGAACACACTCTCCCTTCCTACCTTACCACTCCTCTCTCTCACTTCCCATTTCTTGTTCCCTACTCTCTCTCCTCCCTCCCTCCCCCATCCGTAACCCGGTTCTCCCTCGTTTCTAATCTCCCCTTGTTGCTTCCCATTCTCTCCCCCTTCACCCCTCCTCTCCCTCCACTCTCTCTCCTTCTCTTCCCTCGCTTTCCCAGTCTCCATCTCTTTTTCCTCATCCTCCCCCCTTCTTCCTCTCTCCTGCTTCATCTCCTCTCCCTCCTGTCCCTCCCCCTTCCTTGCACTGAAGCCTCACTCTCTCCTCCCACCCTTTTCACATACTGCTTTCATTGCTCTACCCCTTCCTTCCTCTACCTCCCTTATCCTCCCTCTTTCTCTTCCTCCCCCACCCCTATCCTCATTCTCACTCCCCCACCCCCTTCTCCCCCTCCCTCCTCCCCCTCCTGTCCCTCCCCTTCCTTGCACTGAAGCCTCACTTTCTCCTCCCACCCTTTTCACATACTTCTATTTCATTACTCTCCCTCTTCCTGCCTCTACCTCCCTTATCCTCCCTCCCCTCTTTCTCCTCCTCCCCCTCTCCCATCCTCATCCTCACTCCCCCACCCACTCCTCCCCCTCCCTCCTCCCCCTCCTCTGCTTTGCAATGATGCCCCCTCTTCTCCTCCCACCCTTTTCACATACTGCTGGTTCACTGCTCTCCCCCTTCCTCCCTCTACCCCCTTTATCCTACCTCTTTCTTCTCCTCCCCCTCTCCTATCCTCATCCTCACTCCCCCACCCCCTCCTTCCCCTCCATCCTCCTCCATTTACCACACCACTGCACCACCAACAGTATCGATAAGAAAAAAAAAGGTGGGGAAAAAATCATGAGTACAAAAATATCAGTCTACACTATATGAAAAAAAATGCATCGGTTATGAACATGTAATTAGGCTTTTGTTCCCTGGCTGAAGAATACGCCATGTATTTTAAAGTAATGTTAATACTTTCACTACGATATCGTACTTTCATTATTCATTCCTGGTGCTTCCAGATAGTTTTATTTGACTTTAAAATCCAGGTCCGCACTCTCGTTGGTTAAGGAAGCTCCCTAGGTCCTTTTCCTGAGCGATTTCTTTTAATTACACCTTTCTTTCCTCATCTCTGTTACGATAATCCTTACACTATCGCCATACTCTGAATAAAATCTCTTCAGGTATTAACCACGGATAATAAGAAAGGTATTAACCACGCATATCCAAAAAATATATCGCTGAGAAGGGGGTGTTAGGGAGCTTCCATATCCGACAAGAACACGAGCCTAGGAGTCACATAGTCTCCATTAACCCCTTCAGTACGAAAAGCCGTAATCAGAAGAAAATACAAATCGTCATCGCATTCAAGGGATTTCACTACGATGCCCTGCTTTTATATTCTTATTATTCTTGCTGTAGCCAGACGATTTTATCCAACTGACGAATACTGTCAAAAGGGTTACACAAGAATCCATCTATTTCCTCCAGTTTCATAAGTCTGTCCCAAGCTGAGTAAAATCGTCTGACGGTACTAAGATTACAGAGAAAACTATGACCGGAGGCTATAGGGTTAAGGTGCCTCGTGATTTACAGCTGTTTTCACAGATGCAGGTTAATTACTTCACTACGATGACGTGTATTACTTTATTTTCATCTCCAGACGATTTTATGTAATTTCAGAGTCTCTGGAAGTCAAAGGGTTAATGAAGGCTATATTTCACCTCTCCGGTTTTTAAAGTCTACAAAATTTATATAATCCTCTGGAGGAAAATAAATATGAACATTAGGTCAGAGTTAAGAACTGAAATTTGATATATTTTGTTTATATTTTGTTTACCTGCTTCATTATTCTTGGTGTTGATCTTTTGCTTACTAATATTTCTTCATACGACATTGTCAGCTTCTGTGTCCTAAATTCAGCCGTTTAATTATTTCCACTGAATGACCTCTGTACCTTGAAATAAATAACTTTTTAACGTGTGCGTGTGTGTGTGTGTGTGTGTGTGTGTGTGTGTGTGTGTGTGTGTGTGTGTGTGTGTGTGTGTGTGTGTGTGTGTGAGAGAGAGAGAGAGAGAGAGAGAGAATCACTGACGTCACCACCATACACCAATCAACAGCCACACAGCACCAGAGGCGTACTCAGCTTCGAAATTTTTTCACCTATTTATATCCCACATTTTCTTCACTCTGTATATCTTTTATTTATAATGCTGTGGACTTAAGAGTGGATTGAAGGGAAGGAGAATGAGGGAGAGGGAAGAGGGACGGGGAGGAAGAGGGAGGGAGAAGGAAGGAGGAGGGAAAAGGAAGCCTAAGGGAGAGGGAAGGGGGAAAGGGAGGGAGAGGGAAGGTGGAGAGGGACCAAGAGCGAAGGTGGAGAGGGAGGGAGAGGTAAGGTGGAGAGGTAGAGAGAGGGAAGGGTGAGAGTGGGGGAAGGGGAAGTTGGGAGAGGGAGGGAGAGGGAAGGTGGACAGGGAGGGAGAGGGAAAGGGGAGAGGGAAAGGGGACAGGGAGGGAGAGGGAAGGCGGAGAAAGAGGTAGGGGGAAGGTGGAGAGGGATGATGGAGAGGGAGGGAGAGGGAAGGTGGAAAGGGAGGGAGGGGGAGGGGAGAGGAGAGGGAAGGGGGAAGGGGAGGGTGATGGAAGTTGGGAGAGGGAGGGAAAGAGAAGGGGGGCGGATGGGAAAGGAAAGGGGGAGGGGAAGGGAGAGGGAATGGGGAAGAGGAAAGGAGTACTTGGGGGGGGAGGGGTAAAGGTTGGGAGAGAGAGGAAAGAGGGAAGTGAGGAATGAAAGGGGAAAGAGAGAGAAAGGAGAGGGTGTGTGCACGGAGAGAGGGAGAAGGCGAGAAAGATATGGGGAGAGAGGGGGAAGGGTGTGCGCAGAGGGGGAAGAGAGCAAAGGGGGTGGGTATATAGAGGAAGGGAGTGTGGGGAGGAAGGGGAAAGCTTGGGGAGAGGAGAGGAGAAGAGGAGGGAAAGGGGGATGATGTGAGTGGGGATAAAGGAGGGGGAGGAGAGGGGAAGAGAGAGGGGGTTTTGGGAAATGAGGAGGATAGGAGGAAGGGGAGAAGACTTGTGGGGAAAGGGAGACAGTGCTATGGAAGCTGTGTGTGTGTGTGTGTGTGTGTGTGTGTGTGTGTGTGTGTGTGTGTGTGTGTGTGTGTGTGTGTGTGTGTGTGTGTGTGAGAGAGAGAGAGAGAGAGAGAGAGAGAGAGAAAGAGAGAGAAGGGGGGAGGAACCAGTGGATGAGCTTCAGGCTATAGTAAAAAATAGTTATTTATCGGTGGCGGAATATTGCAAGGCTGTTATTAATGTCCTCAATAAAGCCTCATTAATTTAGATTTCAATAAACAAGCGAGGCACAATGGCATATTTACCAGATTCATTGAGAGATATATATATAAAACAAACAGCCCATCAATTGACACGGTAAAATTATCCTTCTGTGAACCCGTCTGATGTCAGAACAGGTTCAAGGTTTAGATTTCATAGGTTGATGCTTTTGTCAGGGTTGGAGCTGGTAAACAACATCAATTTATTATAACTGCTATGTGCTATGTACTGTTGCCTCAGTTCCGTTCCTCCTGTAGCCTACTGTAGCTCGTTATGTTAATTACGGTACTTCAACCTACAGCTGGTTAAAACACACAAACTAACCGGACAGATTGCAGTGACGATATGTACCATTACTCAAACTAAAATCATTTTAATAGTTACATCAGGAAGAGGAACGGAACCTTTGGAGGCAACAGTACTTCAATGCAGTCACGTCAATAGAGGAGAGACAGTAAGATATTGGCAAGACTCTTTTTTTTTAACTCTAATTTCAGGATCACCAGTAATTGTCTAACGTCATCAACCGCATCCCATACTACAGAGTGCAGTCCGCAAAGGTACAGAAAGGTTAGACAGGGTTCCTCATCATAGCATGCAAAATTTCCGTCAATAACCGATACTTCTCCACATCCTCGGCTTCTCTGTTTAATTATAAATCGATTAATGTCCTATAATCATGTTGGAAAGGCCTGGAAATCCTCCTCCTCATCATCAGTGAGACGAGGCAGAACTATGATTGTATACTAAAACTCGCCAAAGGGAAGCCAGCCACTCAAGCTTTTATGGCCATTTGTGGGATGCGTATGATCAATAGGGTTAAGTAATATACTTATCTTTTCATTGTCGCGCTCCAAAATAGGAAAATCTATCTATCTATCGATCTATTGCCAGACGCCACAATCCCGTAAGGGGTGGCCGTTTGTCTTTGAGTTAGTTGTTTACGGGGAGCAAACTCTCCATCAACCCACTTGTTGACACAAAAGGTTATATGGTTGCCACCCAGCGTTGTAAATGGTTTTCTATGGCATACAGGAAACCATTAGGCTTGTCAATCAATGTAAAGCTACCTGAAAAGGACAGAAGAGTAATAAAAAGTGACAGGAAAGATGGGAGAAACAGGAAGAGAGGAGGGCAGACACAGAAAGAGAATGATAAAAGTGTAGGAAGAAGTAGGTGGCACTACATCAAGTGAGTGGATGATGGTCGCCACCACTGACCACCGAAAATATATTAAACTGACAAAAAAATAAATAAAAAATAAAAAGAAAACAAATTAAAGAATATTCAAGAAAACAAAACCTAGGGACAGAAATCATATTCAGCCAAAAGAAACCTAAGAAATGAACATGCGAAATCAGGCTAATGTGAAATAAACATATCGTAGATGAAAAGAACGAATATGATAACTGACACAAAAACATAAATAATATGCGCAATAAAGTATATCTTAAAGGACGAAAGAGGAGTACAGTGCGACAGGAAACTGACAGGGAGATGCTTTAAAGTTTTGCTGCATGTCATCACTATGCAAGTAAAACAAAGGTATATCGATGACACACACACACACACACACACACACACACACACAGGAGTGGATTTGTTGGGTAACATCTTAATACAAAGCAGCCATCAAGTAAGGAGGCTCCCTTTCACCTCTCCCTTAGTTTTTTTTTTTTTTTTTTTTTTTTTTTGGCTGGTTTAGATAATTTTGTACGTTTATGCTGAGTATGGCGATTTCAGAAGGATTTTTGTAACAGAATCGGAGAGCAAGGTATAAACAAAAAAAAAAAATCACTTGGGAAAAGGTGTTAGGGACCTTCCTTAACCGATGGGAATACCGGCCAAGAAGTCATTGGGTCGAATTCTCAGGCACATTTACGATGAATTTTCTCTCGTAACTCAAACTTGTATTTTACAGGACGAACAAAAAGTGTACAGAATCATACTATATCTGTCTTGTCTGAAAAAAAAAAAAATCGTTCTAAGAGAAAATTTATAACGAGCATTTTTTCCCTTTACTTAATTCTTTCTTTTTTGTGCTGGAAGGGTAAGGACAGGAAAATGAAATTTTCCATCTTTTGTTCTTCCTGTGAAAATAAATACAAGTTATGACACGGGATCAATCGTCAGTAAATTCGAGAATCACATGGACGGTTTCGCTGGTTAGAGAGAGAGAGAGAGAGTTTCAAAGTCACTGCGTGCAGCCAATTTCTGTAGCGATATTTGTTGACTTTTTTTCACTGTGATTCCTAACAGAGACGCAATGCTTTCGGCAGTAGGATCTCTCTCTCTCTCTCTCTCTCTCTCTCAGGCCGATTTTATTTTACTTATTAAAAGTCTTTCGTATTGAAGGGGTTTTTGGAGGTTTTATAGGCCTCCTCTAATTCGAAAATACTTTTTTTTTCAAAGCTGAATATAATCGTTTGTACAGGGATGAATAAAGTAATATATGACATCAATGCGTACTGCTGGATAAAAACAAATGAATGAATAAAACTACTGTCATCGTAGTGAAGAGGTAGATAATCTGATGTGCTCCTCTATCGATATTTGCCGCCAGAGATCTTGTATGGTGAATCCCAACTGAAATTTAATAAATGAATTCGTTTTATTTCCCAAAAGGATGAATTCCGCTCCCATGGTGAAAACATTTTGTTGGATTCCCTCCACCGCCAAAAAGAAAATAAAAGGGATTATTGCTTTTTGGTCTGCCTAGTGCCTGTGTCTGTCTGTCTGTCTGTCTGTCTGTGTCTGTCTGTCTGTCTGTCTGTCTGTCTCTCTCTCTCTCTCTCTCTCTCTCTCTCATCTCTTTTTGGTCTGCCTAGTGCCTATGTCTGTCAGTCTGTCTGTCTGTCTGTCTCTCTCTCTCTCTCTCTCTCTCTCTCTCTGGTCTGCCTAATGCCTATGTCCGTCTGTTACTCTCTCATATATATATATATATATATATATATATATATATATATATATATATATATATATATACACCAACTTCTTGACACGTCGGGAACACGTGTGGGTTGGCTACATGGTTATCACCCAGCGTTGTAAATGGTTTCCTGACTTAATCATTTGGCTTGTCACTCATTGTACAACCACCTG
Organism: Coenobita brevimanus; assembly: GCF_032717465.1. Lineage (NCBI taxonomy): Eukaryota > Metazoa > Arthropoda > Malacostraca > Decapoda > Coenobitidae > Coenobita > Coenobita brevimanus. Next base: position 26,809,312 of record NC_136954.1, on the reverse strand, counting down.
AAAAGGAAGGAGGAGTAGCCAATAAAATGAGACAAGAAAGATGGGAGAAATAAGAAGAGTGAGGAGAGACATAAAAAGAGTGATACTGGTGAAGGAAGAAGTAGGCAGCACTATGTGAGTGGATGATGGTCACCACCACCTACCACCAGTAAATATATATATATATATATATATATATATATATATATATATATATATATATATATATATATATATATCTATATATATTGTTACGGAACAGAGAAAGATGATGTACACTTTAAGTGAGAATACTAAAAATCACTACTGTCCCGTAAAGTTCCAGGTTCAAAACAAAAGAGTTAGGTAAAATTACAAGTTAAAGTTTAATGCTCAAACTAACAACAAAACATTCAGGACTCATAAGGATAATGTAATGGCAAAAAACAGGTTAAATATATGGTTAACTGCAATAGCCTCTATTAACACGAAATTAGCAAGAGTAAATTTACCTAAGTCAGCCCTGATAAAATGAGATACCAGATAATACTCAGTGAATGCCAGATAAATTATTACAGATACAAACTATTATTAATAATGGCTGACAATAACCTTACATAAATTACAAAAACCTTACTAGGCCTAAGAATTAACCTTATGCTACACAGTACAAGAAAAAATGCAACAACACTTATACTCAAATTACACAGCTGCTAGATGGTTGGAGACTTTCTGAGCACTCACAATAAAAATAAATGTACAGGGGAGGACAGAGATGTAAACAAAATGAGGAGCAGATCTAAGTGGCCATGATGCAGAGACTGAGCTCATTATATAGGGGCCAGCAGAGCTTGATACAACTTGTAAGAAGGACGCGCAAATGAAGCCATGGGGACAAAGAGTTGACAATCCCGCTCTGAACAACAGAAAGGACGACTTACTCTACTATAACGGTAGAAGGTGGGGACTGAGGCAGAACACTCTCGTGATCAAACAGGCAGCACACTGTACGTTAGAATTACACAAAGGATGATGAAATCATAGGCTATGTAACACCTCCCCACAAAGAAAAAGAAATTTACAAAGGAAATTTCTTATTACTCTAAAACAATCTGTCTGAAGTCTAGATAAGCAATCTGCAATGACATTTTCTTTCCCCTTGACATGTTGTATGTCTAATGAATACTCCTGAAGAAGTAGACTCCATCTTGTCAATCTCTGATTTTTATCTTTAAACTTACTAAGGAATTTCAGTGGGTTATGATCGGTATAAATGACTATGGGGTCAAAACCAGAACACAAATAAAATGAAAAATGCTGTAAACCCAAAATCAAGGCCAAAAGCTCTTTCTCAATAGTGGAGTAGTTCCTTTGAGGTGGAGTGAACTTCTTACTGTAGTAAGATGCAGGGTGTTCAATACCCTGATCATCCTCTAGCAGCAAAACAGCCCCAGCTCCTGTATCACTTGCATCATCAGCCATCTTAAAAGGTTTAGCAAAATTTGGAGTAGCGAGCACTGGCTGACTTAATAGAATAGCTTTAAGTTTGTTGAAAGAGGATTCACAGTTATCGGTCCATGCAAATTCAACTCCCTTTTTCAGTAGGTCTGTAAGTGGTGATACAAGAATTGAAAAGTTAAGAACAAATCTCCTGTAATAACCTACCATTCCCAAAAATCTTTGTAGCTCTTTCCTACTTTTAGGTCTGGGAAGATCACTTATAACCTGAACCTTAGCTCCTGGTGGTGTAACATGTCCATCACCAATTACATACCTAAGGTACTGAACTTTAGCTTGACCAAACTCACACTTTGATAAATTAGCTACAAGATTAGCCTGAACCAAACGCTCAAGAAATTTACTGACATGGCATAGGTGATCTTTCCTGTTGTCACTGAAGATTAATACATCATCAATATAAACAACACACCCTGCCAAACCCTCTGTTACAACATTCATGAGCTTCTGAAATGTGGCTGGTGCATTCTTCATACCATATGGCATTACGGAACATGCAAAAGCCTTTACTAGTGATACAAAACATGAGATCTCCCTAGCACGTTCAGTCATAGGTATTTGCCAGTATCCCTTTAACAAATCAAACTTACTTAATAATGTACCTAGCCTTTCCGATCTTGTCTATGCAATCTTCCACGTGAGGGAGAGGGGTAAGTGTCTGTTTTGGTTATCTGATTAACACGTCTGTAGTCAATGCAAAGCCGCTGTGACCCACCTGGCTTAGGGACTAATGTGACAGAACTCCACTCGCTCTGACAGGGCTCAATCATCTTTTGGTCCAACAGGTAGCCAAGCTCCTTCTCGATGAGAGGAACTTTCACTGGGTTCACACGGTAAGGAGGCAATTTAATTGGCTTTGCGTCTCCAACATCGACATCATGCATCAACACAGTGGTTCTTCCTGGAGTGGCACGGAACACTTGCGGGTACTCCTGCAGTAATGCCGAAAACTCCTGCCTTTCCTCGGGAGCTAGATGAGAAAGCTTAGTCTGGAGATCATTCATGATATCAGGATTCTTCCCCAAACTATCACTCAGGCTCATACTACATGGGAGAGCTTCACTTGCAGACTCGGGTGGAACAGCTACAGTGCAGACTGGATTATTTTCGTCCCGCCTGTGATATAATTTTAGCATGTTGATGTGACAAAGTTCCTTGTTCTTTCTACGATCTGGTGTGGCGATGACATAGTTGACATCACTGAGTTTCTTCTCCACGAAATAAGGACCACTAAACTTGGCTTGAAGAGGTTGCCCATGAACTGGTAGCAGAATCAAAACCTGATCTCCTGGCTGAAAGTGGCGTAACCTGGACTTCTTATCATACCAAGTTTTCATCTTCTCCTGAGCAGCTCCTAAATTCTCTCTCGCCAGCTGTAAAGAAGTGGACAGCCGTTCTTTGAACTTCATCACATACTCCAGCAGGTTGACGTCATCTTCCTCCGACAGCCAGCATTCCTTGAGTAACTTAAGGGGTCCTCTTACTTCATGGCTAAACAGTAGTTCAAAGGGTGAGAAGCCCAGTGATTCATTTGGAGATTCTCTTGCGGCAAACACAACGAATGGAAGACCTTTATCCCAGTCTTTCTGATGTTCCAAACAGTATTTCTTGAGCATCGATTTGAGTGTTTGATGATATCTCTCCAACGCTCCTTGGGTCTGGGGATGGTAAGCTGAAGACGTGATCTGGGTGATTCCCAACTCTTTCAGAGACTGCTTGAAAACATTTGACATGAAATTACTTCCCCGGTCTGACTGTACCTCCTTGGGCAGACCAAACTTTGTGAAGAACCCTAGCATTTCCTTAACCACGTTCTTTGCTGAGATATTTCTAAGTGGAATGGCTTCAGGATAACGAGTAGCCATATCAATCAGGGTCAACACATAAGAAAATCCTGAAGAAGTCTTAGGAAGAGGGCCCACAATATCCACCAACACACGGGTGAAAGGCGCCTCAAAAGGAGGAATGGGAACTAGAGGTGCAACCTTTTCGGTCTGATTACACTTGCCCACAACTTGACAGGTGTGACAAGACTTACAATACCAGGAAACATCCCTGAAGATACCTGGCCAGTAGAAGTGTTTCAAAATGCGTGCCACAGTCTTCCTCACTCCAAGGTGTCCTGCCAAACTGAAATAATGAGCCACTCTAATGATATCCTGCCTACAAACACGAGGGATGACAACTTGATGTATGAGCCACTCTAATGATATCCTGCCTACAAACACGAGGGATGACAACTTGATGTACGACCTCCCATTCACAGTTGGCTGATGCTGTTGGGGGTCTCCACTTCCTCATAAGTACTCCTGACTTTACATAATAACAAGTAGAAGCACTGGCTGACTCTTCTTCACTGTAAGCAGAGTTAGCTAGACCTTTCAACTCAGGGTCAGCAACCTGCAACTCAACCAACTCTTGACGAGACAAATTATCAACACTACGGGGTACTGCCTCATCTGGTGAGTGGTCCAAATTAGCAAGAAAAGTGTCAGCTAGGATAACGTCATCATCATCATTATCCTCTAAATCACCAGTAACTTTAGACTTAGCCCTAGTGACAGCACATGCAGGGAACACATCAGGGACATCACAATCCTGGGACGCAGCCACTGGCTCACTAGACAACTGAGGAGCTGGACACACTTGACTTCCACCAATATCATTTCCAAGTAAGAAAGTTACACCTGACATTGGGAGTGTCTCAACCAACCCAACCATAACGGAACCATTAACAAAACCAGACTCTAAATTCACTCTGCACAGAGGGACAGAGAAGTAATTATTCCCTACACCTTGTAAGATTACAGTTTCATCAGAGGAATTAACATTAGAGCCTAGAACACTGGTCAGCATAAGGGATTGGCAAGCACCTGTATCACGATATATTTTAACTGATTTCCTGTCATTACTGTCCAGAGGACTGACAAAACCATCAGACAGGAAATTAGCACATGAACTCTTGAGAGTGTCACCCACGTTACTGCTCAAAAGAGGAGCTCCATCATGAGAATTTAAGTTACCCCTCAAAGCAGGTTCAGTTAACTCAGTTAAAGAATTCTGGGAACTCTCAAGAGTGGACACTAGACCAATTGACTGAATATTTAAAGACTCCTTTTTGTTCACATCACGCTGTCTCCTGAAACATTTCTCCGTAGTATGGCCAAGCTTACTACAATAAGTACATTTACTTTTCTGAAATCTAGAGGTGAAGCTGGTATTTACTTCCTGTGAAACATCATCCTTATTCTCTTTCCTGTTACCTGTACTCTGAGTAGAGGCAACGTACTTACTCTCAGCTTTCCCTTTCTTTCTCTAGAATATCTCTTGTGAGTGAGAACATATTTCATCAGCTAAAACTGCAGCATCAGACAAATTATCTATTCTTTTCTCATCAAGATATAGGCTTACATCTTTACTAATACACCTTTTGAAGTCCTCCAGCAAAATCATCTGCTTAAATTTACCAAAATCAGAATCCACATTCTTAGAATTTAACCACTGCTCTAACAGATCTTCTTTGATTTTTGCATACTCAACATGGGATTGCTTATCTTGCTTGTAAGTTGTCCTAAATTTTACTCTATAGGCTTCAGGAACACGCTCATAGGCCTTAAGAATCAAGCTCTTAACTACATCATAATTATCAGATTGATCCTGAGGCAAAGATGCATAAGTTACTTGAGCTTTACCGGTGAGAACAGTTTGAAGGAGTACTGGCCAATACTCCTTAGGCCAATTAAAACCTGTAGCTACCCTCTCAAACAACTGAAAATACTTTGTTAAATCAGATTCATTAAAAGGAGGGACAAGTTTAACATTTTTAGCCACATCAAAATCATCAGAGCTAGATGATCCAGTTCCACCTTGTTTCATGCGATACTCATGGTCTGCCTGAATCCTAGCTAGTTCAATTTGTGCCTGAGCCTGTACCTGTGCCTCTTGAATACGAGCATTTGCCTGAAATTCAGCCTCCTTAACACAAGCCTCCTTAGCCTGAGACACAGCCTCCTTAGCACGTGCTTGAAATTCAGCTTCCTTCACACGAGCCTCCTGCAGGGCTAGCTGTAACTTGGCTAATTCAATCTGCGTTTGCTCATTTGGAGGAGTTACATTAAACAAGCTTTTATTAATCATGCCAACAATTTGATCTTTAGAATGATGAGAGCGAACAGCAATTCCCAATTGTTGAGCAACAAGCTTAAGTTCATTCTTTGTTCTGTTTTCTACATCACACACTGTTTGCACATTTGACAAAAAATCTTTGGCTTCATCAAGTGTAGTAATAGTAGACATCATGAATAAGTAACAGTCACAAAATATCAAGCAATATCCTTATGATAATATCCTGAATATCATGATATGAGGTCGCCAAATTTATTTTACGGAACAGAGAAAGATGATGTACACTTTAAATGAGAATACTAAAAATCACTACTGTCCTGTAAAGTTCCAGGTTCAAAACAAAAGAGTTAGGTAAAATTACAAGTTAAAGTTTAATGCTCAAACTAACAACAAAACATTCAGGACTCATAAGGATAATGTAATGGCAAAAAACAGGTTAAATATATGGTTAACTGCAATAGCCTCTATTAACACGAAATTAGCAAGAGTAAATTTACCTAAGTCAGCCCTGATAAAATGAGATACCAGATAATACTCAGTGAATGCCAGATAAATTATTACAGATACAAACTATTATTAATAATGGCTGACAATAACCTTACATAAATTACAAAAACCTTACTAGGCCTAAGAATTAACCTTATGCTACACAGTACAAGAAAAAATGCAACAACACTTATACTCAAATTACACAGCCGCTAGATGGTTGGAGACTTTCTGAGCACTCACAATAATAATAACTGTACAGGGGAGGACAGAGATGTAAACAAAATGAGGAGCAGATCTAAGTGGCCATGATGCAGAGACTGAGCTCATTATATAGGGGCCAGCAGAGCTTGATACAACTTGTAAGAAGGACGCGCAAATGAAGCCATGGGGACAAAGAGTTGACAATCCCGCTCTGAACAACAGAAAGGACGACTTACTCTACTATAACGGTAGAAGGGGGGGACTGAGGCAGAACACGCTCGTGATCAAACAGGCAGCAGATTGTACATTAGAATTACACAAAGGATGATGAAATCATAGGCTATGTAACAATATATATATATATATATATATATATATATATATATATGTATGTATGAATGTATACATAAGGAACAGATTTCAGGCTCTAAGTAATGTTGAATGTGACACTGATGAGCTGAATGACAGACTAACAAAAATGCTCAGAGAATCAGCAGAGGTAGTAGGAAAACCTAATACAACCAGAGCCAAGAAGTATTCAGAAAAGACACTCCAGCTTATGAAAAAACGAAAGGAAATGAAAGTAAAGACAAAGAAAGACGAAATAGAACGAATAGAATTACATAAGCTTATCAACATAAGACAAAGAGAAGAAAAAAAAAAGAGAGAAACATAGATCAGATCAAAGAAACCATCAAAAATGGAAAAAATCTGAAACAAATCCGAAGTAAAATGGCACTAGGAAAGCAACAAATGACATCACTGAAAGAAAAAAAAACGGTGAAATCATTAAATGCAGAGATAAGATGGTGAAGAGAGTTGAAGAATTTTACAAAGAACCGTATGCATCAAAGACAGTAGTACCAATAGCTAACTTTTCAGTTGACACAAGTGAAATACCTGAGGTAACACCAGACGAAGTAAATATTTCTCTTAAAAATATGAAAAGAGGGAAGGCTCCGGGAGAAGATGGAATAGTAAAAGATTTACTGTTGGATGCCAGAGTAGAAGTACAAAATAGGCTTGCTCACTTATTTACCCACTGTATAAAACAGAAGAAAATTCCCAAAACATGGCGTAATGCAATAGTTATTTTACTCTACAAAAAAGGTGACTCAAAAGATCTTAGTAACCATCGACCCATTAGCTTATTATCAGTCATTTACAAACTCTTCACTAAAGTCCTTACGAACAGAATAACAACAGTTTTGGAGGAAAACCAACCTCGTGAACAGGCAGGATTCCGACGGGTATTCGACCATTGATCATCTACATACAATGAATCAGTTAATTGAGAAAACTATAGAATATAACAAATCACTTTGCTTAGGTTTTGTTGATTATGAAAAGGCTTTTGACTCAGTGGAGCACATAGGAATTACAAATTCATTGCGAGAACAAGGAGTGAATTAGAACATTGTAAACCAGCTCGAAAACATATATAAAGAGGGAACTGCTACAGTTAAATTACATAAGGACTCAGAAAAAATTAGGATTGAGAAGGGCGTAAGTCAGGGAGATACAATTTCACCAAAATTATTTACAGCATGCCTAGAAGGTATTTTCAGAAAGCTAGACTGGGAAAACAAAGGAGTGAACATTGATGGAGAAAAGCTAAACCATTTAAGATATGCAGATGACACTCTCTTAATCTCAGAAACAGCGGAGGCATTGCAAGAGATGTTAAATGACCTGAACAGAGAAAGTCTCAAAGTAGGACTGAAGACGAACCAAAGTAAAACTAAAGTAATGTTTAATCCACAAACACCAAAGAGCGTTATCAGAATAAGCGATGAAATTCTTGAAGAAGTTAAGGAGTACAACTACTTGAGACAAATACTAAAATTAACGAAAGATCATGATAGCGAAATAAAAAGACGCATTACAATTGGATGGAAAGCTTTCGGTAAACATAGAGACATTATGAAAAGTAGCTTGCCAGTTTGTATGAAACGAAAAGTATATAACGAATGTATAATTCCAGGTATGACGTATGGTTGTGAGACCTGGTAACTGACAAAATCGATGGAAAAAAAATTAATCCGTTCTCAGAAAGCAATGGAAAGGTCAGTGTTGGGAATATCTTTAAGAGACAGGAAATGATCAACTTGGGTAAGAGAGCAGACTAAAGTCAAAGATATTGTGGGGGTTATAAAGGAACAGAAATGGAGGTGGGCAGGCCATATAGCAAGAATAAGGGATAACCGATGGAGTTACGAGGCTGACGGACTGGACACCAAGAGATTGTAAACATAGCAGAAAAAGGCCAGACAGGAGATGGAGAGATGAGATAGAGAAATTTGCAGGGAAAACGTGGCAAAGATTGGCTCAGTCAAGGAATTCGTGGAAAAGGATGGGGGAGGCCTTTGTTCAGCAGTGGACTAGTTATGGCTGATGATGATGATGATGATGATATATATATATATATATATATATATATATATATATATATATATATATATGCAAATAAATCCCTTGGTAACGTGTGATTCACATATACGCTGATATTCACAAGGAAGAGGAAAGGCGAAAATGTCCCGAGCGCTTTCGTGTAATCACATCTTACAGCAGATAGATAGATAAATAGATAAACAAACATATCTATCTATCTATTAATCTATCTACTTATCAATATCAATATATATATATATATATATATATATATATATATATATATATATATATATATATATATATATATACTGTATATATATATATATATATATATATATATATATATATATATATATATAATAGATGGATACAGGCAGATAAATATAACATTCACTCTCTCTCTCTCTCTCTCTCTCTCTCTCCAAAACTGAAAACATCACACGCCGTCCAAAACGAACCACAAATCTATATTCGTTCACCAGCAATGAAGGGAAGGCTAAATGGCGAGGCTGCACTGACAGATGGCGACAAGCATGACAGAGACGAGGTGGGGGTGAGGTATGGGGTAGGGAATATAACCAGAGAGAACAGAGTTATAACCAGCCTTCTCTGCCACCATCTTACACTTTAGTATGCCATCATAAAGGGATCTGAAACAGCGAGGTTGTACAGAGATAGACAAGGACATGGGTAGGGTAGAGGCAGAGATATACAGAGCAGAGTCACAGCCACAGCCAATTGTCTTACACAATTAGTACAGAGACTTCCTTACACATTATACTTGTCGATTCATTATACACGTCACTAATTTTTATCATACTGTTCGTTACCAAAGCAAGCGATATTGATAAGAGGACTGAACAGATATGGTACAGGAGAAATAGGGATGTACTATACATAATAAATCGCTATGGAAAAGGTGTTACGAAGCCAATGTCGTCAGTAATACCACTCCATCCCTGCCACCACACTATACCGGCCTATACCAGCCTATACCACAGTGGGATGCGAGAAGCGTGTGAGGTCCTATTAACACCTTCATTCTGACGACGTGTTTTATGTTTTATTCCCGTTTCCTTCAGACGATTTTCCTCAACCTAGGAGAGACACCAGGCTAAGGAAGACTCCGTGGAAACTCTAACCCCGTCACTGCAAACGTTCTACCCCGTCACTGCAAATGTTCTGTCCCGTCACTGCAAATGTCCCACCCTGTCACTGCAAATGCTCTACCCCGTCACTGCAGATGTTCTCTCTAAAACCTCGTACCTGCAGACCTTCTCTCTAAAACCTCGTCACTGCAAATGTTCTCTCTTCAACCGTCACTGCAGATGTTCTCTCTTACACCCGTCACTGCAGATGTTCTCTCTTCAACCCGTCACTGCAAATGTTCTCTTACACCCGTCACTGCAGATGTTCTCTCTAAAACCAGGTCACTGCAGATGTTCTCTCTTCAACCCGTCACTGCAGATGTTCTCTCTTCAACCCGTCACTGCAGATGTGCTCTCTTCAACCCGTCACTACAAATGTTCTCTCTTACACCCGTCACTGCAAATGTTCTCTCTTACACCCGTCACTGCGAAATTGTTCTCTCCAAATCTATAAAAATCGTCTGAAGGGAGAAAGACTACAAAATGACTCATGTACCACTGTAGTGAAGGGCTTTACGTAGGACATAGATAAAATCGGTCTGTTCTGGCCACCCTCATCACCACACATCACATTTACCATCATCGCTACTACTCTACCACCTTGCGTCACAAATTTGCTCCATCCTCACCACTTCCCTGAGAGAGAGAGAGAGAGAGAGAGAGAGAGAGAGAGAGAGAGAATTAAACCCGTACACAATCACCCTACATCAACGTCACCAGTACCATCACCAAACTCACTTTCATCACCACAATCACCACCACACTCACCCTCACCACACTATTTCAGCCTACACGTCGAGAGGTCAGGCTGGCAGCAGGGATTCGGAATATATACAGGAAAAAATGAGAACAAAATTCAGTAGAATAATATCTTCTCCTATAGAGAAAAAAAATGAACCAGTTACTGTATAAGAGTGAGAAATAAGGTTTTACAATAAAGCTGTCATAAGATCGAAGTTCGCATTTAAAGCCAAATACAAAATCTTCCAATTCTGAAAGGTCAACAACAGGGTTAAGGCGATGACGATGCTGCTGGTGATGAATAAAACAATTGGAAGTACTGTACGGTCATGACGATTATAACATTATGTGGTTCCCAAACACTACCTGGTAATTACCAACTTCTAACAGAAAACCTTTGTTGGCTTCCCCACTCCCACAGGAAGAAATTCCTTCCTCTTTTGGAACATATTATATATATATATATATATATATATATATATATATATATATATATATATATATATATATATATATATATATATATGGGCATGTATGGTATGTATTCATAGATATATTTACTTGAATATAAAAATATCCTGGTATACAAAAATAAGTTCACACACACACACACACACACACACATACTTTACATGCATAAACAAGCCTTCACTGATGACATGACCACGGCAAGCACAAATTATGTTAGCCTACTGGAATACGTCCAGAGAAAATCATGTGTGTGTGTGTGTGTGTGTGTGTGTGTGTGTGTGTGTGTGTGTGTGTGATAAACATATTTTTATATAATGTATATTATCATGTAAGCATATGTATGTAAACATACTGTGTGTGTGTGTGTGTGTGTGTGTGTGTGTGTGTGTGTGTGTGTGTATAGCTTGTGGGTGCATGCATGTGTGTAGTTTGCTCATATTTTAAATGTGTGGAAACAGCTTTCACACAACACTTACCTAACCCCGTCCTCCAGTCATGAATAAACTTAGACATAATGTGTACAGAAAACACACACACACACACACACACATACACACACACACACACACACACACACACACACTCAAGCCATGGCCACTGTTACATAGCCTATGATTTCATCATCCTTTGTGTAATTTTAACGCACAGTTGCTGCATGTTTGATCACGAGCGTGTTCTGCCTCAGTCCCCCCCTTCTACCGTTATAGTAGAGTAAGTCGTCCTTTCTGTTATTCAGTGCGGGATTGTCGATCGTTTGTCCCCATCGCTTCATTTGCGCGTCCCTCTTACAAGTTGTGTCAGGCTCTGCCGGCCCCTATATAATGAGCTCAGTCTCTGCATCATTGCCACTTAGATCTGCTCCTCATTTTGTTCACATCTCTGTCCTCCCCTGTACAGATATTATTATTGTGAGTGCTCAAGAAGTCTCCAACCATCTAGCAGCTGTGTGTAATTTGAGTATAACTGTTGTTGCATTTTTTCTTGTACTGTATAGCATAAGTTTAATTTGTAGGCCTAGTGAAGTTTTTGTAATTCATGTAGGGATCTTTATGTCCATCAGTTTTAATATTATTTTGTATCTGTAATAATTTATCTGACATTCACTGAGTATTATCTGGTATCTCATTTCATCAGGGCTGACTTAGATAAATTTACTCTTGCTAATTTCGTGTTAATAGAGGCTATTGCAGTTAACCATATATTTAACCTGTTTATTTGCCATTACATTATCCTTATGAGTCCTGAATGTTTTATTGTTAGTTTGTGCATTAAACTTTAACTTGTAATTTTACCTAACTCTTTTGTTTTGAACCTGGAACTTTACGGGACAGTAGTGATTTTTAGCATTCTCACTTAAAGTGTACATTATCTTTCTCTGTTCCGTAACATAAATTTGGCGACCTCATATCAGGATATTCAGGATATTATCATAAGGATATTGTTTGATATTTTGTGACTGTGATATATTCATGATGGCTACTATTTCTACACTTGATGAAGCCAAAGATTTTTTGTCAAATGTGCAAACAGTGTGTGATATAGAAAACAGAACAAAGAATGAACTTAAGATTGTTGCTCAACAATTGGGATTTGTTGTTCGCTCTCATCAGTCTAAAGATCAGATTGTTGCCATGATTAATGAAAGCTTGTTCAATGTAACTCCTCCAAATGAGCAAACGCAGATTGAATTAGCTAAGTTACAGCTAGCCCTGCAGGAGGCTCGTGTTAAGGAGGCTGAATTTCACGCACAAGTTGAACTTGCTAGGATTCAGGCAGACCATGAGTATCGCATGAAACAATGTGGAACTGGATCATCTAGCTCTGATGATTTTGATGTGGCTAAAAATGTTAAACTTGTCCCTCCTTTTAATGAATCTGATTTAACAAAGTATTTTCAGTTGTTTGAGAGGGTAGCTACAGGTTTTAATTGGCCTAAGGAGTATTGGCCAGTACTCCTTCAAACTGTTCTCACCGGTAAAGCTCAAGTAACTTATGCATCTTTGCCTCAGGATCAGTCTGATAATTATGATGTAGTAAAGAGCTTGATTCTTAAGGCCTATGAGCTTGTTCCTGAAGCTTATAGAGTAAAATTTAGGACAACTTACAAGCAAGATAAGCAATCCCATGTTGAGTATGCAAGAATCAAAGAAGATTTGTTAGAGCAGTGGTTAAATTCTAAGAATGTGGATTCTGATTTTGGTAAATTTAAGCAGATGATTTTGCTGGAGGATTTCAAAAGGTGTATTAGTAAAGATGTAAGCCTATATCTTGATGAGAAAATAATAGATAATTTGTCTGATGCTGCAGTTTTAGCTGATGAGTATGTTCTCACTCACAAGAGATATTCTAGAGAAAAAGGGAAAGCTGAGAGTAAGTACGTTGCCTCTACTCAGAGTACAGGTAACAGGAAAGAGAATAAAGATGATGTTTCTCAGGAAGTAAATACCAGCTCCACCTCTAGATTTCAGAAAAGTAAATGTACTTATTGTAGTAAGCTTGGTCATACTACGGAGAGATGTTTCAGGAGACAGCGTGATGTGAACAAAAAGGAGTCTTTAAATATTCAGTCAATTGGTCTAGTGTCCACTTTTGAGAGTTCCCAGAATTCTTTAACTGAGTTAACTGAACCTGCTTTGAGGGGTAACTTAAATTCTCATGATGGAGCTCCTCTTTTGAGCAGTAACGTGGGTGACACTCTCAAGAGTTCATGTGCTAATTTCCTGTCTGATGGTTTTGTCAGTCCTCTGGACAGTAATGACAGGAAATCAGTTAAAATATATCGTGATACAGGTGCTTGCCAATCCCTTATGCTGACCAGTGTTCTAGGCTCTAATGTTAATTCCTCTGATGAAACTGTAATCTTACAAGGTGTAGGGAATAATTTCTTCTCTGTCCCTCTGTGCAGAGTGAATTTAGAGTCTGGTTTTGTTAATGGTTCCGTTATGGTTGGGTTGGTTGAGACACTCCCAATGTCAGGTGTAACTTTCTTACTTGGAAATGATATTGGTGGAAGTCAAGTGTGTCCAGCTCCTCAGTTGTCTAGTGAGCCAGTGGCTGCGTCCCAGGATTGTGATGTCCCTGATGTGTTCCCTGCATGTGCTGTCACTAGGGCTAAGTCTAAAGTTACTGGTGATTTAGAGGATAATGATGATGATGATGTTATCCTAGCTGACACTTTTCTTGCTAATTTGGACCACTCACCAGATGAGGCAGTACCCCGTAGTGTTGATAATTTGTCTCGTCAAGAGTTGGTTGAGTTGCAGGTTGCTGACCCTGAGTTGAAAGGTCTAGCTAACTCTGCTTACAGTGAAGAAGAGTCAGCCGGTGCTTCTACTTGTTATTATGTAAAGTCAGGAGTACTTATGAGGAAGTGGAGACCCCCAACAGCATCAGCCGACTGTGAATGGGAGGTTGTACATCAAGTTGTCATCCCTCGTGTTTGTAGGCAGGATATCATTCGAGTGGCTCATGATTCCAGTTTGGCAGGACACCTTGGAGTGAGGAAGACTGTGGCACGCATTTTGAAACACTTCTACTGGCCAGGTATCTTCAGGGATGTTTCCTGGTATTGTAAGTCTTGTCACACCTGTCAAGTTGTGGGGAAGTGTAATCAGACCGAAAAGGTTGCACCTCTAGTTCCCATTCCTCCTTTTGAGGCGCCTTTCACCCGTGTGTTGGTGGATATTGTGGGCCCTCTTCCTAAGACTTCTTCAGGATTTTCTTATGTGTTGACCATGATTGATATGGCTACTCGTTATCCTGAAGCCATTCCACTTAGAAACATCTCAGCAAAGAACGTGGTTAAGGAAATGCTAGGGTTCTTCACAAAGTTTGGTCTGCCCAAGGAGGTACAGTCAGACCGAGGAAGTAATTTCATGTCAAATGTTTTCAAGCAGTCTTTGAAAGAGTTGGGCATCTCCCAGATCACGTCTTCAGCTTACCATCCCCAGACCCAAGGAGCGTTGGAGAGATATCATCAAACACTCAAATCGATGCTCAAGAAATACTGTTTGGAACATCAGAAAGACTGGGATAAAGGTCTTCCATTCGTTGTGTTTGCTGCAAGAGAATCTCCAAATGAATCACTGGGCTTCTCACCTTTTGAACTACTGTTTGGCCATGAAGTAAGAGGACCCCTTAAGCTACTCAAGGAATGCTGGCTGTCGGAGGAAGATGACGTCAACCTGCTGGAGTATGTGATGAAGTTCAAAGAACGGCTGTCCACTGCTTTACAGCTGGCGAGAGAGAATTTAGGAGCTGTTCAGGAGAAGATGAAGACTTGGTATGACAAGAAGTCCAGGTTACGCCACTTTCAGCCAGGAGATCAGGTTTTGATTCTGCTACCAGTTCATGGGCAACCTCTTCAAGCCAAGTTTAGTGGCCCTTATTTCGTGGAGAAGAAACTCAGTGATGTCAACTATGTCATCGCCACACCAGATCGTAGAAAGAGCAAGCAACTATGTCACATCAACATGCTAAAGTTATATCACAGGCGGGACGAAAATAATCCAGTCTGCACTGTAGCTGTTCCACCCGAGTCTGCAAGTGAAGCTCTCCCATGCAGTATGAGCCTGAGCGATAGTTTGGGGAAGAATCCTGATATCATGAATGATCTCCAGACTAAGCTTTCTCATCTACCTCCCAAGGAAAGGCAGGAGTTTTCGGCATTACCGCAGGAGTACCCGCAAGTGTTCCGTGCCACTCCAGGAAGAACCACTGTGTTGATGCATGATGTCGATGTTGGAGACGCAAAGCCAATTAAATTGCCTCCTTACTGTGTGAACCCAGTGAAAGTTCCTCTCATCCAGAAGGAGCTTGGCTACCTGATGGACCACAAGATGATTGAGCCCTGTCAGAGCGAGTGGAGTTCTCCTGTCACTCTGGTCCCTAAGCCAGGTGGGTCACAGAGGCTTTGCATCGACTACAGACGTGTTAATCAGATAACTAAAACAGACACTTACCCTCTCCCTCGCGTGGAAGATTGCATAGACAAGATCGGAAAGGCTAGGTACATAAGTAAGTTTGATTTGTTAAAGGGATACTGGCAAGTACCTATGACTGAACGTGCTAGGGAGATCTCATTTTTTGTAACATTAGGAAAGACCTTTGCATGGTCTGTAATGCCATATACAGATTGTTTTAGAGTAATAAGAAATTTCCTTTGTAAATTTCTTTTTTCTTTGTGGGGAGGTGTTACATAGCCTATGATTTCATCATCCTTTGTGTAATTTTAACGCACAGTTGCTGCATGTTTGATCACGAGCGTGTTCTGCCTCAGTCCCCCCCTTCTACCGTTATAGTAGAGTAAGTCGTCCTTTCTGTTATTCAGTGCGGGATTGTCGATCGTTTGTCCCCATCGCTTCATTTGCGCGTCCCTCTTACAAGTTGTGTCAGGCTCTGCCGGCCCCTATATAATGAGCTCAGTCTCTGCATCATTGCCACTTAGATCTGCTCCTCATTTTGTTCACATCTCTGTCCTCCCCTGTACAGATATTATTATTGTGAGTGCTCAAGAAGTCTCCAACCATCTAGCAGCTGTGTGTAATTTGAGTATAACTGTTGTTGCATTTTTTCTTGTACTGTATAGCATAAGTTTAATTTGTAGGCCTAGTGAAGTTTTTGTAATTCATGTAGGGATCTTTATGTCCATCAGTTTTAATATTATTTTGTATCTGTAATAATTTATCTGACATTCACTGAGTATTATCTGGTATCTCATTTTATCAGGGCTGACTTAGATAAATTTACTCTTGCTAATTTCGTGTTAATAGAGGCTATTGCAGTTAACCATATATTTAACCTGTTTATTTGCCATTACATTATCCTTATGAGTCCTGAATGTTTTATTGTTAGTTTGTGCATTAAACTTTAACTTGTAATTTTACCTAACTCTTTTGTTTTGAACCTGGAACTTTACGGGACAGTAGTGATTTTTAGCATTCTCACTTAAAGTGTACATTATCTTTCTCTGTTCCGTAACACCACACACGTAAACACAGCTCAAACACTGCAAACGTTGTCTCCCTAAAATATTCATGGCCAATCTCGCCACCATGCCTAATTATGACTTTCGAATATTTTTGAAAAATTTACGACAACTGGTGAAGGGATATATTTCACGCCTTTCATTTAACGACACTTTGGGATTTTATCTCATAGTTTTGTTCACCTCGGACACGACAACGCTCATTCAAACAAAGGGAGTTGAAAAACAATTTTACGCCTCTCGACGGCACAAATGTCGTTAAGGCTGACACATTTGGCTATGTCCCAATTTTCCCCAAGAATACAATCCGTAACAATTGAATTTATATCCAGGTCCCAAACTGTATTGCAAAAGGCATATATTTTTGTCTACTGACTGCATGTGTTATTAAAAGAATCAGTATTTGCTAAACCACAATTTCTCGCATAACACGTCCTGCGGTATATAGCCATTTACATCCAGGTCCATAATTTCACTGCCAGGCGAACAGTAAGCTATTATATCAATGCCTATCGACTACAAGAGGGCCATTATGACAGAAACACGTTCTTCTAAGTCTTGATCTTCCCTAAGAACATGACCTGCAATAGTCACTTCATATTCAGGTCCCCAGTTGTACAGTCGACATCAAAAATCTTGTCGCGCCTCCTGTTTTTCCCTCCACGAACTCTGAAAATCAGTAACAGCGAATCCACAGCAGCGGACATTGTTGACTTCATTTGGCCTCAGTACAGTGCCATCAGTGTCTGTATATTCACCACAATGATTTTCAAAGTGCATCGACAGAAAAGCAGGAGAGGCGACAGGACGTTTGATGCCCACTGTACTGCTGGATGAACAGAGGCTAGGAACAACAGGGAGACTCAAATGGAGGGGTGCCGAGACTCCGATTGTCATCATCATCATCACCAACATCATTAAATCATCAATCATCATCATCATCATCATCATCACATCATTAAATCATCAGTCATCATCATCATCAAAAATTATTTGCAGTCTTAGGAGAGAGCTATTAACTGCTTAGAAAAAAAAAGGGGGGGGGTATGTTATGAATCCATATTATAATTACAAATCATAATAGATAGATAGATAAATAGATAGATAGACAGCTCTATGCGAGCCTGGGAATGGGAAATGATCTTGCAAGTTACGCTGAGGAAAAGCTGACGACAGATTACGAAGTAGCCAGTAAGGAGATGATGCAGTTAGTTGTCAGCAATTCACCAGGTGAACAAAGCCTTGTTGACCATACACACACATACACACATACTCACACACAGGCTTCTAGAACTTTCCAACCACAGGGAACACACGTGATACGACTCCTGTTTCACCAGAATTTAGGAAAGAGAGCTCAGAAGGAACCTAGCCATAGAACAGGCAGGTCGTAGGGAGAAGGGCTTAGCAACTTGGGAGAGAGACAGAGAGAGCGAGACAGGGAGATAGCTCCCGGGACTCTACTTTATACTTCGCTCTGTGTGAGAGACTTGTTAATATTTCCAAGACAAATAAAAATAGTTCCATACTATTCTTTACCTCTCCTTGTCATTGAATGACAAATGGGAAAGAAGATTATCTACTTACAAAGCTACTCAAGTATAACAACCGCTCGTCCACAAGTCTAATATATATACAACTTCTCTACAAGTAACATACAAAGCCTTTCTATGACATTTACAAGTTTTTACAAAGTCTTTTTTATGACATTTGGTAGCAGCATAAAGAACGCACTTCGTCTTCGAATCAACAGAGAATTTCTACAAAAGCAGGCGACACTCTACAAGATTAACTTCAGTTCTACAGTGAACGAACTACAACCATCTACAATCAACTACAAGTAACAACTCTACGAGTCGTCTGTATAATCTTCTACACGCACCTACAAGTAGCGGCAGTCTTCATCCTACAACGAGTAAATCACAAGAGAAAAGGACCGAGAAAACATCGACAAAGAAAATACAAAACAAACAAACGAAGAGTGAGACACAACTCATAACTCATAACCACCAGACCTCACCCTCCTCTCTCTGCTACATCCACCCAACCCCCACCGCTTACGCAGGGGTGAAGAGGTCAATACGACGAAGCAAATACCAAGTCCATATTCACAACTCATCTCACTCACTCGTCTTCACTCAAGTTACTCATCGCTACTCATTCACTCACCACAGCTACCAGTGTGGGAAGTCGACGTCATCATGCGTGCTTGCTGAAAAGACGCCACGTCAGTCAACTCACCACCTGCACCACCACTCACACCATTCCCACCACGGTAAAAATTAGTGAGTTACATAGTTACTTCATTTATACAATACACAGTGATAGACAATAAGCTTCTGCACAAACACATAAAACGTGCTGTACAGTTACAACTTAAATACATATACCTACTTCAATTATCTTCATAATTAAATCATTAAAAACTTGCATCAACAATAAATATTCTACACTGTATATATTCATTCATTTATTATAACATTTATTTACTACCAACGAGTGTTGCCATTTATACCTACATAAAATACGTGTTTCATGCATACAGCTATACATTATTATATCTACAAAGTGATAAAGAAAATATACCATCACAGTTACTCAGTGAGCGATTAAAAGAACTGTATTAAACATTTATTAATTAAAGCTACCTAGTGGAAACATATAAATTAAGTTACAAGGTAAACTAGAGAAAAAAAAAATGGCCAACACAAATGACGTTAGCAAGAGTGAACATCTTCAACACAATCGTGAAGACAAAGATTTCCACACAATGCTGACACATATATTGCCCACGATAGGTACAAGTGAACAACAAGTCAGTGTATATAGTTAATACTGTATATAGTGTATATATATTTTTTATATAAAATAACAAAATATGGGGCTATATAATATCATTTTCAGTAATACCTGTGCAATATAAACTAAACTTTAAAAAAGTATCCCAAGGAAATTAGCCAGTAATTATGCAACCATGAATAACACAGAAAAAGCGTACACAAGCGAAGAAAAACAAACTATAGAAAATCAATACATACAAAAAAAAAGAAAAGAAAAGAAAGAAAGAAAGAGTAAGAAAGAAAAACGAGAGAAATAAAGTAAGATCACATAACAAACAAATGAAAATAAGTGTAAGTGTTACTACATATGTCAAAATACCACATAAACTCCTTCTATAAGTGAAACAAAAAAATTGTTGTCTCCACAAGCAAGTGGCATGGCACATCATCACATAAACTCCTTCTATAAGTGAAACAAAAAGCAGATTGTTGTCTCCACGAGCCAGTGGCATGTCACATCATCACTATCATCGACCGCAGCATGACCGGATTCATATGTCAGGACTGCAATTATTACAATTATGTAACGACAAACGATTGCATTCTGTTACACTTGCTACAATTATGTAACTACAAACGATATGTAACAATTATGTAACTCCATATTATAATTATGTAACGACAAACGATTGCATTATGTTACACTTATTACAATTATGTAACTACAAACGATATGTAACAATTATGTAACGACAAACGATTGCATTATGTTACACTTGCTACAATTATGTAACTACAAACAATATGT
This sequence comes from Coenobita brevimanus, assembly GCF_032717465.1. Classification (NCBI taxonomy): domain Eukaryota; kingdom Metazoa; phylum Arthropoda; class Malacostraca; order Decapoda; family Coenobitidae; genus Coenobita; species Coenobita brevimanus. Next base: position 26,788,693 of record NC_136954.1, on the reverse strand, counting down.
ACCATTTATGTAACAGTTGCATTAACAAGATGTAACTTTTATGTAACTTTAACTACAATTATGTAACTACAAACGATATGTAACAATTATGTAACGACAAACGATTGCATTATGTTACACTTGCTACAATTATTTAACTACAAACAATATGTACCATTTATGTAACAGTTGCATTAACAAGATGTAACTTTTATGTAACTTTAACTACAATTATGTAACTACAAACGATATGTAACAATTATGTAACGACAAACGATTGCATTATGTTACAATTTGCCAATTAACAGTTGCATTAACAAGATGTAACTTTTATGTAACTTTAACTACAATTATAAGGCCAAGACACTTATGTAACAGTTGCATTAACAAAATGTAACTACAATTATAAGGCCAACACAATTATGCATTACCACAATATTTTGTAACAATTCATAAAATGTTACAATTATGTATTACCACAATGTTAGTACAATATTATAAGTCATACAACTATAGCACAATTCTGTATTACCAGTATTATCATACAAGTTAGGTGAAATATTAGACATTATTAAAGTGATAACTCAATATGTAATGTATAACCTAGCAGTATTACCATTGCACAATTATATGCGTATGTCTGTTATACATACACATCTCACAAAATGTATACAACTTGTTTAAAATGTAATATTACTGAATAATCACTATTTACTATAAATATTATATGTATACAATATTATAATCAATATTATGTACTAATAGATTAGCATGTGTCAATGATAATTGCTGCCGGAGGTCCTTCAGCTGCGTGGACCGAGCGTATGTTATGAGTCCATATTTTAATTACAAATCATAATAGATAGATAGATAAATAGATAGATAGACAGCTCTATGCGAGCCTGGGAATGGGAAATGATCTTGCAAGTTACACTGAGGAAAAGCTGACGACAGATTACGAAGTAGCCAGTAAGGAGATGATGCAGTTAGTTGTCAGCAATTCACCAGGTGAACAAAGCCTTGTTGACCATACACACACATACACACATACTCACACACAGGCTTCTAGAACTTTCCAACCGCAGGGAACACACGTGATACGACTCCTGTTTCACCAGAATTTAGGAAAGAGAGCTCAGAAGGAAGCTAGCCATAGAACAGGCAGGTCGTAGGGAGAAGGGCTTAGCACCTTGAGAGAGAGACAGAGAGAGCGAGACAGGGAGATAGCTCCCGGGACTCTACTTTATACTTCGCTCTGTGTGAGAGACTTGTTAATATTTCCAAGACAAATAAAAATAGTTCCATACTATTCTTTACCTCTCCTTGTCATTGAATGACAAATGGGAAAGAAGATTATCTACTTACAAAGCTACTCAAGTATAACAACCGCTCGTCCACAAGTCTAATATATATACAACTTCTCTACAAGTAACTACAAAGTCTTTTATGACAGGGGCACAATTATTCACACGTCATCCATCCACCGGAATCTTGGCTTCACCTCACAAACCATCATCATCACGATCATCATAATCACCACACAATCACCATCATCATTATCATCACCATCACAATCAAGAAAATATAAAAGCATGGAGTGAGGCAGGATCTAACAACAAGGAAATCCATATGCCATTAGGTCAACTAAACCAGCTCCGCCGCCCAGTTATATTAGTGACATCGCGTGCAGGAGTCCCTCTCCTCCATCACATTATCTACTAAACAATCGTAACGTGGGACTGTACGCATAACTCTTCCATTCAAATAATTCACGACAATTAAAGCCCCCCCCCACACACAATATATATATATATATATATATATATATATATATATATATATATATATATATATATATATATATATATATATATATATATATATATATATATATATATATATATATATATATATATATATATATATATATATATATATATTGTCACGGCTGTGACTAACCTCACGGAGTTTGAAACGACAAACGTGTGAAACAGATGACCTTTAAAGAAGAGGGACAAGGCGAAACGACCAAAAACATTAAATCTTTTTCTCGAGAGTCTGTGATTACCAGTCAAGGCCTTATCTGTTTGTCACACCCGAGCTGGAGAAAATTATTACCTCTCTATTTTCACTATTTACACAAGCCCTGACAAAGGCCTTTGTTTCACTCAAGGAAGCTCTTAAGATCACTAAATAATTTTTGGCGTTTTTCTGCCTCTGGGCAGAATAATAATGTTTTTCATATACTACACATAGAGCCCGAGTCCTTGACCAAAGTGGGTGTGACATACCGTATGGGAGGGGCAAATGAGAATGCTTTCCACTAACTGAATAGCTCCGCCTTCTTAATTGTATATAATGGCGGTGGTCTCGTGAGTCAGAGAGCACGCTGTCAGTTTGGTTCAGCTTCGATCCTAAGGGGTGGTGATTGACGTCAGGAAGGGCATCCAACACCATATTTATAAACTCATAAACTCAATCTGTGTATTAGATTGTGTTCATACTCATGTCTTTACTCATACAACTACCAACCTGCTGTCAAAAAAAAAAAAAAAAATCCGTAATAAAACTGTACTTAATTATTATAAGAGCATCCAGCAAAATAGTCAGGGTCCAGTATAATTAAGATCATCAGTCAAAGAACAGTCAAGGCGTCAAAGAATGTCCTCCGAACAGGGACAACGCTAAGAGCCTTACCAAGATGTCCCAAAAACTGGATTACCAACATGGATAATGACAAAGGCTTGACCCTTTCAATTCGGTGACTCTTTTTATATTATTCTCGCTCCCTTCAGAGACATTATGCTTAGAAGACATTATATGACCCGGAAGGCTTGGGTGCGACCATTTTAACCCCTTCGCTACTGGGGTGCATTCCGAAACTGGGTAAAATCGTCTATACCGCATTTATTTTCACCTGACAACGCTCTCTCTCTCTCTCTTGTTGCTCGTTTGATGGTGAAGTGCACTCAGACTGAAGGCATGATTTGTCTATTAACCAAGGAGACTGATTTCGACCAAATGACCAAGCCTTATTGAATTTCTTGCAACCAGGACTTAGTATTCAAGGTGTGCGAGTGACACAGTTCCCTCACATTCAAACACAGGCTCGTCTTCTCGTCAGTTAAGGAAGCTCCCTAATAACTTCTCCTTAGCGATTTACTTTTGGGTATGGATGGTCAATACCCGTTCGTACGTTATTTATGCAGAGTATGGTGATACTAGAAGGATTTACGTAACTCAGGAGAGGACAGTAAGGAGTAATAAACAAGATAAATCACTTAGGAAAATGTGGTAGGGAGCTTCCTCAACCGACGAGAAAACGGGCCAAAGTGACAACAGCAGCAGTAATGTTAAACTATGAAGGACGTCACCCGCATTCAAGGGGTTACTAATTAAATATTTGTGAAAAATATAATTAAGTGCCACGCAGCTCCAGGTACAGTTAAAGTAAGAAATCTCACTGCTGGGCGTCACAGGCTCACGACTGACAAAGAAACACTAAAGCACCAAACAGCAGCAACATGGACGTACACTTTACCCTCCACCAATTAACCTGACACACACAAACCTTTCGAAACACCCGATATGCACTATTTTGAAGAGGTGTTAGGCAGATACGAGGTACAATCAACATCATAAGTCCTGTCGCGTCCTCTGCCTCTCTCTCCACTAACTTAGAGAATCAGTGTGATGGACCTGCAGTAAACGATGCTTATGACACTGATCTGACACCAAATAAAGTCATCAGTGTCACTTGCTGTTCACTCGCCAAAAATGATTTTCAAAGCACATGGCAAGGAACACAGGACAGACGACAGGACTTTTGATGCAGACTCTACATGAAGTTACTCTGGTAGGCTCCTATGACTCACTCTCAGCTGAATGAAATAATTTGCATTACATGGAACAGAATACGAGTTACCATGACTACGAGGTTTGTGCGACTATTACCTCAATAAAATCTGCTGTCATTACCTGGAATACCTGCATGATTATTACCTGAATAAAATCTGCTGTCATTACCTGGAATACCTGCGCCGACCAGTAAGTAGGGTAACTGAAGTGAGGGGAAATATGGAGAATTATTGCTTTTTTACTGGAACAAACTTCAGGTATACTCGTATCAGATAACCTATAACAGAAAAAAATGATATTCACAGATTTCTTTGAGCATGGGAAACAATGGAATAAGAAACACAAGAAGGAAGTGAAAACGTAAGCAAAATTAAGGAAGTAAAGAATGTAGTGTGTGTGTGAGAGAGAGAGAGAGAGAGAGAGAGAGAGAGAGAGAGAGAGAGAGAGAGAGAGAGGGGGGGGAGGGAGAATCCCTTCCATCATTTGTCAGGGGGAGGTACAAGGAACAAATTGAGGAGGAGGAGGAGGAAGGGTCGAGGAGGTGAACAGAGAGTATGAACATGAATGCGGAAAAAAAAAAAATAGAAGCACAGAGCAGAGTGAGGGAGAAGAGAAGAGGTGAGACGGCTGCCAGAGAACAGAGAAGAAAGAAAGAAGAGGAAAAGAAAATACAGATGTTCGTTACTTGTGGTCGGTGGACAAGGAAGAGAAAATGAAAAGTGGCAGCAAAATACAACACAGGTAAAGGGTTGGGGGCTCATCTATGTATCTACCGATCTACTGTAAAACACTTTAATCTCGTAAGAGGTGGCCACAAACAATTCTCCTCCATGTCGCCTGTCCCCTGCCATTTCGCTGCCCTCCCCCCAACTTACGCCCTCGTCTCATATACCTCTCTAGTCCACCCCTCCATCTCATCCTCGATCTCTCCCCCCTCTAACTTACTCAGATACACTCTCTTCGTTTGTCTCACTCTCCATTCTCTCCACATGGCCAAACCACCTCAATGTGTTTCTCCTAACGCTTTATATCACATCCACATCCACACCACAACGCTCCTTCACTTCCTCATTTGTCAGTCTGTCTCTCCATGTAACTCGATATGTTCATCTCAGATAACTCATTTCCACTGCTCTCACTCTTGTGCCCATCCAACAAGGTCCATGCTTCACTTCTTTACATTAGAGTTGGCATCACGATACTGTCATGCAGCGACTTTTTAACTGTCATGCTCACTTCCCTATTTCTTATCACTGCTTTCAATGAACCAGCAACCATTCTCCCCTGTTGTACCACTTAAAGCACTTCATCCTCCAAATTTCCTTCCTTACTCTCACTTATCTTACTCCCTAATATTCAAAAAGGGCAACAGAGCCCAACCAGAAAACTACCGCCCAATTAGTTTAACATCGGTGGTTTGGAAATTGCTTGAAACTATTATCAGAGATAAGTTTGTAAAACACTTAGAAACAAACAATCTCACAAAAGATTCGCAACATAGTTTTCGTAATAATCGCTCTTGCCTCACGAATCTGCTGGACTTTTTCAATGATGTACTGAACATGTATGACAAGACTAAATCTGTCGATGTGGTCTACCTCGATTTTCAAAAGGCTTTTGACAAAGTTCCACACAAAAGACTCCTTCAGAAGCTAAAGGCACATGGTTTCAGCGGCAGTGTTCTCGGCTGGCTAGAAGATTGGCTCACCAGACGAAAACAAAGAGTTGTAATAAATGGAAAAGAGTCAGACTGGATAAACGTTACAAGTGGAGTGCCGCAGGGTTCAGTGTTAGGTCCTATTCTTTTCTTAATATATGTAAATGATATTGACGAAGGATTGTGTTGTAAGATTTAAACATTTGCTGATGATACTAAAATAGGTAATAGAGCAGATACAGCACTGCAAAGACAGGCAATTCAGAGAGATCTTGATCAACTGTTTAACTGGGCCCAAGTCTGCCAAACGGATTTCAGTATTAATAAATGCAAAGTGTTAAACGCTGGCAGTAAAAATGTAAGAGTAAGTTATAGCATGAATAATGTCCAACTTGACAGGGTAAACCATGAAAAAGACTTAGGAGTTATAATAACAAGTTATTTGAAACCAAGCAAACAATGTACAGAAGCTGTGAAAAAAGCCAATAAATTGAATGGGTTCATAGGCAGAGAATTTGCATATAAATCCGATAATATTATCTTCACTTTGTATAATTCCTTAGTATGCCCGCACTTGGAGTATTGCGTTCAGTTTTGGTCACTGTATCATAAAAAGGATATGGAAAAGCTTGAAAGAGTGTAGTGATGGATGACAAAGATGATACCTAGATTGAGAAATAAACCGTACGAGGAACGTTTAGAAGCCCTGAATCTCTTTACCCTAACAAAACGGAGGATACGAGGAGATTTAATTCAAGTATTCAAGATATTCAAAGGACATGATAACACGGCTGTCGATAAATACTTCACAGTTGATCGCTCGAATTACACTAGCGGCAATGGGCATAAAATAATTGGCAAACGATTCCAGTCGCATGAAGCTAAGCATTTCTTCTTCAGTAGAGTTGTAAATATATGGAATAAATTGCCCTCCAACGTAATAAACTGTAATACAGTACATACCTTTAAAGGTCGCCTGGATAGGCATTTGGTATCCAACCCCCTGCTTAATATGTTTACTCCTGAACAAAACACTTGTGTATGTATAATTTTCTTTTATTCTATTTTAGTTTTTAAAGCCTGGATCAATTTATTAAATCCAAATATAGTATATGCACAGACTAGGATATGCACAGATAGCCTTGATTTAATGGTCACTACTCATACTTTCGACCTGTGATGGGCTGTGGATCGCTGAGGGTCCCTGTTAGTTACGTGGCCACCATCGGGATTTTTTTTTAATGTACCAGGGGTCACTGCTTCAGGAGATGACTTGTTTGCTTGTCCCCCATAGGAAAGTTCCTAGTCTCAGTGGAATGAATGGAGCTGGGGCCTGATTGACTGCTGCCTACCTTAATAGTGCCAGGTAAGGCAGCCACACCACCCCTGAATATCCACACTGTGCACTGCAATTTCCACACTGTGTCTGCAGACGCCTTGTCAACTTAATGTACCCGTACATAGCGACATGCATTAGTTATTTATTTATTCGATTATTCATTGTACTTTACTACTTTCTCTTTCAAGTTATTCATACTGGTAGCTTATAGACAATGTATTATAGAATGTAACTTTTCCTTTTCAGTCCTTCCTATGAAATTTCCATGTCAGTTTTTCCATGCTGCATGGTGGTTTTTCTCACATTTTCTTTACAGTTTTAACTGGAGGATTTGGAGGCGGGGAAGCCTTCTTGCTTTACTATCCTTATCCTTCAACATGTAGAGTTAGATCTTGTAGTCATAGTCTACTCTGTGACAAACAGCCTCGAAAGGACCATAAGGTCTGTTGCTGTTTGGTTTCCTTTGTACTCATTTGTACTCCCTTACTCATCACACTACTCAAGTACTTAAATGTGCTCACATTTTCCATTTCCTCACTATCCAGCCTCACAGTGCATTCAGTGACTTCATTTTTGTCTAAGATCACAGTTATTCTCTTCTCTACATTCACCTGTAGACTCCGTTTCTTACATACTTTCCCAAGCTTATTCACCAAGCCTTGTTTTACTGGGCGTGTGGTGGGTAATTCACCCACTATCTTATCATAAAAGGCCATTGCATAATCCAGATTACCATAGTTACCTGCCCAAAGTGCCACTCCAGGTGCTCATTTTACCTCCCAACCCACAGAGGGTGGATGGTCACCTAATTCGAGTGGGGTAAACTGCCCGTAACAAGACCCACACCCCGGCACTATCGAGCAGCCAGTTTAGTAGCCGGCAACACTAACTACTCGAGAGATGGAAAAGAGATAGATGGCAGTAACCAATAGCATAAACAGAGCAAAGAAAGCAGAAGATAGAAAAAATTACAAAAGAAGAGAATGAGTAAAAGAGGGAGTCATTAACGCAGTGGTGGTCACACCATTTGTCAGGGGTCGCGGTGATGAAGGTGGCACAATGAACAAATGCTAATGAGGAGGAGGAGAAGTTCTGGGCATGAGAGAGAGAGAGAGAGAGAGAGAGAGAGAGAGAGAGAGAGAGAGAGAGAGAGACAGACAGACAGACAGACAGACAGACAGACAGACAGACAGAGACAGAGACAGACAGACAGACAGACAGACAGATAGACAGACAGACAGAGACGGAGACAGAGAGAGAAATGAGTTTTTTTTTTTTTTTATGCTAGGAGGAAGGAACCAAAGGCCACGAGCCCACAAACTGTTCCTTCCAAGAGAAAAACAAGATACAAGAGAGAGCCAAATTCAAAATCCGATCATTTCGAGATGCCTGGACACACTGTGTTTGAAAGACTGGAGATCATAGCTAGCAGGAACTACAGACAGAGGAAGACAGTTCCAGTGTTGACCTGTTGCATACATGAAGGACTGGGAGTAACGGTTAACTCAGGCATTAGAGAGTTGGACAGAAAAGGGACGAAAGTTTGCTGCTAGACGGGTGCTACACGGCCGTCGTTGAGGTGGAGGGATGCGAGCAGACAGTTCAGAGGAGCAGTGACCATTGAAGAAGCGATAGAAAAGAAATAATGATGCAACAGTGCGGCGAACAGACAGAGGTTGAAGGGAGCCAGTAAGAGGAGGAAAGTTAATGGGACTAAAAGCCTTTGACTCCACCCTACTGAGAAGAGCTGTATGTGGAGAGCCTCTCCACCCATGAGAGTTGTACTCCACACAGGGGCGGATAAAACCCCTGTATAGAGTCAACAATTGTGCAGGGGTAAAGAAGGAACGGAGTCGGCTTAGCACACCCAATCTCTTGGAAGCAGACTTCACAAGAGACGCAATATGATCTTTCCAAGATAAGTCCCGAGTGAATGAAACCCCATGCATTTTCAAGGATGATGCAGGATTAATCTGAATATTATTAAACATTAGTGGGTGCACCTGTGGAAGATTTTGTCGGATTGATAGATGTAAGAACTGAGTTTTTGATGCATTAAAAACAACAAGATTACTTTTACCCAAGTCAGAGATATGAGCCAAGTCAGACATTAGGTGTGCCATAGCTTCATCCCTTGTCTGTTGAAGTAACTGCTGAAACGGACGTTGCAGGAACCAAATGGAAAGGTGAAGGGTGGAATCATAAGCGTACGAGTGGATAGGGTTAGATGTACAGCTTAGAAAGTCACTGATGAATAAATGGAAGAGAGTTGGTGATAGGACAGAGCCCTGAGGAACACCACTGTTAATAGATCTAGGACAAGAACGATGGCCGTCTACAACAGCGGCTATAGAACGACCAGAAAGGAAGCTATAGATGAAGGCACACATAGAAGGATAGAAACCGTAAGAGGGCAGTTTGGAAATTAAAGATTTATGCCAGACTCGATGGAAAGCCTTTGAGATGTCAAATGCAATGGCAAAGCTTTCGCCAAAGTCCCGAAAGAAGGATGACTAAGAGTCTCAAAGGTAGGTGAGAAGATCGTCAGTGGAGCGTCCCTGATGGAACCCATACTGACGATCAGAAAGAGGGTTGTAATAAGAAAAATGCGTTAAAATTTTTCTACTAAGAATTGACTCAAAAACTTTTGAGACACAGGATGTTAATGCAATTGGACGATAGTTAGAGGGTTGGGAATGGTCACCCTTCTTTGGGACTGGCTGAATGAGAGCAAACTTCCAGCAAGAAGGAAAGGTACAAGTTGATAGACAAAGGCGAAAGAGTTTACATAGGCAGGGTGTAAGCACAGAAGCACAGTTCTTGAGGACAACAGGAGGGACCCCATCAGGCCCATATGCCTTGTTAATACTGAGCCCTGTGATGGCAGTAGTGAACGAATGATGATAATCAGAGATCGGGAAAATATGTGAAGCACATGAAAATATTTTTCACATATAAGTGATTTTTTCAAAAAAAAAAAAAAAAAAAAAAAAAAATATATATATATATATATATATATATATATATATATATATATATATATATATATATATATATATATATAATGATTTCTGCTAAAGATATGCGATACCTAAAATGGCCTAAATAACATTTTTATCCGATCTCTTGTGTTGACTGACAGAATACAGCGTCTTACAGTAGGAAATCTGCACAAAATCATGGTTACAAATTGCTTTTACAATGGCTCAGCAGTCTGAGCTATAATACGAGTATATTCTATAGTACTATGTTTCGTATACAGGTCCGTAGCCAGAATTTCATTTCGGGGGGAATCGTTAGCTAATTCAAAAAGTTAATCATATGTTCCTTTCCATTTTTTCATTTTCTTAGCTATATGTACCTAATTTCAGTTTTCTTGTTGATAGTATAGTGATCAACTGATCATTCAGTATCGGTATTATATAAGGCTACTGTTTAGAAATGTAAATAGATTTCAAGGGGGCATCTACCCTTGTCCCCCGTGGGTGCAGGATTGGTTGTGTATCATTTCTGATTTTGTTTTCCTGAATTTTTCACGGAAATAAAACACCGATTAAAACCACATACTTTAGTTTTTCCATCACATGTTTTGGTGAAAAAAAAAAAGACTAAAATGGCCTAACTAGCAACATATTTATCCGATCTCTTATAATAATAATGAGATGGTGGAGCAGGTGGTGTTCAGGGCTCGAGGTACACAGAACAAAAACGAAAAAGGGAGGAAAGGGCAGGGAAGCAGAAATGAAGGAGAATAAATAACAAGAGTCAAAAACACACAGGAACGAGAGAACACCAAGAGGAAGGCGGAGAACAATGCGAGGGAAGAACAAGAATAGTGAAGTGGGAGGAAAATCCTGGAGAGATCAGGTACAGAGAACAAGAAGAGATCAGAGATGAGAGAACAAGAGGTGGGAGATGAAAGAGAAAGAGAAGAAAAGAAAAGAAGGCGAATGAGAAGGGACGAGAAAAAAGACAAGGAAAGGAGCTAAGAGAGAGAGAAAAAAAAGAGGAGAGTAAAAGAGGTGAGAAATGAAGAAGGAGAGAAAAAAGAGATGAGGGGAAAAGACTAGAGAGGAGGCAGAAGAGCAAAGAAGAGGAAAGAGAACAGAAAGGGAAAAAGTTATGTGAGAAGAGAAATACATAAAGCAAATTGAAAAGTAGAAAAATATTGGGCTACAAAAGCACAGACATGAAACAGAGATAACAGGATGCATAAAATCAGGTTATCTGCCAGTGTGATACAGTTGGCCTACGTCAAACATCCAGCTATATGAGTAGTAAAAAGGTCAAAAGGTATGTCCGCCCTCTCCCTCTACACACACACACACACACACACACACACACACACACACACATCCAATGTCTCATCAACCACTGCATATTTCTATCTATCAATCCTCCAATATCTCCATTCCACTATCTTTCCATCATTTCTTTCCCGATATGTCAAATCTCTCCTTCCAACCTTCCTTCCTTCCTTCCTCCTCTTCTGCTCGTGTCCCCAACACTGTATACGTCATAAAATAACTTTTACCATTTTCACCCTAACTGGATCGCATTCTGCCAATTAGCTATTGCAGATACACCACTTCACTTCCCCTTACCACTAATTCCAGTCTCTCTCTCTCTCTCTCTCTCTCTCTCTCTCTCTCTCTCTTCCCCTCCTCACTAATTCCAGATAATGAGAGTCCACGGCCAATTGCTAAAGGATTTCTTCAACCCCTTACCAGCTTAATATTACAAGTGCATGAGGGGTCAGTCTTGGTATTTCTCCATCTATACTCCTTTAATCTTCCACACAGGGACCTCTTTTATATTTATTTTTCTTCTTTTCTACAGATGATTTTATCCAGCATGGGAGAGTACTGCAAAACAGACTTTTAAAATTTCAGATGGTCTTCACTGACCCATTACACATTCAACGGGGAGACACAATTTTATATTTTATTCTTCCTAGCTACAGGCCATTTTATTTAGCTTAGGATTTAACTTTAGGGAGGCTATCAGGGTGTAAGTGTAGCCGTCAGTAATTCCCTTCACTACCCCTACACTAGCAAAACAAATAGTCTGTAGCTGGCAAAAAGAAAACAGAAGACGTCCACGGCGCTCTGCTTAAATGTTCGATAGTTCACCATGATTAAACACTACCAGCATAATACGGTACTCAAAATACGTGAGTTGTATCAGACAAGGATATTTATACCAAAATTGTTCGTAACATATCAGCAATATAGAGTGCGATGAAAATGTGATTAATATTCAACATGAGCAATTAAAAAACCTAAATTTGCTGACAACATAGTTCTTTTCAATTATATGTAATCAGGGAAGGAACTACAAGAAATAACATATCCGTACTGGGACAGTCTGAATGCGGGCTTGAAAATGAGTGTGAGGGAGACAAAAATATATATATGTTTTACAGACATGTTCAGGCCGTTCAGAAAAAGAAGAAGAAAAAAAAAATACTCTGCGTCAGCCAATTTGTCCGTGGTTTCGCACCATCTAAGTTGCCTTTAATTGGCCTCGATGATCTGCGTGACATGGTATGTTTATATTTATTATGTAAACTTCACGGTGATCTTCCATGAGTCTCGGATGATGGCCTTTAATTGGCCTCGATAATCTGCGTGACATGGTATGTTTATATTTATTATGTAAACTTCACGGTGATCTTCCATGAGTCTCGGATGATGGCTGAGACGGTGCAGCTTTACTGTATATTTGGCTGGTACGGCGGAGTATGAAATATGTTGGGGAATTTAATATACCTGGGGCAAACAGTTTAAGCAGATCCAGTGCATGACAGTGAAACCTAGACAATATTCTGAATGCGATGGACGGATTTTGATGAACTAAGTAATTATGAGAACGATAAGCACCTGCCGTCATGTTAATTGGCATGGTTATAAAATCAGTGTGTTCTTGCTGTGCTCACTTATGGATCGGAAACGTGGAATATATAAATCCTTGGAAAGTAAAAATGGAAGTGCTCAGATGGCAATGAAAATGCTTATGTTAGAGGTCACATGGCGATTTAAAAAAAAAAAAAAAAGTGTCAAAAGTAAAGACAGCAGTAGCGTGGGGATATAATAACAAAAATAAAAATGAATATCGTCAGGCAGCTTCCTTCGTTGAACTGGTAACAAATGGACAACCAGGATAACTGAGTGGCGACCCAGAAGTGGAGTGAGAGGAGGCGGCAGAGAACAAAACAGCGAGCTGATATTCCGAGACTGCTTAGACTGGATGGTACAGGCAACGGGCCTTTGTCCTGCCGTGGATTGGCTGACTGACTGACTAACTGGCTGGCGACGACGACGATCATGAATGATGATGATGACTAACAATACTCGAGATGTTCCATTCAAGAAAAGGTTAACGGTGTGCCAATATTAACACCTTTGGGCTCCTGTGGTTCACTCTCAGGTGTATAATATAGTCTGACATTAGCTGGAGCAGAATATTAGATTTGCCCCGACTATGAAAAGCTTAGCATTTTGGCGTTCCGAATTCTCCTTTCCATCCCAGGGACCTAAATATCCACACGTCAAAAATAAACAGTGACAAATTGTATTATAACAGCATGGCACACCTGTATTTTTTTTTTCTTATTGTTCGACTCTGGGCACAGGCTTGGCTGACTGTTCCCTGTGACCCAATAGTCCTCCTATGTACTTCACCTTCACATGTCACCATTTCGGCGCTAACAACCACCATCCATAATGAGTACATGCTAGGGCTGTCTCATGCAGAACCAGTGTATAGGTATTAGTGAGGGTGTTTTTATGACCTGTCGGCGGGTTTTATGGTACATCGGTAAAGCCTGCATTAACGAAATTCAAAACCTTTAACCGTTCCCTGCCTCAGCCGGGATTCGAACCTGGGTCCAATGAGACTGCAGACCACCCCCACTACCGACCTTCAGTTCGATTATTTCTTCTTTTCTACCAGCACCAAGAGATTTTAGGCAACATTAAAAAAAATGTAGTGAACTGCTAATGACGCCTATATTTAACGCCTCCATTTGTAAATTTCTCATAAACTACGTAAAATCGTCTTGGGATTAAAAACGGACATTATTAAAGAGGCCAATAAAAGACAATCATATATACTGACATTCTGAAAAGTTTAATCGCTAATTTCACTAACTTTGGGATTGAATAAATATACACTTACATTTCAAGACAGATTCCTTAACCCCCACTCAGGTATGTCCCCCCCAAACACACACACACACACACACACACACACACACACACACACACACATACACAAAATTATCAAACCTACATTTACACCGATAAAACGGTTATATTCTAGAAATCTGCAGCCACCACACACCATTACGAATACACATACACACCTGCAACATTAACACATATCTACATCCCACATCACACCTTCGCCAAAATCACACTTAATTCCTAAAACACGTAATACCAACAACATACACTACACACGTAATATAAATAGCATACACCACACAGGTAATACCAATACCATATACTACGCTGGTAACACCAATACAATACATTACACACGTAATACCAATACCATACACTACACAGGTAATATCAATAACATACATTACACACGTAATACCAATACCATATACTAAGCAGGATACACTACACACGTAATGACAATACCGTACACGACACACGTAATACCAATACCGTACACTAAACACAATACCAATACCATACACTACACACACAGGAAATACCAATACCATCAACTACACACGTAATACCAATTCCGTACACTACACACGTAATACCAATACCATACACTACACCCATCAATACACCAACACTGTTCACACCTACAGCCACTACACACCTCCACTGCCAATACACACCTAGCCAATCAACACACCTGTCCTTTGTTGCTCAGCATGCCGTCCCCTGATCATGTGCTGAGAGAGAGAGAGAGAGAGAGAGAGAGAGAGAGAGAGAGACAGAGAGAGAGAGAATATTAAAGGATAGCAAACAGCGACAGGCCTGTTGGTCCTTTCGTGGCTGTTTTGCTATAGGGAAGATTATAGTTAGCAAAATAATTATGTGCGTTAAGGATAGGGAAGGAGGAACCACCTTGGATAGAACAAACCCTTCCCTATGTTTCTCCCTGTCTCTCTCTCTTCCAGCCTTCCATTATCACATTGCGCTACTTCTTCACAACCCACACCCCCTTCCCATTCCCACTCCCCCCTGTCTACCACCCTCATGCCTTTCACCGCACTCACTCCCACTCTCCTCCCCTAAATCCCTCACCATCACTCTCATATCCTCCCTCTCCAACCACTCCTACCCTCCCATCCCCCTCCCATCCCTCCCACTCAGACTCCCTCAACCTCACGTCTACTCATCCCCCCACCCCACTCACCTTACTCCCTCTCATGCCTTCCATCTCACCCACTCTCACTCCCCCATCCTATCCCCGCCCTTATTCTCCCACTCTAGCTTACCCAACTCTCACTCCATCACCTTTCCTTCCCATCCAGGTGTACCATAACTCTCCCACCCTACTCCACCCTTTACTCCACCACCCTACCCTTGCCCCCCCTCCCTCATCCCTCTCCTTTCCCCATCCTCCCTCTCCACTCATCCCCTCTTCATAACCCCACCCATATTTACTTTTCTTCCCTATCCACTTATACTCCTCCCACCCTCACTTCTCCATCCCACCCACTTTCACTCCCTCACCCTTTTATCTTTTATCTAGCCTATCCTCACTTCCTGTCCCCCACCCTCTTCCACCCACTCCACTCACACTCACTCACCCACCTCACCCACCCTCTAATACACAACCCCATCCACCCTCGTTTCGCGATCTTCACCTCCATCATCATTCCCCCACTTACACTCACCGTCGCTCTCCTCCTATCGTCATTTTTCAACTCTCATAACTCCTTCTCTCCAGCAACAACACTCCTCAAGACAAACTTCCCCAACATCATAACATAAACCTTCAACTTTACCGCATCCCACAACCCCCAACTCTCACCTCCTCTTTCACAACCCCACCCTCACCCACTCCCAGTCCTCCCACTCACAGTGTCCAATCCCAAACCCACCCAGTTCTAACCCCATATCTTTGAGGACATTTTTCTCAGCTGACAAAGGTTATCACCAAACAATAATATTTACCTAAGACCTTTGGTGGTGAAAAGGGTAATGAGAGCAACATCCGACTCTCTCTCTCTCTCTCTCTCTCTCTCTAAGAAAAAAGACAGACACCAAGATTCAACTAAAAATGCCACCATTTCCACCTTAGCTCCCTCCTCCTCATCCCTCACTTCCTACTCCTTCACCGTACTTCCTACTTCAACCCTACTTCCTACTCCTCCACCCTCACTCCCTACTCCTCCACCCTATTCCCTACTCCAACCCGACTCCCTACTCCAACCCTACTTCCTACTCCTCCGCTCTACTTCCTACTTCTCCACCCTCACTCTCTACTCTTCCATCTCACTCCCTACTCCTTCAGCCATACTCCCTATTGCTAGCCTACTCCCTACCACACCCATCACCCTCCCGCTCAAAGTCACTCCTCATCACCCCGTCCCTGGCTACCCCAAGACAAAGTTGCCCTAAACTACCTCATCATCTGACACAACCAGCGTCTTGGTAGAGGGGGTGGGGTTGAGGTGAGGAGGAGGGGAGAAGGGGAGACGGGTGGAGGGGAGAAGAGAAGAGAAATGGAGAGAAAGAGAGAGAACAAAAAGATGAGAAATAAGAGAGAGGAAAGGAGGGAAGGAGAGTGGAAGGAAGTGGACAGAGGAGAGAGAGGAAGGGAGGAGAAACAAGAGGGGGGAAGGAGAGAGTATTGAAGAGTGAACGGGAAGGGAGGAGAGGAGAATGAAAGAGAGAGAAAGGGAGAGACGAGGACAGGAAGGTTGGGGGGAGAATGGAGAGAAAGGGAGAGAAATGAGAGGAAAGAGGAGCGGAAGAAAAATATGTGGAGAGATGAAGAACGGAGAAAGTAGCTGACGGAAAGCGAGAGGAGTGGTGAGATGCAGAGAAGAATGGAGAGAACTGAAGAGGAGAGACTGAGAGGAGGCGGAAAAGAGGGGAAGAGAGAGGGGTGGAGAGAAGAAACGTGTGGAGGAAAGGAACAAGGCAGCGGAAGTGAGAGAAGTATAGGAAGAGGTAAGACAAGGTGTAGAAGAAAGTTGGGGGGGGACAGAGGAAGAGGAGGGGAGGGATAGGGAGAAAAGGGGACATTCAGAAGGAAAGGAAGAAAAGAGATGAGGGAAAAAAGAGTGGAGCTACGAAAGTGAAGAGGAGATGGGTGGAGGAAGGAGAGAAAGATAACTGAAGGGAGAATACTGAAAGAAAAAAAAATAGGTATAAGTAGAAACAGGTGGAAGTAAAGAGAAGAACGAATGAAGAGAGAAAGCGTAAGATCGAGATGAGGGTATATATATATATATATATATATTGCCAGAAGCTATAATCTCATACGGGGTGGCCACAAACAAATCGCCTCCACGTCGCCCTCTCCCCCGCCATTTCACTGCCCTGCTCCCAACTCACACCCGCCTATCTCATATGCCTCTCCACTCCATCCCTCCATCTCATCCTCGAACTCCCTCCCTCCACCTCACTCACATACACTCTCCTCATCAGTCTCTCACCGTCCATCCTCTCCATATGGCCAAACCACCTCAGTGTGTTCCTCCTAACGCTTCGTTTCACATCTACATCCACACAACAACTCTTCTTTATATCCTCATTTGTCAGCCTATCCATGTGACTCCACAGGCTCCTCTTATAAAACTCAATTCCACTGCTCTTATCACTGCTTTCAAGAAACCACAAATCCTTCTTCCTTGTTGTACCCTTTCAAGCACTTCACCCTCCAAACTTCCATCCTTACTCATCACACTCCCCAGGTACTTAAACGTACTCACATTTTCCATTTCCTCACCATCCAACCTCGCTGTACATTCACTGACTTCACCTCTCTCAAAGACCATCACTTTACTCTTCCCTACATTCACCTTTAGATTCTGTTTCTTACACACTCTCCCAAACTCATCCACCATGCCTTGCAGCTCCCCTTCGTCTTCACTGAACAACACAGTATCATCTGCAAACAACAGTACAGGGAGTTTCCAAACACTACCCTCTCTCCCTAGGGTCACTCCAACATCCACTACCCTACCTTGTACCTCTTTTATTACCCCATCCTTGTACAGATTGAACAACCATGGAGACATGACACATCCCTGTTTCAACTCAACCTTCAAAGAGAAAAATTCACTCAGTTCACCATCCAAACGCACTGCAGCCTTAGAACCATCATACATACTCTTCACAGCATTCAACAACTTCTCATCTACTCCATATATTCTTAATACTATCCACAATCCTTGTCCATCCACCCTGTCATATGCTTTCTCCAAATCCATGAAGGCCTCATACAACTTCTTTCCCTTCTCTAGAAACTTTTCCACTAAAGATCTAAGAATGAATTTCTGATCTACACACCCTCTTCCCTTCCTAAAGCCTCCCTGTTCTTCTCCAACTAATTCCTCTGTTAGTTCCCTAACTCTGTCAGTAAGTATCCTACCATACACTTTTCCTATTACACTAATAAGACAAATGCCCCTATGATTACCACACACTTCTTTTTCTCCTTTTCCTTTGTACAAGGGAATAATTATACTATATATATAAAAATATATTGATAGATAGATAGATAGATATATATATATATATATATATAAAATAAAGTTTAATCGAAAAAATATATATTTTTTAAAGTTTATACAAAAATGGTTAAATTTTAGGTATAAAAATTTTTAAATTAAATCTTGCAAAATTGAAAAGTAATCTCATGATTCCTTGGGTGGTCTGCAGTAGACCGATGTTGGGACCTTCTGTATACAAAAGGAGAAAGACAGCAAATTGAAATAAAAAAATCACAAGAGGGCTCAACTGAGGTTACATTATAGGTAATCTGGGGGTCTAACATACCCCAATGGCTCTATAGAGCAAAATCAGAGCCAGGTACAGCTATGACCCCATCATCCCCATGAAGAGCATCACTAGGCAAGAAGGTAATGAGACGGACAGATCTGTAGACCTTATGCTCATATTTAAAAAAATTAAATTTCGGAGACTGGGGTCTCTGAGACCCCACATTTTTTTTTTTTTTTTTTTTTTTTCTTTAATGCGAGGAAGAAGGAACCAAAGGCCATGAGCCCGCAGTAACAGTTCCCTCCAAGAGAAAAACAAAATACAATAGAGAGCCAAATTCAAGATCCGATCATTTTGAGATGCCTGGACACACTACGTTTGAAAGACTGGAGATCATAGGCAGGAGGAAATACAGACAGAGGGAGACAGTTCCAGAGCTGACCTGTTGCATAAATGAAAGACTGGGAGTAACGGTTAACTCTTGCATTAGAGAGTTGGACAGAAAAGGGATGAGAGTTTGCTGCCAGACGGGTGCTACGCGCCCGTCGTAGAGGTGGAGGAATGCAAGCAGACAGTTCAGAGGAGCAGTGACCATTAAAGTAGCGATAGAAAAGAGATAAAGATGCAACAGTGCGGCGAAGAGACAGAGGTTGAAGGGAGTCAGTAAGAGGAGGAGAGTTAATGAGACGAAAAGCCTTTGACTCCACCCTATTGAGAAGAGCTGTATGTGGGGAGCCTCCCCACACATGAGAGTTGTACTCCACACAGGGGCGGATAAAACCCCTGTATAGAGTCAACAATTGTGCAGGGGTAAAGAAAGAGCGGAGTCGGCTTAGCACACCCAATCTCTTGGAAGCAGATTTTACAAGAGATGTAATATGATCTTTCCAATATAAGTCCCGAGTAAATGAAACCCCAAGCATGTTCAAGGATGATGCAGGATTCATCTGAATATTATTAAACATTAGTGGGTATACCTGTGGAAGATTTTGTCGGGTTGATAGGTGTAAGAACTGAGTCTTAGATGCATTAAAGACAACCATATTATTTTTACCCCAGTCAGAGATATGAGCCAAGTCAGACATTAGGTGTGCCATAGCCTCATCCCTTGTTTCTTGAAGTAACTGTTGAGATGGGCGTTGCGGGAACCGAATGGAAAGATGAAGGGTGGAGTCATCAGCGTATGAGTGGATAGGGTTAGATGTACAGCTTAGAAGATCATTGATGAATAAAAGGAAGAGAGTTGGTGATAGGACAGAGCCCTGAGGAACACCACTGTTGATAGATCTAGGAGAAGAACGATGGCCGTCTACGACAGCGGCTATAGAACGACCAGAAAGGAAGCTAGCGATGAAGGCACAGATAGAAGGATAGAAACCGTAGGAGGGCAGTTTGGAAATTAAAGATTTATGCCAGACTCGATCGAAAGCCTTTGAGATGTCAAGTGCAATGGCAAAGCTTTCGCCAAAGTCCCGAAAGGAGGATGACCAGGAGTCTGAAAGGTAGGTGAGAAGATCGCCAGTGGAGCGTCCCTGACGGAACCCATACTGACGATCGGAAAGAAGGTTGTGATAGGAAAGATGCCTTAAAATTTTTTTATTAAGAATTGACTCGAAAACTTTTGAAATACAGGACGTTAAAGCAATTGGACGATAGTTGGAGGGTTGGGAGTGGTCACCCTTCTTTGGGACTGGCTGAATGAAAGCAAACTTCCAGCAAGAAGGAAAGGTACAAGTTGACAGACAAAGGCGAAATAGTTTGCCTAGGCAGGGTGTAAGCACAGAAGCACAGTTCTTGAGAACAACAGGAGGGACTACATCAGGCCCATATGCCTTGTTAGTACTGAGGCCAGTAATGGCAGAAAATACATCAACTGAAGAAATTTTAATGTCAGCCATGAGGAAGTCAGAGGGGGAAAGTGATGGAGGAACAGCACCGGAATCGTCTAAGGTGGAATTGGAGGAGAAAGTCTGTGCGAAGAGATCTGCTTTATCAGTAGAAGAAATAGCTACAGAACCATCAGAGTAGAAAAGAGGAGGGAAGGATGATGAGGTAAAGTTGTTAGAAAGATTTTTGGCAAGGTGCCAGAAGGAGCGAGAAGAATTCGAGTTGGAGAGTTGAGAGCATTTAGTATGGATGAAATTATTTTTAGTAGAGCGAAGAACAGACTTAGCATGATTCCGGGCAGAAACGTAAAGATTATGTGATTCAGGGGTGGGTTGGCTCCGGTACCTTTTGTAGGCCCTCTCCTTGTTGCGGACAGCATTAGAACAAGCGTGATTAAACCAAGGCTTTCTTGCGTTAGTCAAAGGATATGAGAAAGGAATGTATGCTTCCATGCCCGAGAGAATAACCTCCGTAATGCGCA
>NC_136954.1:26727562-26762562 GCF_032717465.1 Coenobita brevimanus | reverse complement strand
CACACTCATATCACCACATCACACCTACACTCATAGCATCACATCACACCTACACTCATATCACCACATCACACCTAAACTCATAACACCACATCACACGTAGGCCTACACTCATATCACCACATCACATCTACACTCATATCACCACATCACACCTACACTCATATCACCACATCACATCTACACTCATATCACCACATCACACCTACACTCATATCACTACATCACACCTACATTCATATCACCACATCACACGTAGGCCTACACTCATATCACCACATTACATCTACACTCATATCACCATATCACACCTACACTCACATAACCACATCACATCTACACTCATATCACCACATCACACCTACACTCATATCACTATATCACACCTACACTCATATCACCACATCACACGTAGGCCTACACTCATATCACCACATCACACGTACGCCCATGTCACCATACCACATAATATGCAAGAACATTTACTTATGGATAAGAGATCAAAATAAGCTTTCAAGGTACATCCTGCCAAGATGCTTGGATATACTGTACTGGGTGAATTACTACAAAGTTTGTGCAATAGTAAGTATGGTGAGAGAGAGAAAAAATAAAAACTTAAAGTGAATGGCAAGATAGAAGTTGAGACCCAGTGAAGAAATAGTCGTAAAATGCGAAAAATACTAAATCAAATGTGTCTGAAAGCATATCTTTGGCTAGTTAGTAAAATTATATGCCAGAATGACGCATCCTAATTTGACATTAATGTGGGCTGAGTCATGTGAAGATGTGTGTACATCAAAGGAATTACTACACTATGCACAAAAATTAACTGACGAATGATTTTCAAGAACAGCATGTTTTTTCGACGAGAAGTTCCAATGATAATAAACTTTCCAGATCACGAAAGACGTTTTAACAAGACCACACAGCTGACCTGGGTGGGAAGCAAACTAACATATTTTGCTCTCTTTCTCCACCCCAGGTAACACAGTGCTTTGGGCTGTACTCTAGCTGGCATGGGAGGCTCCGTAACACCTCTTCCTAAGCGATGTACACTGCATATTGCGTAGTAACATTGTTTTGTTCTTTTCGGTATTTATATCATTTTCATATCGATATAGTTTGCAGCAGTAACATACTAGAGGATACTGAGGTGAACTATACAAAAGAATCTATAAGATGTTACGAAAAATCCAAATTCTCTTAGAGCACGATAATTTATCTGAAGATATATGTGTGTTTGGGGGAAGGGGACAAGAGAATCTGGAGAGAAATATTGGGAAAAAAGTGACTACAAGTTTGGAGGATGGTACCATGAGTGCTAAAATGAGAGAGAGCGAGAGAGAGAGAGAGAGAGAGAGAGAGAGAGAGAGGTAAATTAAGCAATGCTATTTGAGTGTAAATACCGTGTGTGTGTGTGTGTGTGTGTGTGTGTGTGTGTTTCTAATTTAGCACAATTAATACACTTCACACATAATCCTCGTCTTGTAGCAGCTGTATTTCTTAAATGGAATTATTACCACGGTTTAGTTTGTTTAACAGCAGATAAAAATGAAAAACCTACTGCCATTATATCTGCAGCAATGAGACTTAATATTGTAGAAAGCAAGGGGTGGAAATGATCAAAACCCAGCCTAAATAACGCCACTTAGCCGTCAGATTGCCTCAGGAAAGGTTATTATTGTATATAATGGTTACCATTATCAGGGTTCATATTTTAATGTCAAAATTATTATCAAGAAACTAATTCATCTGAGTGAAAACACACACACACACACACACACACACACACACACACACACACATTATGCCTCCTTGCTCACAAATCACCAAGAAATGTTACAGGTTCACACACATACTCACACACAGCACCAGACGTATCCCTTACGTACTATAATTACATCCTACCCGCATACCAGTTCTACACTCCATTTACACATAACCTACAATACTTACAACCCAACGCACATGTCTCACCTACTACGACCAGGTCATCTACCACACATGCACTACTACAACCAGCCCACCTACCACAACCAACCCACCTACCACACCTACACCTACCACACCCACCCCTACTACAACCAGCCCACCTACCACAACCAATCCACCTACCACACCTACACCAACCACAACCAGCCCACCTACCACAACCAACCCACCTACCACACCTACACCATCCACAACCAGCCAACCTACCACACCTACACCAACCACAACCAGCCCACCTACCACAATCAACCCGAATACGACACTAGCACCTACCACAGCCAACCCACCTGCTACTCCTACACCTACCACATTTATACCCAACCTACAGACATAACACTACACCTACACCCCCATCCACATTTACAGCCCAACCCAACACCCTGCCTACGTACCACTGGCCATATGATTAAACCTGAGGCAGTGAAGGGATACAGGCAAGTCCCATCTTTATGACAGCCAGTTTCAAAGAGCGTGAAAGCATAGGAAATGGCCTGACCGCATTCCACATAACGTAATGTAACAACGAGGGAGAAACGTTAAACTCCCTCTATTTTCCATCCTATGCTTAATAAAATGTTGCATAAAACTGCAGCCTTGGCTTCCCATTTACTGTTTCACGTTTAACCCCTTCAAGTGATGTCAGAGAGACTCCTTCACTTGGTGGCACTTACATGACCAGGCGGTAGAGCTGCTCGGTTATGCAAATGTCCTTTAGTCCCCTCTCTATCCCCGGAAAGGGGGATGGTGGACCACAGAAGGGCATCCTCATCCTACAGTCCACTGGGTTCAAGCTGAGATCAGCCTGGAGCCGCAACTACTATTACTACTACCACTCCTGCAGTCCGATGACGTATTTTAAATCTTATTCTCGCTATCCCCTTGCAGTGGCTTAGCCAGCTCTCGATCGATGAAAGTGCCAAGGTAAGATCTAGCTATATTTTGTGGGGGACAGAATGCTACATATGACGTACACATTACATAATCTGAAATTTCATTTGATTGGGGGTGGGCAGTAGGGGACCAAGGGTCGAACTGACCCCCTTCCCAGGTCTGCCCATAACTATGCCACTGATCCCCTGGGTGTTTGGTTAAGTTTGAAATTGATCACATGTAGTGGCAGGGTTAGAAACAATCTCCATAAACTTCTTCCCAACTTGATTCCTCTCCTTAGCCTCCATTACATCATCTTAAGCTAATGAGAGAGAAAGAACAGATAAGCCACAGAAATGAGGAGATGAACACAACCCTACGTTTTACCAAGCACACCAATCTACACTTTCCCAGTTCACCTCTTATTATTGTCTCACTTAAACTCTCCTTGACATGTATAGGATGAGAGTAAATTAGTCAGTGTTCAGTGCCATTTTTTTATTTTTGTACAAGTAACAATTAAAATAAAATTAAAGTGCAAGCTGAAAGTAGGAGCATAAGAGTGTTAACCCCTAAAGTCCCATTATATTATATTCTTGCCATTTTAAGAGAAGTACAGTTAAATCCCGAAATGAACGGATCTTCAGTGTGGCTCTCTGTTATCTTGTTTTTTACTTTTTCCTGGAAGGAACAATCTTGCGGGATTCTAGCCTTTGGTTCCTTCTTTTAACATAAAAAAAAATTAAGGAGCTTCATCGTACTAAAAAGGTTAATGAAATCTATATCTAATCCATCAACATCAAAAACTTTCCCATAAGATGAATAACATTGTCTGGAGATGGCAAGAATTTAATGCAACAGACGTCATCGAATACGATAACAGATAAGGGTCTAGGATACACTGTTTTATGACTGTATTCTATCTATTTATCCATCTATCGGTCTATAGCCAGTCTTTTTAATCCCGTAAGGGGTGGCCAAAAACAAATCGCCTCCATGTCGCATTGTCTCCTGCTACTTCAGTGTCCTCCCCCAACTTACATTCCCCTCTTCCATAATCCTCTCTACTTTGATTACTCCATCTAATCCACCGTCTCCTCCTCCCTTACCCCCCCCCTCCACATCTCTCACATACCTGGTACTCTCTTTGTCTCTCACTCTCCATCCCTTCCTCATGGCCAAACCACCTCAGCGTATTTCTCTTAACGTTTTCTATCACATCCACATCCACACCACAACGCTGCTGCTTTATTTAATCCCTTCGCTACGAGACGATCTTCAGCTGAGTAAAACAGTGTATAGTTTGTAAGAGTAAAGCAGAAAATTAACCACAGTGGTGAACGGATTAAAGAAAGCTGTTTTGAAACCTGTCATCACATTAGGGCTATACTGATTTGTTTATTTATTTATTTATTTACTTTTATATATCGTATTATCTCCACTAGTTGGCAAAATACTATTCAGCTGAGGACAGCACTCAGTTAACAGAGATGTTAATGAAAGCTATATCTGATCTCTACGGTTCGAAAAGTCTCTCCTGAGCTAAAGGCAAGTATCGTCTGGAGGCAACAAGAATAAAATGAAAAAGACGTCACCATAAATAAGATGGCTCTGATGCTGTGCGATATAACAGAGAGAACAGCTTCGTAATAAATGGTTAAAGCAGGATATCTACAATTTTGCCCACAGTTCGTCACCATAAATAAGATGGCTCTGAAGTTGTAAGATATAACAGAGAGAACAACTTCGTAATGAAGGGTTGAAGCAGAATATCTACAATTTTGCCCATAGTTCACTCACTTTAACCTGGCTCAGATTTTCGTCCGCTTGCAGCTTATTTCAAGTGGTGTGCTGGCTGAAAAAAGACAATACTAGGGCCCTATACCCTTTCCACAACACTTCCTCCTGAACAGCACCATACTCTAGCGTTAATATCTTGTTACTGCTTAGCATTCAGGACGGACAGATGATCATTTTAGGCCAAGTTAAAGTGAACAAATTTAGCAGTGGAGATAATCAATGGTAAATATAGCTAGCGTTTACAGTGTGTTGTAAATATAAATCTAAAAAGGAAATATTCAGACTAATACTGAACAAAATTAATCATTCATACGTTTATATTACGTGCAATCAGTCATACAAAGAAAACGGGCTACATAATGTCCCCGTATATGCATGCATCAATACTTGAAAGAACATTTGGTTTCGGTATTTTTTGGATAACTGCTAATAATGGATAACGAAATGAAGCAATATAAACAACCTTCTCTTGCTTCAAAGTGTCTGGTAGCACATTTTCACCTTATACTCGTACATTAAATAATTTGGATTTAGGTGTAAAATACACGATACCTTCATAAGTTCTCTTCACATAATATACTGTTTAACGTATAGGCCTACCATTCTGTTACCCATTCACTAATTTAGTATCCCCTATTTCACACACACACACACACACACACACACACACACACACACACAAGCACGCACGAACGAACGCACAAACGCGCGCGCGCGCACACACACACACACACACACACACACACACACACACACACACACACACACACACACACACACACACACACACACACACACACACACACACAGTGAATAGCACACGGGTCGGACGTGTATCATTGAGCTCCGCTCTTGGGATACCTAAATTGTATCTATTTATGGGTCAAGCTCGTATCAGGCTAATTTAGGTGAAGATCCAACATAATAAAACAAGAAATAGCAAAGAAAGTGTAGCCTAAAGTAAGTCAACATCTATATCAGTGTCAAGGAAGGTGATGAATGTCCTTACGTCAGCTGGACAACACCAAGGTTAGCAAACGACAGAGTGATACAAGAACTATAAGTAGAGATTTTTTTTTTTTTAGATGCCTTCGTATTTTGCAAAGATCCCTTTAGAAAGTATCAAGAAAAGAGACAATGGTAAAAAACAGGATGATGACTTCTACCCAGAACTGGTTGAAAAGGAAACTTTCGATAAGTTAGTTGAAAAAATAAATAGGCTAGAGAGATCTTTTCAAATGGAAATTGAAGAAATCAAGAATGAGCTAAGCAGACAGAAGCAAAACAATGAGGAATTAATAAAGGAAATAAACAGAAAGGCCACAACAATAGATGAACTATCAGCTGAGGTAAATTCACTGAGAACAAAGGCTAGTGAAATGGGATGTACAGTTGTTAACCATGAGAGAATTATAGATGATTTCATAAATGATACAGAGAAAATCAGGCAAGCAAGCAGTCTGACAGACCAAAGTAGTAACACTGAAGAGTAAATATCATAGGTAAATGAAATGTTGAGAAATTACAAAGATGAGGTACAAACTACTGTACGTAAGCTAAAATGACGAAAGTAAAGAATGATTTAGATACAACGGTAGAAGAAGAAACCGTAAGAGAGGAAGTGAAATAAATTATAAACAATAACCCAAAACTAGTCAGGGAAGCTGTAGTGATTAACAGAGCAATAGTAATCAGTGGCATAGGTGAAGGAGAAATGAAAAACAGAAGTTCAAGGGACAAAAAGGAGATGTAAAACATAATGAACATACTGCAGCAAGTATCAGAGTATATCTGTGATAAAAATATAGAATATATATATATATATATATATATATATATATATATATATATATATATATATATATATATATATATATATATATATATATATATATATATATATGTACACACACACACACTGTACAGCGTTTCAAAATCGGTCGTTCTTTCCTCCTCTTATTCTGGGCGACTTGGCATATTTGTTCTTTTAATGATCGCGACTAGATCCGGCGAAATTTCGATTTGAGTGCCGTAAAATCTCTCTCTCTCTCTCTCTCTCTCTCTCTCTCTTCACACATACACACACACACACACACACATCTTGTAGCTGTCCTTCTACTACAGAAGACGACGGTTACTATACTCAGTATGTTGGTGTGTTTCTCAGTCTTTGGTGTAACGTGTGTGACTGTGCGGACCAACTCTGGATCCACATACTTTGCCACACAGTTGGCGTGTCAAGTCCGAGATTGCTGGGAGAACTCTGTTTTGGTTGTCTAGATTGTCTGCGGTGTTCACTGGTTTCGAGATTCTCCAAGATGAATGGTTTCTTCTCTGTAGAGAGCTCACCATTGTTTTCTGTCACAGGAAATAGGTTCATGATCTTTTCGTATTTCTTATATGATCTTTATATCCCTTCTACTGTCCCCCTGGGTTGCAATGTGCTGTAGGGAGTTGGCCATACAGAACCTGGCGGGGAAGGCGATGGTCTGTCATGCGAAACTCGTGTCCGACCCATCTGATTTTTTTTTTTTTTTAAGCCAGCATGGTTTCTATTCTGGATGACTGCCCGGTGAAGAATTTGAGAAAAAGGGACTTTATCCTCCCATGTGAGTCCTAGGATGCACTGTAAGCACTGGATGTGAAAAGACAATACGTTTGATGTGTTTGATGTACAGTAAGTAGTCCGGGATTCGGCACCATATAAGAGGGCGGAGAGACATACAGCTGTATAAATTGATACCTTCGTCTTCATTCTCAAGTTGGTGTTTTCAAAGACTCTGGATCTGAGACGCCCAAAAGAGGCTGAGGCGTGGTTGATTCTTGCAAGGACTTCTGCATCAATGTTATGTTTATCAGTAAGCACAATTCCAAGGTAGGTAAAATTCTCTGCCTGTTTCACATTTTCGCCATTTATCTAGAATGCATGAGGCTCTGCTGTCTTGTTTCTCTGAGATATGAATTTTTGTTTTATTGACATTTATTCGGAGCCCCACTGCATGATAAATGTTGGAAACGATGGTGAGAGACTGTTATAAGGCTTCTGGGGTATGTGCGAGGACAGCACAGTCATAGTTATTATTATAATAATGATAATAATGATAATAATAATAATAATAATAATAATAATAACAGACAAGAGGAGGAGGAAACAATGAAGGAAAGAAAGACAGAAGAGGAAGGAAGGAAAGAGGGAAGAGAGGAAAGGGCAGTCACCCGAGAGCAGGACTGGATTGAGATAGTGCATGGTGAGCGCCCCCACCTTCCACAATAATAATAATAATAATAATAATAGCAGCAGCAGCGGCGGCAGCGGCGGCGGCGGCGGCGGCGACAACGGCGGCGGCGGCAGCAGCAGCAGCAGCACCAGCAGCAGCACCAGCAGCAGCAGTAGTAGTAGTAGTAGTAGCAATAATAATAATAATAATAATAATATTAATAATCACGTTATTAGGCGCGATACAGAGGATTACAAACACTGAAACAGCATGTGTTGACGCATTGAAATATCTTTTTACCATGACAGAAGGTTGGGTTGCTGTCAAACATTAATTTTGTCAGTATTACTATAACTCTACCATTACAGCATATTATGCCACTGTTTGGTTTTATATGTCAAAGCTGTGTTAACGTGTTTTATCAGGGATATTATGATGTTTGTCATCCTCTATATTGTGATCACTACTACTACTACTACTATTACTATTATTATTATTATCATTATTATTATTATTATTATTATTATCATTATTATTATTATCATCATCATCATCATTACTATTATCATCTTATGGTGCCTGATGGTTTAGTGGGTAACTGAGGTGCTCCAATCGGATTAAGCCTGTGTAGGTTTATATCCATGGGGTGGTTGGGGTCTATTGCTCACGCAATGCCACTCAGGGATGAGTGAGGTTGGTCACTTTCATCTTAAATGTCAGGACCAACTTGCCTAACCATGGGCTCCTCTCTCCTCATGGGGCAATATAGGATTGGATGATGGATGGATGGATTATTATTATTATTATTATTATTATTATTATTATTGCTATAACTATGATGACACCTGCAAAGCAGGATGGTAACAGTTCTGTCAAGTCGTCATATACCGATGTGAGACATTCGGCCTCTGTTTATGTCCAGTCGTTTGTTTGTTTGTCCACTAACTCCTCCTAGGCTATTCGATGGATGTCAGTGAAACGTCATAGATGTATTGTAGTGGGCTGTAGGCATACCGTTCATCATGTTATTTTTCCCAAACAGCTGTAGTGATCCCACAAGGGACTACAATGGGTTGCATTACCACGGGGAAGTTTTTTTTTTTTTTTATGCGAGGAAGAAGGAACCAAAGGCCATAAGCCCGCAGTTACAGTTCCCTCCAAGAGATAAACAAAATACAATAGAGAGCCAAATTCAAGATCCGATCATTTTGAGATGCCTTGACACACTGCGTTTTAAAGACTGGAGATCATAGGCAGCAGGAAATACAGACAGAGTGAGACAGTTCCAGAGCTGACCTGTTGCATAAATGAAAGACTGGGAGTAACGATTAATTCTTGCATTAGAGAGTTGGACAGAAAAGGGATGAGAGTTTGCTGCCAGACGGGTGCTACGCGCCCGTCGTAGAGGTGGAGGAATGCAAGCAGACAGTTTAGAGGAGCAGTGACCATTAAAGTAGCGATAGAAAAGAGATAAAGATGCAACATTGCGGCGAAGAGACAGAGGTTGAAGGGAGTCAGTAAGAGGAGGAGAGTTAATGAGACGAAAAGCCTTTGACTCCACCCTACTGAGAAGAGCTGTATGTGGCGAGCCTCCCCACACATGAGAGTTGTACTCCACACAGGGGCGGATAAAACCCCTGCAGAGAGTCAACAATTGTGCAGGGGTATAGAAAGAGCGGAGTCTGCTTAGCACACCCAATCTCTTGGAAGCAGATTTTACAAGAGATGTAATATGATCTTTCCAAGATAAGTCCCGAGTTAATGAAACCCCAAGCATGTTCAAGGATGATGCAGGATTAAGCTGAATATTATTAAACATTAGTGGGTATACCTGTGGAAGATTTTGTCGGGTTGATAGGTGTAAGAACTGAGTCTTAGATGCATTAAAAACAACCATATTATTTTTACCCCAGTCAGAGATATGAGCCAAGTCAGACATTAGGTGTGCCATAGCCTCATCCCTTGTTTGTTGAAGTAACTTTTGAGATGGGCGCTGCGGGAACCGAATGGAAAGGTGAAGGGTGGAGTCATCAGCGTATGAGTGGATAGGGTTAGATGTACAGCTTAGAAGATCATTGATGAATGAAAGGAAGAGAGTAGGTGATAGGACAGAGCCCTGAGGAACACTACTGTTGATAGATCTAGGAGAAGAACGATGGCCGTCTACAACAGCGGCAATAGAACGACCAGAAAGGAAGCTAGCGATGAAGGCACAGATAGAAGGATAGAAACAGTAGGAGGGCAGTTTGGAAATTAAAGATTCATGCCAGACTCGATCGAAAGCCTTTGAGATATCAAGTGCAATGGCAAAGCTTTCGCCAAAGTCCCGAAAGGAGGATGACCAGGAGTCTGAAAGGTAGGTGAGAAGATCGCCAGTGGAGCGTCCCTGACGGAACCCGTACTGACGATCGGAAAGAAGGTTGTGATAGGAAAGATGCCTTAAAATTTTTCTATTGAGAATTGACTCGAAAACTTTTGAAATACAGGACGTTAAAGCAATTGGACGATAGTTGGAGGGTTGGGAGTGGTCACCCTTCTTTGGGACTGGCTGAATGAGAGCAAACTTCCAGCAAGAAGGAAAGGTACAAGTTGACAGACAAAGGCGAAAGAGTTTGCCTAGGCAGGGTGTAAGCACAGAAGCACAGTTCTTGAGAACAACAGGAGGGACCCATCAGGCCCATATGCCTTGTTAGTACTGAGGCCGGTAATGGCAGAAAATATATCAACTGGAGAAATTTTAATGTCAGCCATGAGGAAGTCAGAGGGGGGAAGAGATGGAGGAACAGCACCGGAATCGTCTGAGGTGAAATTGGAGGAGAAAGTCTGTGCGAAGAGATCTGCTTTATCAGTAGAAGAAATAGCTACAGAACCATCAGAGTAGAAAAGAGGAGGGAAGGATGATGAGGTAAAGTTGTTAGAAAGATTTTTGGCAAGGTGCCAAAAGGAGCGGGAAGAATTCGAGTTGGAGAGTTGAGAGCATTTAGTATGGATGAAAATATTTTTAGTAGAGCGAAGAACAGACTTAGCACGATTCCGGGCAGAAACGTAAAGATGATGTGATTCAGGGGTGGGTTGGCTCCGGTACCTTTTGTAGGCCCTCTCCTTGTTGCGGACAGCATTAGAACAAGCGTGATTAAACCAAGGCTTTCTTGCCTTAGTCAAAGGATATGAGAAAGGAATGTATGCTTCCATGCCCGAGAGAATAAGCACCGTAATCCGCAAGGCACACTCAGATGGCTCACGGCCATGGAAGCAACAATCATTCCAGGGAAAATCAAAGAAGTACTGCCTGAGGGCCTCCCAGTCCGCGGCTCCAAAATGCCACAAACGACGTTTCGAGGGTCCACAGGCCGTACCGGAGTGATGGGACAGGTTAAGGTAATAAGGTTGTGATCGGAGGAGCCCAACGGAGAGAAAAGATTAACAGAGTAAGCAGAAAAATTAGTTGTGAGGAAGAGGTCAAGTATGTTGGGGCTCTCTCCAAGGCAGTCAGGGATACGGGTAGGGTGCTGTACAAGCTGCTCTAGGTCATTAAGGATAGAAAAGATGTAGGCTTGTTCACCAGGTGGATCCGTGAAAGGAGAGGAGAGCCAAAGGTGGTGGTGAACATTGAAATCTCCTAGAATGGAGATTTCAGAGAAAGGAGAAATGGATAGAATGTGTTCCATCGTAGAAGATAGTCGAAGAATTTTTGATAGTCAGTAGAATTAGGGGATAAGTAAAGAGCACAGATGTATTTAGTCAGAGAATGACAGGAAAGCCGAAACCAGAGTGCAGAGAATTCAGAAGAATCGAGTTCAGTAACACGAGAGCAAGATAAGTCGTTGCGTATATATACACAACAGCCACCTATGGGGAAGGTCTAGTGGTATCGATAGGAACGGCTGTGGTCGGTTCTGTGGTTAATATATCAGTGCTCCGTAATATTGGCACGTTTGGGTCTGCAATTTTTATATATAATATTAGGAACACTGCACATCCATGTTGTTGTTGTTATTATTATTATTATTATTATTATTATTATTATCGCCCGCCTTTAGCAGGCGGAGCGATAACGTTTATACATGCATCTGTGTGTGTGTGTGTGTGTGTGTGTGTGTGTGTGTAAGATGATCCGCACTTAAGGATCACTAGCGGTATCAGTAAATTTGCTGGACACAGTATCAAAGAAAGTGACATTAACTCGACAAAACACTGTATATCTTCAGAAGAAAAATGACAATATGCAAATGGTCAGAGGATTGTTCAGTGAAATTTACAATAGAAAACTGTAACAGACAGAATATCAACAGCCTTATTGGCGATATTAATTACCAATTTGATAGACAGAAACGTATATCAGAATGTGAGTGGGATTTATGAAGCAAAGGCTTAAGCTGCAATGAACAGCGTATTAGTGCCGGAAATAGGGCAAGTAGCGTGCCGGTATATATTGCTAGAAGTGTGAATAACAGGATATCCAAAGTATGAGTGCAGTTGTCGTGCTTTAGTAAGGCCACACCTGAATTATGCAGTGCAGTGCTGGTGTCCGTAGTATAAAATGGACATAAATTCCTCAGGAAAAGAGCAGAATGACGAAAAGAATAAAGAGACGACAGGAAGGAAATGGTCTGGAACTGGAGTCGCAAATGGGTGAAGTAAGTTTACCTGCTGATATAATTTAGAATTTCAGGAACAGGCTATATTGGAGAAGGTTGGTGTGAGACACATCCCACTCAGTCATCAGTGAAACACTTAACGGACAGAATTACTGTGATATGGTTACCAGGTTTCACTACGGTACTATAAGTTTTCTTTTCGACTGTTCCTACAAAAATATCCTGCCGGTTTCTACACTAAGATGCATGGTGCTCCTTTTCACTTTAACTTGCCAGTTTCGGCTGGGATCAGGCGATTAAGATTTACCTTCAATCAACTCACTCAAACCACATGATATCCGCGTTATTTATCTGAGTCTCATTAGAGCAGAACACGTGCAAACATGCAACTACACCTCATCATCATTAAGTCATGAATCATAGCGAGTGAATATAATACAAGTATGCTCCTGGTTTCGCTTCAGTTAGCTGCAGTAACTCTCCAGACACGCACAGGTAACGGTCACTAGTCTAAGACTGATCCAGCCATTCGTGTTGGGAGACTGGGGACAAATCAGATATCAAGGGTGGATGAAAGGTGGGGGAGAAGACAGGTAGCGTTAAGTCTGCCCTCATGTAAAAAGAGGCCTTCACATACAGTATGCTACATGATAGTGTATCGGATGCGAAGATGATTTTAGGGTTATACATTTAACACTTAAGTAAGAGAGACCTCTCAAAGCACAGTAAGGTCGATTGGATGTCACACATAGACATAGAGTAATGATAGTCTGTAATCGGTCATAGTCCATTACAAATTTTCAGGCAACTGTAATCGATTATTCATTTTTTCCAAAGTAATCTTAATCGGAATTTAATCGTAGCATTGTTTGATACAATATCATTTTGTCAATCAAATGTGTTGTATACCTGTAGATTAAGCTATATTTCAACACTTATCGGCCTCATAAGACTTTTTTTTTTTTCTTTTTTCTTTTTTTTTTTAAGATTAAACAGTCAGTCGACCACCCCTTTCAGTTATTCAAGTACTCACCCTCTCCGACGACATGATGCCAGATTTACACTTTGGCACATTTACAGGGGGTGGCCAGACCCAGTGTTTCCCTAACTGTGTCACTCAATGAGTCATTTTATCTTTTTGAAGAAAGAAATCTTACAGGTTGCAACCGTCGAGTTTCATGAGGTTCACACTTCAATTCCATTAATTTTCGCAGTACCCACAGGGGTGTGTCTGAAGTGTGTATGAGGTGTGTGTAGTGTGCATCTGTGGTGTGTCTGAGGGATGTGTTCAAAGAAAAAGGACGTCTTACCCTTTGCCATGGGTTCGGGTGCTGGATACGGTTGGCGTGGGTGCGGCTATCGGTAATGTCCCTCTTTACGTTCATTAGATTCGTTGTTCACCATTTCTTTTAAGCAGTGATGGTATACTGAACCCTAATAAATCCAAGGTTGCTGCACGTGAGGTTTTGTGGGCAAAGTACTTAGCGTACCGTCCTTCACCTATTGACTAATAGTCGTTAATCTTACGTATCCCTACTTTGGAGTTCCCTCTCTACTCATGTTTTGAAAATGACCCGAACCATCACCCCATGGGACATTGGGCCCTACAGGGTTAAAGAAACTGACTGGTTGCCAGGCAAAATTTCCTTTAAGTGAACAAAATTTGTGGATAAGAAAACAACCGAATTTCACTGATATATTTATATATTATGTAATCTGTCAATATAATTACTTACATTCCAATAATAATTTAAATTATGATGCTGTAAGCCTTCAAAACTATTTTTAAAAAAAGCTGTGTTCGGCACCATACCCCCGTCTAGTATAAGTAATGGTGTTATTGTATTGCATATCATACAAACAATAGTTTTGAAGACTATGTGTTAAATCATCACAAAGACCGAAGAGCATCAGCACTGACGCACTGCACTGCTTCACAGCAAGTACAGAGGCACCAAATCAGGGAGCTTCAGGGTCCTTCGGTTAATGCCCTTGCTGTGGTGTGGTGTGGGAGAACGATGTGTTGCGTGGTGTGAGAGGGTGGTATGGTGTGTTGTGTGGTGTGAAAGGGTGGTATGGTGTGTTGTGTGGTGTGAGAGGGTGTTATGGTGTGTTGCGTGATGTATGTGATGTAAGAGAGTGGTATGGTGCGTTGTGTGATGTGAGAAGGTGGTATGATGTGTTGTGCGGTGTGAGAGGGTGGTATGGCGTGTTGTGGGGTGCGATCTGGTCTGACCTGGTGTGACTTCGCTAAAATTGCTAAGGTATACAGGAGTAAATAACCTAACGTCCGAAAATAGTGAGAGATAAGGCGGGCAAATCCGTTCCTCGAAATGCTTCCGTTTCTAAAAATATTAAAATACCATATAATACAAGAGGTGTGGTGGCAGACAAGAGCTTTAAACTTGTAAGTCCTGTACGTACATGTGTCAGTTTTATTCGTTTGGGGACCATGCTGCACGATGTTTTGCAGAGCCTCAGTTTTGTCATTTTTATCCAGAAGCCATCATTCGGTCTTCTTGTCCTAAATTCCCCACTTTCTGGATTTATACTCGGATTTCTTTACCTAGGTCTAGCCGCCCATTTTCTTCACGTGGCCAATCCACTTCGGCTGACAAGTATGCATCACATAGACAGTACATTCACTCTACAGACACTCTAAACGCCTTATTCTGATAGTCAAGAGAATAATGCACATCTACCTTACCATCTTCATCTCATTTCGATCAAGCCTGCTAGTAGGTTATCACTTTCCTTCAGAGTTCACGTTGTACCTCCATATACCGTCAACTTAAATGGCACTGAAACACAGGCACGTAGAATATAGATCAGAAAACGACTGAATTACTTTCAGGTGGAAACAGTGGAGAGGGACGTGTTTAAAACGACCGATAGGAAATGAAAAATGCAAGTTGGAGAAATATAAGTAAGAGGGACAAGTTGAGAAAAAAAGCCCAGCAATCGGTGATAAAAAGATGGAATTTTGTTTCTTAGAAACTGAAGAAAGAGGAGAAAATTAATATAGAAAACAGTAACTGTGGTGAATGAATGAGACTGTCATTACCGGAATGGAGTAATATATATATATATATATATATATATATATATATATATATATATATATATATATATATATATATACAACTGTAGTGAGGCTTACAGTCAAATCTTCCCTCATAAGTGAGATATCCTATACATGACTAGAATGAGAGACGGTACAGTGAGCGCTGTCTGCCATAGATCCATATACATGACGCTGAGACTAAACCCATTAACATTTGCGAAAAGTCAGTCAAAAAATTAAAGTAAACAACTAGTTAATGAGATGCAGATTCATCATTAGGCCTAATCCTGTTTACCCCTCCAGCACTTTATCTCATTATTACAAATACACAGATTTCACTGCCGGACTCCACTTTACCTATATCTAAGGAAAAAAAAAATAACGTCGCCATCTATGAAGATTCTTTTTCACAACTGTAAGTAGTGTTGTTCAAACGCAAGCCATATATTATGAATTTCATTATGAAGAAAAACTAAAGCCACCGTACCTCTAGACCATATTTTCTCAGGGTCAATAATGTATATTAAATGTACTTATGATTCAAGTCACGATTACATTAGATGTAATCGTATCTGTAACAAAAAATTATCATTCAGGCCTAATCAAAATCGTGTATTATTATGTGATCGCACCATTTCATTCACAGCGTCTCTTCCACCACTTCTTATCCCACCCCCCTTCTCTCTCTCTCTCTCTCTCTCTCTCTCTCACCCTTATCCCCACCCCACCTCCATCCTTACACACACACACTCACCCTCAACCCCACCTTCTCCCTCAATTACACACACACACACACACACACACACACACACACACAGATCCCATATACCCTTACCTCACAGCCCCACAATCACCATAAAAGTATATACAATAACATGAATGGAGGTTGGCATAAGAGCTTTGGATACATGTCTTTCTTCTTTGTATTTTTATTTATTTATTTTTTAAAAGAGGGCGGGCTGGGGGAGGGGGGCACAGTAGCAGGTAAAGATAACTGGCTGGTGGCAATGAACTGGGGAAAATGCAAAGGGTGGAGCCAGGAAGTCTCATCTACCTCAACTCTCGTTTCAGCAGTGTTCGTGCTGGTGTAGCCTGTGTGTGTGTGTGTGTGTGTGTGTGTGTGTGTGTGTGTTTAAGCAAATTATTAGCCTCGACCGACAGGTACTGTACGTTATCTGAAAGTCTGGGATGTGTTGAATTGAGGATATCAGACGTAAAAGTATAATATTTTCTTTTTCTCAGTGGATTTATACATATATCAAATTTCAGACAATTATTTTTCTGCTCGACTTTCGTGGAGTAAATGTTACTGATACAGACAAACAAAAGTGCTACATATGTAGAATCTGCATCAGCAGAATTATTCAAACTTTACCTTAACTGACTGTAGCAGGGTGAGAGCCAGGGTTTGATGTGGCCGACAGTGAATGGCTTGGCGATGGCCAGGTGAAGTGGAGGTAGTATGGGGCGTCCTGCTGCTGTTGTTTTTAATAAAAAAAATTATATTTTATTTATTTTTCGGTGTTTTTGTGATGCTCGATGTTTTGACGCTGACTGTACTTTACATCAAGATAGGAACACACACACACACACACACACACACATATATATATATATATATATATATATATATATATATATATATATATATATATATCCCCGTGTTCACTCCTGTTCTTACCTACCCGCAGGTGTGATTGCCATCCAGCCCGACACCCGCAGCACAACATGAGGCTCCTACTACTCATCGGCATCACCACACTCTATCTCGCATTACCACCACCTGCTCAGTCTGCTGTGGTGCAGCACTATGAATCTGCTCCACTCAAGTCAAACATAATAAATAAACGTAAGCTGACATTATGACTAATTTCACTGATATTATCCAGTGCTTTCGATGGTTGATTTGAATTTCCAGAACTGAACAGCTTTTCGGATCATGAAGTGTGATTTGATTTTTTCATCTTATGGTAGCCTATGCTCTCTTTTGTGTTACTGAATGAGATTGCCTCTGATATGAAGAACAAGACAGCCTAAAATAATTACTTCGAATAAGGATTAGTAGAGTTGGATTTTTTTTTACAGTTGTCTAGAAGTTTCGGGTCTTTTGGTTTGTACATCAGAATATTTAACTGATAGCGCCTATTCATTATTAATTTATTTATTTACTTTTGTAACGCTACGCTACCAGTATATCATGCCTGTGTTAGTACTTTTTATATTCCGTCTCTGCGCCATTATTTTGCGCTTCCATTCTACCGCAGTGATAGAGATGAGATGCAACGCAGTGACTTCTTTGATGCCTGGGCTACTGAGGACGTTCTCTGAGGGAAGTGTCAGCGAGCACGGCTGCATTTTTGTTTGGTTATGCACTTCCCTAAAATAATAAATGTCATAAGTGCTGACATTTTTACGGGTCCTTCAAGTTTATTTCTGTGTTACTATACTCTTTTTACCTTAATTTCGTCCGTATTTTCCTCATTTTGCAGCTTATTCCACGTAGGTCAGCTGGTGAAAAAGATAATACTAAGGCTCCGCACACTTTCATAACGCATCATCGTGATTAATATCATATTTAAGTGTTAATCTATTTTTACAACTCAGCATTCAAAATGGAGAGAAGGAAATTTTAGGCCAGGTTAGAGTAAAGTAGTACAGAGCTCCAAGTTCCTGTTTCAGCCCGTTACTGGTGTTCATTTTATGCCCGTTATTGGTGTTCATTTTATGACTGAGCAGTGACGCAAAGATAATATGATGATAATGTGGGTATTTTGCAAATGATCCGTGTTTGGGGTTAGTAACGGTGGTGGTGTTTGTATGTATGGTATACATACTAGTAACATGGAGCTGGCAATCATCTGCATCATCATCATAATTATCAACCATCATCATCATCATCAAAAGCAGCAGCAATAGCTATTGAATCTATGACAGATCAATGCTCATATCTGATATAGTTTAAAATAATTCTGATGCAGTCTGTAAGGTATGGAATATATAATCACATCAATCCGCGAACTTTCTTCTTTCTTTTTACTGCCTGATAATAATATTATATGCGGTTTTTGAGGGATTCCTTTGGACTGAAGAGGTTGGAAGTGGCCTAATATCTAATCTCTTATAACAACCTCAACACATTTTACAGCATCAGAACGTAATCATTGCTCAACGCAGAGATGAGCCATGTAAAGGATATTCCATACTGTGATCCGTCTTTGACTTAACTTTTAGAACGTTAATAAATGTTCCCTTATTTTTCAGATAATAAATGATGTTGGCTGTGTAGTTTCATTTCAGTATAGGCCTAACTATATTCAACAGAGAAACGGTAATTGTTGCTTTAATTTGTTTTCAAATGTGTCCGACTCTAGGCATAGGCTTCACAGCCTGCTCCCAAGGTCCATTAGTCATCCTACATACCATACACCTCCACATGTCACCACTTCGGTCTTAACACTCACCGTCCATACTGAATACATGCTAGGGTTGTCTCATACAGGACTGGTGTACTGGTATTAGCGGGGGTATTTTTATGACATGTCGGCGGGTCTTCAGTAGATAAGTAAAGTCTGCTTTTGCGAAATTCAAATCCTTAAGCTGTTCCCTGCCCAAGCGGGGATTAGAACCTGGGTCCGGTAGGACTCCAGGCAACCTCTCTGCCAATTCAGTCACCGCCTCACTTATTGAGGTTGACTGAAAATGTTTGTAGAATTCATTTTAGACAATTACCACTTCAGAGATGAAATCACAGCGCAGCAGAAGGCATCTATGATTCCAAAGTAATAACAGAAATCGCTTATCTGGTACTGATATCTTGGTTCTGAAAACCGTGATCACCCAAGATAAGCTTATTCTGCAGAACACGCTCGGGATCGTTGGATAAAGCTTTTGGCCTGTTTCTCAATAAAAATTTAAGGAGTTGCAGAGGACAAAGGACTTCATCTGTGGGTAAATTGTTTTAGAACAGAAATAAATTTGTGTTTATTTTCAAACCACATGATTGATTGTTGCGCATCTGTAACCACCTAAGAACATTTTGAACTGTGTTCGGTATATCATGGTAGTGGGTTGGATATCTGAGTACAGCAATTTCAATAGATTACTTTCATGCTAAAAATATATATATATATATATTCTCGCGACCTCGCATCACAAGACTGTCAATCCTGGCGCGAATTATATCTCCGAAAAAACTAATGACGGTCCCTCTTGCCTCCCACCCACAGGTGATGGGGATGAAGATGATGATGATGAGGAGGGAGGTTCAAATGAATTCCACTGGAGCTACAAAGGTCACACCGGTAAGTAACAAAGTATGTGTTAAGAACTACCCAAAGAAAACACTTGGGAACAAATATGAACAAAAGACTGGTTGAAATTGTTTTAACGAATTGACCAAAGGCAACAAACAGCCGGGAAGCCAGCCAGCAATGAACTTAACGCTAGGACAATACCAGGGGTTGTCCAGGTTGTACTGCGTGTGAGATAGCAGTATAGGTGACTGACTGACGACTGAGAGAGTGACTTACGCTGGACATGGAGATATGTTTGACTTGCCATCACTGATGAGAGACAGTGAGGCTACCCTATTGTTCCTGTTACATAGCCTTCTTGGAAAACTTTCAGAAAATTGGTCAGATTCATCTGCAAATATTTAAAAGAAAGGGGTTATAAAGAAAACAAGTACAAAATTCAGGAGTTACATATCCTACAAGAATTATGCGCCACGATCCCGAAAATAGCAAGTGGTTGACACAG
This sequence comes from Coenobita brevimanus, assembly GCF_032717465.1. NCBI lineage: Eukaryota > Metazoa > Arthropoda > Malacostraca > Decapoda > Coenobitidae > Coenobita > Coenobita brevimanus. The sequence goes on along the minus strand of NC_136954.1, from coordinate 26,742,262 downwards.
TCTGGTTCTTAGAAATATTCCAGAATGTAAATAAGGAAAGCTTTCCATAAGTCAACAGATGATTATGAAGACACTTTCACAGCTACAGCAGCACCGCGTCCTGTGCCACATGGCCGATTATGCGGGTCTGGGCCTGGGGAAGTATTGACATCCGTGAATGGGCAATCTGGACCGTGCGCACATTCAGAGAATGGGCGGCTGTCCCACTTACATTCCTTCGTGGAGACACGTGGAAATAAGATAGTCCACGCCTGCATCATCTCAGCTGAGCAAATAAATTCATAGATCATTCATATGGAGGAAGGAGCAAAGAGGGTTCCAGGGGAGGAGACAAGAGTCGGTTAATGGGGATGGAGTGAGGTTTATGTTTAGATTTTTATTTTTAGCCGCATATTGGAGAGTGCGAATAAACAGGAATGCTCGTGGAGGCATACAAGTGGTGGTGTTTCAAGATTAAACTTCTGGATGACAGACTCTGGCATTACACAGATCTTGTAAGTATGTTCCCTGCTACAGGGTTCAAAAGCAAGGATAAGAAGCATGATGTGAAAGCATTGTGTCGACCTGACTTGATATCTTGTGCAAGTAGGGATCCTGAATTAATTTTACATGACCTGAAAGACTTGATGCAGCTTATGGGGAAAAAAAATTTTCATAATGGGTTATTCTTGCTGACTCGCCTGTTTCAACTCTCATGACCCCCATTTTCCTTCTTTCTCTCTCTCTCTCTCTCTCTCTCTCTCTCTCTCTCTCTCTCTCTCTCTCTCTCACACACACACACACACACACACACACACACACACACATATTGACCTACAGTATCACCCTTCAGGTCCGCGGTATTGGGCAAAGCATTACCCCTTTTGCGGATATCAGCGCCAGTCTCCTATTGATCTCTACAACGGGAATAGGGTGACGACATGGAATCCCTTCCAGTTCTTCAACTACAACGTTATGCCAACATCAGTCAAAGTCACGAATAATGGACACTCAGGTACGCTTATACTGCTTTTACTCTAACCTGGTCTAAAACTGACATCTCTCGGATTCTCTCAATCTTGAATGCCGAGTTGCAAAAACTTATCATTGAAATACGATGCTAGTCACCAAAATGTGCTATGGAAAGGACGTACTGTAGAGGCGTATAACTGCCTCTTATCTCTGGTAACCTACGTGAAATAAGCTGTAAAAGGACGAATATCTGGGTCAGGTTAATGTAAAAAGGATATAGTTCCTTCATGGAGTTGTGAAATCCAGTGAGGTGTCCTAGGTTATTCATTACGGCTAACTTTTATACTCTGAAGACATGGTCAGTTTGTTTTCATCTGACAATGATCTCGAATTCGGTTTTGCTCCGTTGATGGCCAAGTGTAGCCTCATAAAAGGGTTGATTTGACCAGTGACCAAGAAGGCTCATTGCTACCTCATGAGTACGGCCTATCGCACTTCATGCAACCACAGCATAGTATTTGTGTGTATGGTCCAGCTCCGTCAGATGAAAACATAGTGACTGCAAAAACACTTCCTCGGCCAATTTTGCTAGTGACCGTAGCACGACCGCTGTTCTCAGCCTCTCACTTGGTTCTTACGTACGCTAACGTAATATAATCAGGAAATGCTGACACGCAGATTACTATCCACATTTTTATCAGCAAGAATCATAACTCACACTGGTAGGTTTGGAGGGCCAGATTTTAGAGCTAATCGATTAGTAAACTGACAGAGATTCCTCAATAAACCTCCCAAGCTGATTATTGGGATTTACCTAAAACAGCTATTTCTTTACTGGCAGCCATGATCACAGTGGACATGCCGATCAGACCCAACGTGCGTGGCGGGAATCTCAACGGCGAATATGAGTTCGCGCAGCTTCATTTCCACTGGGGATCCAATAACCCCGTTGGCTCGGAGCATCTCATCCAACACAACAGGTAAGTTGGGAGGTAGACGATGATTAGGGTGGAGTAAGGCAGTGGGTGACATGGAGTGTTGCGGCGATCAGGATACATTTTTGCGGCAGTTTGGGTGGAATATGGCGGTGGTTGGGATGGAGTATGGAGAAAGGCAGTGGGTAAGGTGGAGTATGGCAGTGGTTAAGGTGAAGTATGGCAGTATTTAGGGTGGAGTATGGTTGTGGATAGGATGGAGTAACGAAGAGTTAAGAAAGAGATCATGTCGGAGTCGGAGTTAGGTTGTTGTTAGGCAATAAAGTACCTCAGGCAGGAGAGGATGAAGGATGAAAGGCAAGAAAAACTGAAACATGAAGGCAGAGCTTAGACCACACTGAGAGGGCTTGGTATGGTGGATGGTAGACTGGGTTGAGTCAGTGAACCATGGTTAGCTCGCTTCCATGATGGAAACAAAGGTGATGAGGCAGAGTGATAACGAAGGCAGAAGATTAAGTATGACGACAGCAGGAAAAATGGAAACCACGGGACGAAACACTGTGATATATAGAGGACACTGATTAAGTATGTTGACATGAGGAGAAATGAATGAAATAAGTGGAAGAGGCGGTATGATAGACATGGCGGAAGATCTGCGTATGATGGTACGGGGAGATAAATACACACACACACACACACACACACACACACACACACACACACACACACACACACACACACACACACACACACACACACACACACACACACACACACAAGGGGTAAAACAGTATGACAGGATAAGCAGAAGATCAATATGATGACTGGAGAAGATGGTTCCGCTTGCGGAATATTAGTTGGTTCGTCTCAAATGGATATGAATCTTAATGGCCTGAAGTAGCATGAGAGAGAGAGAGAGAGAGAGAGAGAGAGAGAGAGAGAGAGAGAGAGAGATTATAATATTGCATGCCCTCTCCTCTTAGGTACCCGTGCGAGGTCCACCTGGTGCATTACAGGAAGGTTTACAACGACACAGCAACGGCCGTTTTGTACGAGGACGGTCTGGCGGTACTCGGGGTCATGTTTACCATCACAGCGCAAGACAACCCAGCACTCGCAGGACTTATAACGGGGCTTGCCAACATCACGCTGCCAGGTGATACTTTGTGCTGTTTTGTTTATCACGGAACTCGATGCTTTGTGTGACTTAAACCTCTAACTGTACTTGTTACAATCTAATACAGAACTGGTGGGTTTTGTTTCATGTATCACATTAGATATTTCTGCTTAGATTTACTGCTAACCTCCTTACCATTGTTTCTTAATACAGACATCTTCGTCGGGTGGTTGCACTACATCAAGTTCATATCATGAGAGAGAGAGAGAGAGAGTGTGTGTTACATGCTTTCGCTATTTCCGTGAAGATATGGGCAAACACAATTCCTTCACATTCGTTCCTTTACCATCAGGTCAAGAGGTCGCCATTCAGCCCATCCCGCTGTCAACCTTCCTACCCAACAACAGGAAGAAGTTCTACCGCTACCTAGGCTCTCTGACCACACCGCCCTGCAACGAGGTGGTAGTGTGGACAGTCTTCCATGACAAACTAGACGTATCGGCCAAACAGGTGAGGAGATAAGAGTAAATATATTCTCCTATACTCTTTTAACTCTAACTTACCCTAAAATTGTCATCTCTCCTGCCTGACTGCTTAGCTGTAACAATAGAGTAACTTTCGTGCAGCATTGTGTTGTGCTTACTGAACTATGTGAAATACTGTAGGCTGCAAAAAGACTAACATGTGGGCCAAGTGAAGGTAAAACGAGTATAATGACAATTTACACATCCTCTTACTCTTCATTTTCTATCTTCTTTTGTGCCATCATTCTTGATCGAGCATTTAGTTCCTTCAGTACAATGAAGTCGTTTCTCATTTATCCATGCTGCCACAAAACGTCTGTACACGGCTAAGGAATGGCTCTTGAAACTGAAGATGTCAGATATAGCCTTCATTAATCCTTTCAGTACAAGAGGTCTTCCTAGGTAGCAAGAAAAAATAAGTAAGACGTCATCACAATAAAGGGGTCAGACGCCTTTGTGCTTCATTCAGGATTTTAAAAACTTTGAATGGTCTTTTTTATTTTCAACGGCCGTATAAAGTCGTCTGTGGTTAGCAAGACTAACATGGTGAAGTGTGGCTATACCCCTACAGATGGCACAGTTCCGCACCTTGAAGGACGCCAACGCAGATGCCCTGGTTGACAACTACCGTCCTGCTCAGTCTCTCGGTAGCCGCCAGGTGAGTTCTTTTTCCGATGTGAGTTCTTTTTCCCAGGCGAGTTCTTTTTCCAGGATGAGGTATTCTTCCCAGGTGAGTTCTCTTTCCTACTTTTTCCAAGGTGATTTCTTTTCCCAGGTAAGTCATTGTTCCCAGGTGAGCTCTTTTTCACATGTGCGGTTCACTCAAGTTACGCGTTCAAAACCAGGCTTCAAGTTTCGAAGAACGTGGCATTGCTCTGTTTGTTTATATCCGACTGGATTTACCTCTTTAAAGGAGAAATAGTATGGAATAAGGAGGCTAGAAAATTAATGAACAAGGTTTTTGGATTTAAAGAAACTGCTTGAAACTTGAAGCTTACCTGTAAAACAGCCTGAAACTTGAAGCTTACCTGTAAACGTGGAACTGAATGGGAAATGTGCCGTATTTTGCAGCCGGATTCTTAAACATATTTACGACTGATTCCATGTTGTAACTTAGATCTGTTTTTATACGAAGAACTGGATACAAAAGAATATTCTGAACCCTCCTTTACTAGCTTATGTTTCCTGCAGAGAAAGAATATATATATACAGTATACATAATCTTACGACAATTCTCCTTCGTAACTATATTTATTCTGTTATTATCTTTATTTTTTATTTTTTTATTTATTTTACTGGAGAAAGAACAAGAGGCATGGGAAGACTGTACTCTTCTTGCCTTTACCTTCCCACAAGAACAGTTTATGGTTACGACTGGGAATCTACCATAAATATATTCAGGAATGTCGCACATGGACTGTTGATTTTCTTTTTTAAATTGGTAACATTAACTAATTCTGTGCCGGTAAAGCTATAACATAATTTAATATTATGTTACTGATCATACTGTCTAATACCTATAATTCCTGTTGCAGCTTTACTTCGCCGACTTGGACTAGTATGCCGAACTGGTCATATCGTTCAGAAGATTCAAGATCACTATCAGCACCAGCTTACTTCATCAGCTGTGTCCTTCCTCTACTTTCTTATACTTTCTGTAGCGGAGATATTTCCTAAAGGTAGTAGCTTGATGAGGCTGTTTTACAATTGTGTGTTAAGCCAAAATTAAATTCAAAAGCATCAAAACCTACAAAAGAAAATTCAAAATGGTAAAAGACAATCCCAGACTACTCCTTTTGGGATGCAAGAGATCCTGAAGCTAAAGGTTACCATAGTCATATACACCAATATTCTTTTCCCGAAGCTAAAGGTTACCATAGTCATATACACCATTATTCTTTTCCCGAAGCTAAAGGTTACCATAGTCATATACACCAATATTCTTTTCCCGAAGCTAAAGGTTACCATAGTCATATACACCAATATTCTTTTCCCGAAGCTAAAGGTTACCATAGTCATATACACCAATATTCTTTTCCCGAAGCTAAAGGTTACCATAGTCATATACACCAATATTCTTTTCCCGAAGCTAAAAGGTTACCATAGTCATATACACCAATATTCTTTTCCCGAAGCTAAAGGTTACCATAGTCATATACACCAATATTCTTTTCCCGAAGCTAAAGGTTACCATAGTCATATACACCAATATTCTTTTCCCGAAGCTAAAGGTTACCATAGTCATATACACCAATATTCTTTCCCGAAGCTAAAGGTTACCATAGTCATATACACCAATATTCTTTTCCCTGAAGCTAAAGGTTACCATAGTCATATACACCAATATTCTTTTCCCGAAGCTAAAGGTTACCATAGTCATATACACCAATATTCTTTTCCTGAAGCTAAAGGTTACCATAGTCATATACACCAATATTCTTTTCCCGAAGCTAAAGGTTACCATAGTCATATACACCAATATTCTTTTCCTGAAGCTAAAGGTTACCATAGTCATATACACCAATATTCTTTTCCCGAAGCTAAAGGTTACCATAGTCATATACACCAATATTCTTTTCCCGAAGCTAAAGGTTACCATAGTCATATACACCAATATTCTTTTCCCGAAGCTAAAGGTTACCATAGTCATATACACCAATATTCTTTTCCCGAAGCTAAAGGTTACCATAGTCATATACACCAGTATTCTTAGCTAAAGGTTACCATAGTCATATACACCAATATTCTTTTCCTGAAGCTAAAGGTTACCATAGTCATATACACCAATATTCTTTCCCGAAGCTAAAGGTTACCATAGTCATATACACCAATATTCTTGAAGCTAAAGGTTACCATAGTCATATTCACCATTATTCTTTTCCCGAAGCTAAAGGTTACCATAGTCATATACACCAATATTCTTTTCCCGAAGCTAAAGGTTACCATAGTCATATACACCATTATTCTTTTCCCGAAGCTAAAGGTTACCATAGTCATATACACCAATATTCTTTTCCCGAAGCTAAAGGTTACCATAGTCATATACACCAATATTCTTTTCCCGAAGCTAAAGATTACCGTAGTCCAATACACCAATATTCATTTCTAACAGCATTTTATTTGTATAATGCTTCTGGTCATCTCTGGAAGATTTAAACAGCTACACTTAAGCACAACCTTCAGCTCCGTCTCTAATGTCTTCAACTAGGTCACTACCTGTCTGCTAAGAACTGCAGCAAAATATAATGTAAACACACACACACACACACACACACACACACACACACACACACACACACACACACACGAAACATTAGTTTCTCACTTTAAACTCTTGTATTTCTTACTTTACAATGTGTTTACTACAGTATTTGTGTATTGCTGCTTCTTCCAGAGGGTACTGTAGTAAGGTAGCCTAACTGGTATTTTTCGTGTGCAACTGTGTGTTGAAATGATATTGATTTTATTATGTAATCGCAAATGTTTCCCTCACCGTTTTCAACAAACTATTTATCACTGATGAAAACGTAACCCCAACAACTGCTTCTTGTGTTGCAGTTGTTGTTTAGTTATCAGTCTTTGCTTAATGTTTGCTCTATATTATAGGAAGTAACAAGACAGTCGGACAAATCCTACTACCTGTGCTACAGTGCTTTCGACACCTCCTAAGGATCTGCCACTGATCTCTGTAAAAAATAAAAAAATGTTAGAGGTCATTCAGTATAGTGATGTCTTTATTCTGTTTTTTTCTGTTGCCAGACGATTTCAGTCAACTCACTGAACTGTAGGGATTAGATATGACCTCCATTTACCCCTTCAGTACCAGGGGCATTTCCTAAGTTTAAAAAAGCGTCTGGAGATAGCAAGAATAAAATAAAATAATTACATCACGGGATTCAAGGGGATGATACTTGTTGAGAGTTACATCAGTCTTTCCATTTGTGTGAAGTTTAGAGTGTTCCTTTTGGTTTCTTGTATAAACTGTGTGAACCTTACACGATTATTTTTATGCTACTGTTGGAATACTGTGGATGTGAACAGGTGGTGAGAGAGGGCAACGCGATCCACTACATCAAACTCCTGCAGACAGACAGAGAGAGAGAGAGAGAGAGAGGAGGGGGGGGGGAATGTTTGCGTTATGAGCCATGAACCTGCCAAGCAGACTGTTACACTGGAAAGAGAGAGAGAGAGAGAGAGAGAGAGAAATACTTGAGTTATGGGCTACGAACCTGCCAAGCAGAGTTACACGGGAGACAGATTATGGAGTTAAAACAATGTAGGGTGATGGAATCAGCGCAATAATTGTGTGCTATTGTATGCGACGCATACTTTAACATAAGAAAAAAAAAGTAACATCCCAGTACGTTATGAGTGGGTCCACAGTTTTTCTCCTCGTACATAATTTGCCCCAGGATTACATTTAGTCGGTACTATCGCTATAAGTGTCAACAGGATTATATGTACGGGTATGGCAGTTTTGGTTGCAGCCCGATTACAGGATAACATATACACAGGCCTACGGGCAACAACCCAATTCCAAAGCTAGAAATGAAAATCTGAAAACATAAACTTTGTCTTCGTTTAGTGTGGCTGTATTAAATACAAGTGGATGTAATAGTTCATGATAATGTTTCAAAGGCCGAGTGAAGTGAGCAGGTGGAATGCGAAATGAGCCCAACTAACGACATATCTTGAAGGGGAGCCACAGGGTCAGATTTTCAATGATCACACTTTAACAGTCATTTTATATGCGTGATCGAAATTATAGTAACTGTATTGAATAGGTAGTTGTCTGATCCTATTTTATCTTATATATTTGATTTCATTTGGTGTAATATCTTGATGTATACATTTTGGATGCTTATTCTATTACAGAATTGCTTGTGAACTATGTCTTTCATAACCTTTTACCTCACACATTATCAGTTTTCAAGTCTTCTGTGGCAGACAATTAGGAGATTAATTCTTCCGATGCCCGCGACAAACGAATAAGAGAAGAAAATATATATTGTGCTCTCGTGTTCAGAGCACACGTAATAGGCCAAGGGACGGGTAGCACTGAGGCACGAGGGATGGCGACTGGGAAGGGGAAAAGAACGGGACAGAACAAAGGAAAGCTGTAAAAAATACTGGGAGAGAAAGGAAGGTGGAATTAAATTTAGGAAGAGGCATAAATGGAAGAGGAGGATAGTCATTTTACTAGTACAGAGCAATATAAACGGAAAGGAGGAAGAGTATGAGGTTGAATTAAGTAAATGGATGAACAATATTTTGAAAGAAGATAGCAAATTCGAAGAGGAGGATTCCCATTTGAATAGTACAGAGCAATGTTAAGGAAAAGGAGGGGAGAGTATGAAGGTGAAAGGAAGGTATGGTTGCTAAGGACTGAAACTGGAAACAGCAATGAGAAAAATGGAGGAAAAGGTGTATTAGACTGAAATCAAGGAGCAGGATCTGCACTGGATTAACCTCCTCGAATTCCATTAGCAAACCTCGTATACTGTTAAGATTTTTCTGTTAATCATCCATGAGTGCACCTGATTCTTCCATTCCTAACACCACCCTCCTTGCCTCCCGTTCTGCCTAACACTACTTACTTCATCCATGTCCTGTCTAACACCATCTTGCCTCACCTCTTCTCTGCCTAACATCACCATACCTCCCACCTACACTTTCTAACTCCACCTTGCCTCACCCCTGCCCTGCCCAAAACCACCTTACTTCATCCCTGTCCTGTTTAACACCATCATGAACCACGACTGCCCTACCTAACATCACCATGTCTTCCTCCTGCACTTTCTAACACCACTCTGGCCCACCCATGCCCTACCAAACACCACCCTTTTTCGTCCTTGTCCTGCCCAACACCACCTTACTTCACCCGTGTTCTGCCTAACACTACTCTGCTACCCTGTCTCACCCCTACCTTGCCAAGCGTTAGCCTGCCGTACTGTGGTCTTCTCTCACGCCACTGGGTCCCACTCCCTCCCTGCCTAACATCACTATACCCTACTCTTTCTCTAACGCCTCCCTGCCTCCTTCTACCCTCATTTCTTGGCGTTATCTCACTTTTGCTTTATTTTAACCTTCATCCTGTCTTACGTTTTTCCTGACTCATTCTCCATACTTACTCACGTCTGCCGTGCCTCACTCCTACTACTAATTCTCTTCAACGATACCTCGCACTTTCAAACTGCTACCATTAGCGCATGTTATTCTTCGTCAGATCTGGTCATATATACTTACAGAGTGATGCCTATAATAAAACGCAAGAACACTTACTTATGGATTAGAGAACAAGATAAGGTTTCAAGATGCATCCCTCTAAGATGCTTGGATATATTGGGTGAAGGTCTACAAAACTTGTGCGATAGTACGAACGGTGAGGGAGGAAAAAACAAGTGAATGGCAAGAAAAGCAGTTGAAATCCAGTGGAGGAATAGCAGAAAAACGCGAAAAATCCTATAAAATCAAGTGTGCTTCAGCGATCATTTTTGGTTACTTAGTATGTGCAGAAATGAAGCACCCTGATGTGACATTTGTGGACTGAGTCATGTGAAGACATGTGCAAGGGTACATCAATGGAATTTACTCCATTGTGCACATAAATTAATCGACGAATGATTATAAAAACAATAACATGTATTTTCGAAGTGAAGATTTAATAACAAACTTTCCAGATCACTGAACACATTTTAACAAGATCACACAGCTGACCTGGGTGGGGAACAAATTAATATATTTTGTTCTAATTCTCCCAGCAAGGTAACAGCGTGTTATTGGCCGTGTTTTACTTATCATGGGAGGCTTCGTAACACCCGATTTACCTTCCACAGTGCCCAGTAGCATTATCTTGTTCGGTAAATATATTATGTTAATACTGTTACGGAACAGACAGAAAGATAATGTACACTTTAAGTGAGAAGATACTTTGAATAATCACTACAGTCCCGTGAAGTTCCAGGATCAAAACAAAGAGAGGTTAGGTAAAATTACAAGTTAAAGTTTAATGCTCAAACTTGAACGACAAAACATTCAGGACTCATAAGTGATAATGTAATGGCAAAAAACAGGTTAAATATATGGTTAACTGCAATAGCCTTCTATTTAACATCTGGAAATTAGCAAGAGTAAATTTATCTAAGTCAGCCCTGCTAAAATGAAAATACACTGGGTAATGCTCAGTTAATGCAAGATAAATTATTACAAATACAAAATATTATCAAAAATGACTCATCAGACGAAAAAGAACCTTTACATGCAAATCACAAAAAGCTCACTAGGCCTAATAAGAATTAACCCTTGTATGCTACACAGCACAAGAAAAAATGCAATAACAGTTATACTCAAATTCACACAGCTGGTAGATGATTGGAGACTTCCTGAGCACTCACAACAAATAAACTGTACAGGGAGGACAGAGATGTGAACAAAATGAGGAGCAGTATCTAAGTGGCAATGATGCAGAGACTGGAAGCTCATTATGATAGGGGGCCAAGCAGAGCTTGATACAGCTTCTAAGAAGGACGCTTTCAAATGAGGGTTTAGGGGACAAAGAGAGTTTGACAATCCCGCTCTGAACAACTGAAAGGACGACATCTTTACTCTACTTACAAATTCATGAAGGGGGGACTGAGGCAGAAACACGCTTGTGACTTCAAACAGGCAGCACACTGTACGTTAGAATTACACAAAGGATGATGAAATCATAGGCTATGTAACACCTCCCCACAAAGAAAAAGAAATTTTACAAAGGACATTTCTATTACTCTAAAACAATCTGTCTAAAGTCTAGATAAGCAATCTGCAATAACATTTTCTTTCCCCTTAGAGCATCCATTTGTATGTCTAATGAATACTCCTGAAGAAGTAGACTCCATCTTGTCAATCTCTGATTTTTATCTTTAAACTTACTAAGGAATTTCAGTGGGGTTGTTATGATCGGTATAAATGACTATGGGGTCAAAACCAGAACACATAATAAAATAGAAAAAAATGCTGTAAACCCAAATCCTCAAGGCCAAAAGCTCTTTCTCAATAGTGTGTGAGTAGTTCTTTTGAGGTGGAGTGAACTTCTTACACAGTAATAAGATACAGGGTGTGTCTAATACCCTGATCATCCTCTTGCAGCTTAAAACAGCCCCCAGCTCCTGTATCACTTGCATCAACTTAGCCATCTTAAAAGGCATTTAGCAAAATTTGGAGTAGCGAGCACTGGCTGACTTAATAGGATAGCTTTAAGTTTGCTTGAAAGAGGATTCACAGTTATCGGTCCAGACAAATGTTAACTCCCTTTTTCAGTAGGTCACAGAAAGTGGTGACATTAGGCCAAGAATTGGAAAAGTTAAGAAACAAATCTCCTGTAATAACCCACCATTCCCAAAAAATCTTTTGTAGCTCTTTCCTACTCTTTAGGTCTGGGAAGATCACTTATAACCTGAACCTTAGCTGCTGGTGGTGCAACATGTCCATCACCAATTACGTACCCAAGGTACTGAACTTTAGCTTGACCAAACTCACACTTTGATAAATTAGCTACAAGATTAGTATGAACCAAATGCTCAAGAAATTTTACTGACATGGTGTGCATAGGTGATCTTTTCCAGTTGTCACTGAAGATTAATACATCATCAATATAAACAACACACCCTGCCAAACCCTCTGTTACAACATTCATGAGCTTCTGAAATGTATTGTGTATTCTTCATGCCATATGGTATTACAGAACATGCAAAAGTCTTTCCTAGTGTTACAAAACATGAGATCTCCCTATCACGTTCAGTCATAGGTACTTACCAGTATCCCTTTAACAAATCAAACTTACTTATGTACCTAGCCTTTCCGATCTTGTCTATGTAAATTTCCACGAGAGGGAGAGGGTAAGTGTCTGTTTTGGTTATCTGATTAACACTTCTGTAGTCGATGCAAAGACGCTATGACCCACCTGGCTTAGGGACTAGAGTGACAGGAGAACTCCACTCGCTCTGACAGGGCTCAATCATCTAGTGGTCCAACAGGTAGGCCAAGCTCCTTCTGGATGTAGAGGAACTTTCACTGGGTTCACACGGTAAGGAGGCACGAATTGGCTTTGCGTCTCCAACATCGACATCATGCATCAACACAGTGGTTCTTCCTGGAGTGGCACGGAACACTTGCGGCACTCCTGCAGTAATGCCGAAAACTCTTGCCTTTCCTCGGGAGGTAGATGAGAAAGCTTAGTCTGGAGATCGTCCATGATATCAGAATTCTTCCCCAAACTAATATCACTCAGGCTCATGCTGCATGGGAGAGCTTCCCTTGCAGACTCGGGTGGAACAGCCATAGCAGAGACTGAATTATTTTCGTCCCGCCTGTGATATAACTTTAGCATGTTGATGTGACATAGTTGCTTGTTTTTTCTACGATCTGGTGTGCGTGATGAGATAGGTGACTTCACTTGAGTTTCTCCTCCACGAAATAAGGACCACTAAACTTGGCTTGAAGAGGTTGCCCATGCACTGGTAGCAGAATCAAAACCTGATCTCCTGGTTGAAAGTGGCGTAACCTGGACTTCTTATCATACCAAGTCTTCATCTTTCTCCTGAGTAGCCTCTAAATTCTCTCTCGCCATGGGTAAAGCAGTGGACAAATGTTCTTTTTGAACTTCATCACATACTCCAGCAGGTTGTCGTCATCTTCCTCCGGACAGCCAGCATTCCTTGAGTAACTTAAGGGGTCCTCTTACTTCATGGCCAAACAGTAGTTCAAAAAGGTGAGAAGCTCCAGTGATTCATTTGGAGATTCTCTTGCGGCAAACACAACGAATGGAAGACCTTTATCCCAGTCTCTCTGATGTTCCAAACAGTATTTCTTGAGCATCGATTTGAGTGTTTGATGATATCTCTCCCAACGCCTCCTTCGGTCTGGGGATGGCAAGCTAGAAGATGTGATCTGGGTGATGCCCAACTCTTTCAGAGACTGCTTGAAAACGTTTGACATGAAATTACTTCCCTGGTCTGACTGTACCTCCTTGGTGACCAAACTTTGTGAAGAACCCTAGCATTTCCTTAACCACGCTCTTTGCAGAGATATTTCTAAGTGGAATGGCTTCAGGATAACAAGTAGCCATATCAATCAGGGTCAAATACATAAGAAAATCCCTGAAGAAGTCTTAGGAAGAGGGCCCACAATATCCACCAACACACGGGTGAAAGGCGCCTCAAAAGGAGGAATGGGAACTAGAGGTGCAACCTTTCTGGTCTGATTACATCTTCCCCACAACTTGACAGGTGTGACAAGACTAACAATACCAAGAAAATATCCCCCGAAGATACCTGGCCAAGTAGAAGTGTTTCAAAATGCGTGCTACAGTCTTCCTCACTCCAAGGTGTCCTGCCAAACTGGAATCATGAGCCACTCTAATGATATCCCGCCTACAAACACGAGGGATGATAACCTGATGTACAACCTCCCATTCACAGTCGGCCGATGCTGTTGGGGGTCTCCACTTCCCTCATAAGCACTCCTGGACTTTATACAATAACAAGCAGAAGCACCGGCTGACTCTTCCTCACTGCAAGCAGAGTTTGCTAGACCTTTCAACTCAGGGTCAGCAACCTGTAACACAACCAACTCTTGACGAGACAAATTATCAACACTACGGGGTACTGCCTCATCTGGTGAGTGGTCCAAATTAGCAAGAAAAGTGTCAGCTAGGATAACATCATCATCATCATTATCCTCTAAATCACCAGTAACTTTAGACTTAGCCCTAGTGACAGCACATGCAGGGAACACATCAGGGACATCACAATCCTGGGACGCAGCCACTGGCTCACTAGACAACTGAGGAGCTGGACACACTTGACTTCCACCAATATCATTTCCAAGTAAGAAAGTTACACCTGACATTGGGAGTGTCTCAAATCAACCCAACCATAACGGAACCATTAACAAAACCAGACTCTAAATTCACTCAGAATGAGGGACAGAGAAGTAATTATTCCCTACACCTTGTAAGATTACAGTTTCATCAGAGGAATTAACATTAGAGTCTAGAACACTGGTCAGCATAAGGGATTGGCAAGCACCTGTATCACGATATATTTTAACTGATTTCCTGTCATTACTGTCCAGAGGACTGACAAAACCATCAGATAGGAAATTAGCACATGAACTCTTGAAAGTGTCACCC
>NC_136954.1:26585432-26722932 GCF_032717465.1 Coenobita brevimanus | reverse complement strand
ACAAGTATTCCATCGTCTTGCAACAGCTGTATACCTTATTAGGAATGACTACCACCGTTTAGTTATTTTAATGGAGATAAATACGATAAAGGAACTGTTATGCCAAATTATATCTGCAGGAAGAGACTTAATGTTATAGGAAGCAAGGGGTGGGGCGAAGGAATCATAACCGAACACTAAATAACCCCCACTTATGCCGCTAAAGTGCCTCAGTAAAGGTGATTATTGTATATAATGATTACGTGTTACTAGGGTTCATATTTTTAAGGTGAAAATCATTACCAAGAAACTGATTCGTCTGGAGGTTGGCTACACTCACACGCAAACACACACACACACACACACACACACACACACACACACACACACACACACACTCACAAACACACACACTCACACAAAAACACACACACACACACACACACACACACACACACACACACACACACACACACACACACACACACACACACACACACACTCACACACACACCAGGCATTATCCAAGAAACTAATTAGTCAGGGTGAAAAAACACACAAACGCACACATTACACCTCCTTGCTGACAAATCACCAAAGACTTGCAGTTTCATACACAGACAGACAGACACACACACACACACACACATACATATATTGTTCACTCTATACGTATATATGTGTAGCCTATATAATAAGTATAAAGATAGAGCATACCCTCTGCTCCAGGTGCAACAGGTAACATTATATTGCAGAGGTGACTCAAACTACTCCCGTAAAGGACCCAGTCCACCCAGGAAAACAGTGGTGTTTAGACGGTGGAAATTTCTCCCTTACTGACCTTATCTGGCTCCTTCCTCATTCTGACCTTCTATGGATCGGCAGTATCAGTGCAGAGCCTGGGTATGCAGCTTGACCCAAAAACAACCGGTGTGAAAAATTGCAAAAACTTCAAATTCGCCATTACCTTTGAAGCAATTAAAGAGAAATTAGAAAGCACTGTGAAGTCCGTGTACACAACTGTCTTTACGTGAATGCACGAATTTTAAATTTATATCTTTAATACTGTTTGGTTTTACTGCTTTTGTTTTTTTTACATACTGTACACTCGATCCACCAAATCCACGCCAACCCAGGATATCAGAGTCCCCTACCTCGCATTTCTTTTCTCTTCTCATGACATCTGCATCAGTACAACCGTATCACACTTACACCCTTATCATCACATCACATATACTGTACACCTACAGTATATCACCACAACTCATATACTGTACACCTGTACAGCATATCACATCACATCACATCTACACTCATATCACCACATCACACCTACACTCACACCACATCACATCTACACTCATATCACCACATCACACCAACACTCATATCACATCAACACTCATATCACCACATCACACATACACTCATAGCACCACATCACACGTAGGCCTACACTCATCTTACCACATCACACCTACAATCATCTCACCACATCACACCTACACTCATATCACCACATCACACCTAGACTCATATCACCACATCACACCTAGACTCACATCACCACATCACACCTACGCCCATGCCACCATACCACATAATATGCAAGAACATTTACTTATGGATAAGAGATCAAAATAAGCTTTCAAGGTACACCCTGCCAAGATGCTTGGATATACTGTACTGGGTGAAGAACTACAAAACTTGTGCAATAGTAAGTATGGTGAGGGAGGGAAAAAAAATAAAAACTTAAAGTGAATGGCAAGATAGAAGTTGACACCCAGTGAAGAAATAGTCGTAAAACGCGAAAAATACTAAATCAAATGTGTCTGAAAGCATCATTTTTGGGTTGTTAATAAAATTATATGCTAGAATGACGCACCATAATTTGACATTAATGTGGGCTGACTCATGTAAGGACGCGTGTACATCAAAGGAATTACTACACTGTGCACAAAAATTAACTGACGAATGATTTTCAAGAACGGCATGTTTTTTCGAAGAGATGTTCTGATGATATCCAACTTTCCAGATCACGAAACACATTTTATCAAGACCACACAGCTGATCTGTGTGGGGAGCAAACTAACATATTTTGTTCTCTTTCTCCACCCCAGGTAACACAGTGCTTTGGGCTGTACTCTAGCTGGCATGGGAGGCTCCGTAACACCTCTTCCTAAGCGATGTACTCTGCATAGTGCATAGTAACATCGTCTTTTTCGGTATTTTTATCATTTTCATAACTACATAGTTTGCAGCAGTAACATACAAGAGGATACTGAGGTGAAACTATACAAAAGAATCTATAAGGAGATGTTACGAAAAATCCAAATTCTCTTAGAGGCACGATAATTTATCTAAAGAGACTAAAAGATAGTCGAAAATATGTGTGTTTGGGAGAAGGGGAACAAGAGAATCTGGAGAGAAATATTGGGAAAAAAGTGACTACAGGTTTGGAGGATAGGTACCATGAGTGCTAAAATGAGAGAGAGCGAGAGAGAGAGAGAGAGAGAGACGTAAATTAAGCAATGCTATTTGAGTGTAAATACCATGTATGTGTGTGTGTGTGTGTGTGTGTGTGTGTGTTTCTAATTTAGCACAATTAATATACTTCACACATATTCCTCGTCTTGTAGCAGCTGTATCTTTTAAATGGAATTATTACCACCGTCTAGTTTGTTTAATAGGAGATAAAAATGAAAAACTTACTGCCATTATATCTGCAGCAATGAGACTTAATATTGTAGAAAGCAAGGGGTGGAAATGATCAAAACCCAGCCTAAATAACGCCACTTAGCCGCCAGATTGCCTCAGGAAAGGTGATTATTGTATATAATAGTTACCATTATCAGGGTTCATATTTTAATGTCAAAATCATTATCAAGAAACTAATTCATCTGAGTGAAAATACACACACACACACACACACACACACACACACACACACACATTACACTTCTTTGCTCACAAATCACCAAGAAATGTTACAGGTTCACACACATACTCACACACAGCACCAGAACTATCCCTTTTTACGTACTATCCTACCCGCATACCAGTTCTACACTCCATTTACACATAACCTACAATACACTTACAGCCCAATGCACATGTCTCACCTACTACGACCAGGTCATCTACCACACATGCACTACTACAACCAGCCCACCTACCACAACCAACCCACCTACCACACCTACACCTACCACACACCCACCCCTACTACAACCAGCCCACCTACCACAACCAATCCACCTACCACACCTACACCAACCACAACCAGCCCACCTACACAACCAACCCCACCTACCACACCTACACCATCCACAACCAGCCAACCTACCACACCTACATCAACCACAACCAGCCCACCTACCACAACCAACCCGCATACTACATCTACACCTACCACAGCCAACCCACCTGATACTCCCACACCTACCACACTTATTCCCAACCTACAGACATAACACTACACCTACACCCCATCCACATTTACAGCCCAACCCAACACCCCGCCTACGTACCACTGGCCATATGATTAAACCTGAGGCAGTGAAGGGATATAGGCAAGTCCCATCTTTATGACAGCCAGTTTCAAAGAGCGTGAGAGCATAGGAAATGACCTGACCGCATTCCACATAACGCAATGTAACAACGAGGGAGAAACGTTAAACTCCCTCTATTTTCCATCCTGTGCTTAATAAAATGTTGAATGAAACTGCAGCCTTGGCTTCCCCTTTATGGTTTTACGCTTAACCCCTTCAAGTGATGTCAGAGAGACTCCTTCACGTGGTGGCACTGACATGACCAGGCGGTAAAGCTGCTCGGTTATGCAAATGTCCTTTAGTCCCCTCTCTATCCCCGGAAAGGAGGATGATGGACCAAAGAATGGCAACCTCGTCCTGCAGTCCACTGGGTTTACGCTTAGATGAGCCTGGAGCCGCAACTACTATTACTACTAACACTCCTTCAGTCCGATGACGTATTTTAAATCTTATTCTCGCTATCCCCTTGCAGTAGCTTAGCCAGCTCTCGATTGATGAAAGTGCCAAGGTAAGATGAAGCTATATTTTGTGGGGGAAGGGGGGGGACAGAATGCTACAGATGATCCACACATTAAATAATCTGAAATTTCATTTGATTGGGGGTGGCCAGTAGGGGACCAGTCGATCTGACTGGAGGAGCAGGTCTCCCCTCCCAGGTCAGTCCATAACTATGCCACTGATCCCCTGGGTGTTTTGTTAAGTTTGGAATTGACCATATGTAGTGGCAGGGTTAGAAACAATCTCCATAAACTTTTTCCCAACTTGATTCCTCTCCTTAGCCTCCATTAAATCATCTTAAGCTAGTGAGAGAGAAAGAACAAATAGTCACCGAAATGACGAGATGAACACAACCCTACGTTTCACCAAGCACACCAATCTACACTTTCCCAGTACACCTCTTATAATTTTCTCACTTAAACTCTCCTTGACATGTATAGGATGAGAGTAAATTAGTCTGTGTTCAGTGTTATTTATTTATTTATTTTTGTATAATCAACAATCTAAACATTTTTTAAAATGCAAGTTGAAAGTAGGAGCCTGAGAGTGTTAACCCCTAAAGTCCCATGATATTTTATTCCTGCCATTTTCAGACAAGTGCAGTCAACTCCCGAAATAAACGGATCTTGAGTTTGGCTCTCTTTTGTCTTGTTTTTTACTTTTTCCTGGAGGGAACAATCTTGCAGGATTCTAGCCTTTGGTTCCTTCTTTTTAACATTAAAAAAATAAAGGAGCTTCATCGTACTGAAAAGGTTAATGAAATCTATATCTAATCCTTCGACTTCAAAAAACTTTCCCATCAGCTGAATAACATCGCCTGGAAACGGCAAGAATTTAATGCAACAGACGTCATCAAATACGATAACATATAAGGGTCTAGGATACGCTGTTTTATGACTGTATTCAATCTATTTATCCATCTATCTATCTATCTATAGCCAGTCTCCTTAATCCCGTAAGAGGTGGCCACAAACAAATCGCCTCCATGTGCCCTGCCATTTCGCTGTCCTCCCCCAACTTACATTCCCCTCTTCCATAATCCTCTCTACTTTGATTACTACATCTAATCCACCGTCTACTCCTCCCTTACCCCCCTCCACCTAGCCCACATAGTCTCTTACTCTTAGTTTGTCCCTCACTCTCCACCCTCTCCTCATGGCCAATCCACCTCAGCGTATTTCTCTTAACGTTTTCTATCACATCCATATCCACATCGCAACGCTGCTGCTTTATTTAATCCCTTCGCTACGAGACGATCTTCAGCTGAGTAAAACAGTGTATGGTTTGTAAGAGTAAAGCAGAAAATTAACTACAGTGGTGAACGGATTAAACGCAGCTGTTTTGAACCCATTCATCACATTAGGGCTATCCTGATTTATTTATTTATTTATTTACTTATTTACTTTTATATACCGTATTGTCTCTACCAGTTGGCAAAATATTATTCAGCTTAGGTGAGCACTCAGTTAACAGAGATGTTAATGAAAGCTGTATCTGACCTCTCCAGTTCGAAAAGTCTCTCCTGAGCTAAAGGCAAATATCGTCTGGAGGCAACAAGAATAAAATGAAAAAGACGTCACCATAAATAAGATGGCTCTGAAGCTGTAAGATATAACACAGAGAGAACAGCTTCGTAATGAAGGGTTTACGAAGAATATCTACAATTTTGCCCATAGTCCACTCACTTTAACCTGGCTCAGATTTTCGTCCGCTTGCAGCTTATTTCAAGTGGTGTGCTGGCTGAAAAAACACAATACTAGGGCCCTACACCCTTTCCACAACACTTCCTCCTGAACAGCACCATACTCTAGCGTTAATATCTTGTTACTGCTTAGCATTCAGGACGGACAGATGACCATTTTAGGCCAAGTTAAAGTGAACAGATTAAAGCAGTGGAGATAATCAATGGTAAATATAGCTAGCGTTTACAGTGTGTTGTAAATATAAATCTAAAAAGGAAATATTCAGACTAATACTGAACAAAATTAATCATTCATCCGTTTATATTACGTGCAATCAGCCATACAAAGAAAACGGGCTACACAATGTCCCCTTATATGAATGCATCAATACTTGAAAGAACATTTGGTTTCGGTATTTTTTGGATAACTGGTAATAATGGATAACGAAATGAAGCAATATAAACAACCTTCTCTTGGTTCAAAGTATCTGATAGCACATTTTCACCTTATACATTAAATAATTTGGATTTAGGTGTAAAATACACGA
The DNA here is from genome assembly GCF_032717465.1 of Coenobita brevimanus. Taxonomy (NCBI): domain Eukaryota; kingdom Metazoa; phylum Arthropoda; class Malacostraca; order Decapoda; family Coenobitidae; genus Coenobita; species Coenobita brevimanus. The sequence goes on along the minus strand of NC_136954.1, from coordinate 26,716,675 downwards.
TACCTTCATAAGTTCTCTTCACATAATATACTGTATAACGTATAGGCCTACCATTCTGTTACCCATTCCCTAATTTAGTATCCCCTATTTCACACACACACACACACACACACACACACACACACACACACACACACACACACAAGCACGCACGAACGCACGCACAAACACGCGCGCGCGCACACACACACACACACACACACACACACACACACACACACACACACACACACACACACACACACACACACACACACACACACACACACACACACACACACACACACACACAGTGAATAGCACACGGGTCGGACGTGTATCACTGAGCTCCGCTCTGGGGATACCTAAATTGTATCTATTTATGGGCCAAGCTCGTATCAGGCTAATTTAGGTGATGATCCAACATAATAAAACAAGAAATAGCAAAGAAAGTACAGCCTAAAGTAAGTCAACATCTATATCAGTGTCAAGGAAGGTGATGAATGTCCTTACGTCAGCTGGACAACACCAAGGTTAGCAAACGACAGAGTGATACAAAAACTATAAGTAGAGATTTTTTTTTTTTTTTAGATGCCTTCGTATTTTGCAAAGATCCCTTTAGAAAGTGTCAAGAAAAGAGACAATGGTAAAAAACAGGATGATGACTTCTACCCAGAACTGGTTGAAAAGGAAACTTTCGATAAGTTAGTTGAAAAAATAAATAGGCTAGAGAGATCTTTTCAAATGGAAATTGAAGAAATCAAGAATGAGCTAAGCAGACAGAAGCAAAACAATGAGGAATTAATAAAGGAAATAAACAGAAAGGCCACAACAATAGATGAACTATCAGCTGAGGTAAATTCACTGAGAACAAAGGCTAGTGATATGGGATGTACAGTTGTTAACCATGAGAGAATTATGGATGATTTCAGAAATGATACGGAGAAAATCAGGAAAGCAAGCAGTCTGACAGACCAAAGTAGTAACACTGAAGAGAAAATATCACAGGAAAATTAAATGTTGAGAAATTACAAAGATGAGGTACAAACTACTGTACGTATGCTAAAATGACGAAAGTAAAGAATGATTTAGATACAAAGGTAGAAGAAGAAACCGTAAGAGAGGAAGTGAAATAAATTATAAACAATAACCCAAAACTAGTCAGGGAAGCTGTAGTGATTAACAGATCTATAGTAATCAGTGGCATAGGTGAAGGAGAAATGAAAAACAGAAGCTCAAGGGACAAAAAGGAGATGTAAAACATAATGAACATACTGCAGCAAGTATCAGAGTATATCTGTGATAAAAATATAGAATATATATATATATATAAAATGATAAAAATATAGAATATATATATATAAAAACTTATAAAAATATACTATATACTGTATATATATAAAAACACAAAAACATATATAATATATATATATATATATATATATATATATATATATATATATATATATATATAAAATGATAAAAATATAGAATATATATATATATAAAATGATAAAAATATAGAATATATATATATATATATATATATATATATATATATATATATATATATATATATATATATATGTACACACACACACACTGTACAGCGTTTCAAAATCGGTCGTTCTTTCCTCCTCTTATTCTGGGCGACTTGGCATATTTGTTCTTTTAATGATCGCGACTAGATCCGGCGAAATTTCGATTTGAGTGCCGTAAAATCTCTCTCTCTCTCTCTCTACACATACACACACACACACACACACACATCTTCTAGCTGTCCTTCTACTACAGAAGACGACGGCTTCTATACTCAGTATGTTGGTGTGTTTCTCAGTCTTTGGTGTAACGTGTGTGACTGTGCGGACCAACTCTGGATCCACATACTTTGACACACAGTTGGCGTGTCAAGTCCGAGATTGCTGGGAGAACTCTGTTTTGGTTGTCTAGATTGCCTGCGGTGTTCACTGGTTTCGAGATTCTTCAAGATGAATGGTTTCTTCTCTGTAGAGAGCTCACCATTGTTTTCTGTCACAGGAAATAGGTTCATGATCTTTTCGTATTTCTTATATGATCTTTATATCCCTTCTACTGTCCCCCTGGGTTGCAATGTGCTGTAGGGAGTTGGCCATACAGAACCTGGCGGGGAAGGCGATGGTCTGTCATGCGAAACTCGTGTCCGACCCATCTGATTTTTTTTTTTTTTTAAGCCAGCATGGTTTCTATTCTGGATGACTGCCCGGTGAAGAATTTGAGAAAAAGGGACTTTATCCTCCCATGTGAGTCCTAGGATGCACTGTAAGCACTGGATGTGAAAAGACAATACGTTTGATGTGTTTGATGTACAGTAAGTAGTCCGGGATTCGGCACCATATAAGAGGGCGGAGAGACATACAGCTGTATAAACTGATACCTTCGTCGTCATTCTCAAGTTGGTGTTTTCAAAGACTCTGGATCTGAGACGCCCAAAAGAGGCTGAGGCTTGGTTGATTCTTGCAAGGACTTCTGCATCATTGTTATGTTTATCAGTAAGCACAATTCCAAGGTAAGTAAAATTCTCTGCCTGTTTCACATTTTCGCCATTTATCTGGAATGCAAGAGGCTCTGCTGTCTTGTTTCTCTGAGATATGATTTTTTGTTTTATTGACATTTATTCGGAGCCCCACTGCATGATAAATGTTGGAAACGATGGTGAGAGACTGTTGTAGGGCTTCTGGGGTATGTGCAAGGACAGCACAGTCATAGTTATTATTATAATAATTATAATAATAATAATAATAATAACAGACAAGAGGAGGAGGAAACAATGAAGGAAAGAAAGACAGAAGAGGAAGGAAGGAAAGAGGGAAGAGAGGAAAGGGCAGTCACCCGAGAGCAGCACTGGATTGAGCGAGTGCATGGTGAGCGCCCCCACCTTCCACAATAATAATAATAATAATAATAGCAGCAGCAGCAGCAGCAGCGGCAGCGGCGGCGGCGGCGGCGGCAGCAGCAGCAGCAGCAGCAGCAGCAGCAGCAGCAGCAGCAGCAGTAGTAGTAGTAGTAGTAGCAATAATAATAATAATAATAATAATAATAATCACGTTATTAGGCGCGATACAGAGGAGGACAAACATTGAAACAGCATGTGTTGACGCCATGAAATATCTTTTTACTATGACAGAAGGTTGGGTTGCTGTCAAACATTAATTTTGTCAGTATTACTATAACTCTACCATTACAGCATATTATGCCACTGTTTGGTTTTATATGTCAAAGCTGTGTTAACGTGTTTTATCGGGGATATTATGATGTTTGTCATCCTCTATATTGTGATCACTACTACTACTACTACTACTATTATTATTATTATTATTATCATCATTATTATTATCATTATCATTATTATTATCATCATCATCATCATCATTACTATTATCATCTTATGGTGCCTGATGGTTTAGTGGGTAACTGAGGTGCTCCAATCGGATTAAGCCTGTGTAAGTTTATATCCATGGGGTGGTTGGGGTTTATTGCTCACGCAATGCCACTCAGGGATGACTGAGGCTGGTCACTTTCATCTTAAATGTCAGGACCAACTTGCCTAACCATGGGCTCCTCTCTCCTCATGGGGCAATATAGGATTGGATGATGGATGAATGGATTATTATTATTATTATTGTTATTATTATTATTATTATTCATATAACTATGATGACACCTGCAAAGCAGGATGGTAACAGTTCTGTCAAGTCGTCATATACCGATGTGAGACATTCGGCCTCTGTTTATGTCCAGTCGTTTGTTTGTTTGTCCACTAACTCCTCCTAGGCTATTCGATGGATGTCAGTGAAACGTCATAGATGTATTGTAGTGTGCTGTGGGCATATCGTTCATCATGTTATTTTTCCCAAACAGCTGTAGTGATCCCACAAGGGACTACAATGGGTTGCATTACCACGGGGAAGTTTTTTTTTTTTTTATGCGAGGAAGAAGGAACCAAAGGCCATGAGCCCGCAGTTACAGTTCCCTCCAAGAGATAAACAAAATACAATAGAGAGCCAAATTCAAGATCTGATCATTTTGAGATGCCTGGATACACTGCGTTTGAAAGACTGGAGATCATAGGCAGCAGGAAATACAGACAGAGGGAGACAGTTCCAGAGCTGACCTGTTGCATAAATGAAAGACTGGGAGTAACGGTTAACTCTTGCATTAGAGAGTTGGACAGAAAAGGGATGAGAGTTTGCTGCCAGACGGGTGCTACGCGCCCGTCGTAGAGGTGGAGGAATGCAAGCAGACAGTTCAGAGGAGCAGTGACCATTAAAGTAGCGATAGAAAAGAGATAAAGATGCAACAGTGCGGCGAAGAGACAGAGGTTGAAGGGAGTCAGTAAGAGGAGGAGAGTTAATGAGACGAAAAGCCTTTGACTCCACCCTATTGAGAAGAGCTGTATGTGGCGAGCCTCCCCACACATGAGAGTTGTACTCCATGCAGGGGCGGATAAAACTCCTGTAGAGAGTCAACAATTGTGCAGGGGTAAAGAAAGAGTAGAGTCTGCTTAGCACACCCAATCTCTTGGAAGCAGATTTTACAAGAGATGTAATATGATCTTTCCAAGATAAGTCCCGAGTAAATGAAACCCCAAGCATGTTCAAGGATGATGCAGGATTAAGCTGAATATTATTAAACATTAGTGGGTATACCTGTGGAAGATTTTGTCGGGTTGATAGGTGTAAGAACTGAGTCTTAGATGTATTAAAAACAACCATATTATTTTTACCCAAGTCAGAGATACGAGCCAAGTCAGACATTAGGTGTGCCATAGCCTCATCCCTTGTTTGTTGAAGCAACTGTTGAGATGGGCGTTGCGGGAACCGAATGGAAAGGTGAAGGGTGGAGTCATCAGCGTACGAGTGGATAGGGTTAGATGTACAGCTTAGAAGATCATTGATGAATGAAAGGAAGAGAGTAGGTGATAAGACAGAGCCCTGAGGAACACTACTGTTGATAGATCTAGGAGAAGAACGATGGCCGTCTACAACAGCGGCAATAGAACGACCAGAAAGGAAGCTAGCGATGAAGGCACAGATAGAAGGATAGAAACCGTAGGAGGGCAGTTTGGAAATTAAAGATTTATGCCAGACTCGATCGAAAGCCTTTGAGATATCAAGTGCAATGGCAAAGCTTTCGCCAAAGTCCTGAAAGGAGGATGACCAGGAGTCTGAAAGGTAGGTGAGAAGATCGCCAGTGGAGCGTCCCTGACGGAACCCGTACTGACGATCGGAAAGAAGGTTGTGATAGGAAAGATGCCTTAAAATTTTTCTGTTGAGAATTGACTCGAAAACGTTTGAAATACAGGACGTTAAAGCAATTGGACGATAGTTGGAGGGTTGGGAGTGGTCACCCTTCTTTGGGACTGGCTGAATGAGAGCAAACTTCCAGCAAGAAGGAAAGGTACAAGTTGACAGACAAAGGCGAAAGAGTTTGCCTAGGCAGGGTGTAAGCACAGAAGCACAGTTCTTGAGAACAACAGGAGGGACCCCATCAGGCCCATATGCCTTGTTAGTACTGAGGCCGGTAATGGCAGAAAATACATCAACTGAAGAAATTTTAATGTCAGCCATGAGGAAGTCAGAGGGGGGAAGAGATGGAGGAACAGCACCAGAATCGTCTAAGGTGAAATTGGAGGAGAAACTCTGTGCGAAGAGATCTGCTTTATCAGTAGAAGAAATAGCTACAGAACCATTAGAGTAGAAAAGAGGAGGGAAGGATGATGAGGTAAAGTTGTTAGAAAGATTTTTGGCAAGGTGCCAAAAGGAGCGGGAAGAATTCGAGTTGGAGAGTTGAGAGCATTTAGTATGGATGAAATTATTTTTAGTAGAGCGAAGAACAGACTTAGCACGATTCCTGGCAAAAACGTAAAGATGATGTGATTCAGGGGTGGGTTGGCTCCGGTACCTTTTGTAGGCCCTCTCCTTGTTGCGGACAGCATTAGAACAAGCGTGATTAAACCAATGCTTTCTTGCCTTAGTCAAAGGATATGAGAAAGGAATGTATGCTTCCATGCCCGAGAGAATAAGCTCCGTAATGCGCAAGGCACACTCAGATGGCTCCCGGCCATGGAAGCAATAATCATTCCAGGGAAAATCAAAGAAGTACTGCCTGAGGGCCTCCCAGTCCGCGGCTCCAAAATGCCACAGACGACGCTTCCCTGGAGGGTCCACAGGCCGTACCGGAGTGATAGGACAGGTTAAGGTAATAAGGTTGTGATCGGAGGAGCCCAACGGAGAGAAAAGATTAACAGAGTAAGCAGAAGGATTAGTTGTGAGGAAGAGGTCAAGTATGTTGGGGCTCTCTCCAAGGCAGTCAGGGATACGGGTAGGGTGCTGTACAAGCTGCTCTAGGTCATTAAGGATAGAAAAGATGTAGGCTTGTTCACCAGGTGGATCCGTGAAAGGAGAGGACAGCCAAAGGTGGTGGTGAACATTGAAATCTCCTAGAATGGAGATTTCAGAGAAAGGAGAAATGGATAGAATGTGTTCCATCGCAGAAGTAAGATAGTCGAAGAATTTTTGATAGTCAGTAGAATTAGGGGATGAGTAAAGAGCACAGATTTATTTAGTCAGAGAATGACAGGAAAGCCGAAGCCAGAGTGTAGAGAATTCAGAAGAATCTAGTTCAGTAACACGAGAGCAAGATAAGTCGTTGCGTATATATACACAACAGCCACCTATGGGGAAGGTCTAGTGGTATTGATAGGAACGGCTGTGGTCGGTTCTGTGGTTAATATATCAGTGCTCCGTAATATTGGCACGTTTGGATCTGCAATTTTTATATGTAATATTAGGAACACTGCACATCCAAGTTGTTGTTATTATTATTATTATTATTATTATTATCGCCCGCCTTTAGTAGGCGGAGCGATAACGTTTATACATGCATCTGTGTGTGTGTGTGTGTGTGTAAGATGATCCACACTTAAGGATCACTAGCGGTATCAGTAAATTTGCTGGACACAGTATTAAAGAACGTGACATTAACTCGACAAAACACTGTATATCTTCGGAAGAAAAATGACAATATGCAAATGGTCAGAGGATTGTTCAGTGAAATTTACAATAGAAAACTGTAATAGACAGAATATCAACAGCCTTATTGGCGATATTAATTACCAATTTGATAGACAAACGTATATCACAATGTGAGTGGGATTTATGAAGCAAAGGCTTAAGCTGCAATGAACAGCGTATTAGTGCCGGAAATAGGGCAAGTAGCGTGCCGGTATATATTGCTAGAAGTGTGAACAACAGGATATCCAAAGTATGAGTGCAGTTGTCGTGCTTTAGTAAGGCAACACCTGAATTATGCAGTGCTGTGTTGGTGTCCGAAGTATAAAATGGACATAAATTCCTCAGGAAAAGAGCAGAATGACGAAAAGAATAAAGAGACGACAGGAAGGAAATGGTCTGGAACTGGAGTCGCAAATGGGTGAAGTAAGTTTACCTGGTGATATAATTCAAAATTTCAGGAACAGGCTATATTGGAGAAGGTTGGTGTGAGACACATCCCACTCAGTCATCAGTGAAACACTTAACGGACAGAATTACTGTGATATGGTTACCAGGTTTCACTACGGTACTATAAGTTTTCTTTTCGACTGTTCCTACAAAAATATCCTGCCGGTTTCTACACTAAGATGCATGGTGCTCCTTCTCACTTTAACTTGCCAGTTTCGGCTGGGATCAGGCGATTAAGATTTACCTTCAATCAACTCACTCAAACCACATGATATCCGCGTTATTTATCTGAGTCTCATTAGAACAGAACACGTGCAAACATGCAACTACACCTCATCATCATTAAGTCATGAATCATAGCGAGTGAATATAATACAAGTATGCTCCTGGTTTCGCTTCAGTTAGCTGCAGTAACTCTCCATCCACGCACAGGTAACGGTCACTAGTCTAAGACTGATCCAGCCATTCGTGTTGGGAGACTGGGGACAAATCAGATATCAAGGGTGGATGAAAGGTGGGGGAGAAGACAGGTAGCGTTAAGTCTGCCCTCATGTAAAAAGAGGCATTCACATACAGTAAGTTACATGATAGTGTAACGAATGCGAAGATGATTTTAAGGTTATACATTTAACACTTAAGTAAGAGAGACCTCTCAAAGCACAGTAAGGTCGACTGGATGTCACACATAGACATAGAGTAATGATAGTCTGTAATCGGTCATAGTCCATTACAAATTTTCAAGCAAGTGTAATCGATTATTCATTTTTTCCAAAGTAATCTTAATCGGAATTTAATCGTAGCATTTTGATACAATATCATTTTGTCAATCAAATGTGTTGTATACCTGTAGATTAAGCTATGTTTCAACACTTATCAGCCTCATAAAACTTTTTTTTTTTTTTTTTTTTTTTTTTTAAGATTAAACAGTCAGTCGACCACCCCTTTCAGTTATTCATGTACTCACCCTCTCCGACGACATGACGCCAGATTTACACTTTGGCACATTTACAGGGGTGGCCAGACCCAGTGTTTCCCTAACTGTGTCACTCAATGAGTCATTTTATCTTTTTGAAGAATGAAATCTTACAGGTTGCAACCGTAGAGTTTCATGAGGTTCACACTTCCATTAATTTTCGCAGTACCCACAGAGGTGTGTCTGAAGTGTGTATGAGGTGTGTGTAGTGTGCATCTGTGGTGTGTCTGAGGGATGTGTTCAAAGAAAAAGGACGTCTTACCCTTTGCCATGGGTTCGGGTGCTGGATACGGTTGTCGTGGGTGCGGCTATCAGTAATGTCCCTTTTTATGTTCATTAGATTCGTTGTTCACCTTTTCTTTTAAGCAGTGATGGTATACTCAACCCTAATAAATCCAAGGTTGCTGCACGTGAGGTTTTATGGGCAAAGTACTTAGCGTACCGTCCTTCACCTATTGACTAATAGTCGTTAATCTTACGTATCCCTACTTTGGAGTTCCCTCTCTACCCGTTTTGAAAATGACCCGAACCATCACCCCATGGGACATTGGGCCCCACGGGGTTAAAGAAACTGACTGGTTGCCAGGCCAAATTTCCTTTAAGTGAACAAAATTTGTGGATAAGAAAACAACCGAATTTCACTGATATATTTAACTATTATATAATCTGTCAATATAATTACGTACATTCAATAATAATTTAAATTATGATGCTGTAAGCCTTCAAAACAATTTTTTTTAAAAAGCTGTGTTCGGCACCATACCCCCGTCTAGTATTTGTAATGGTGTTATTGTATTGCATATCATACAAACAATAGTTTTGAAGATTATGTGTTAAATCATCACAAAGACCGAAGAGCATCAGCACTGACGCACTGCACTGCTTCATAGCAAGTACAGAAGCACCAAATCAGGGAGCTTCAGGGTCCTTCGGTTAATGCCCTTGCTGTGGTGTGGTGTGGGAGAACGATGTGTAGCGTGGTGTGAGAGCGTGGTATGGTGTGTTGTGTGGTGTGAGAGGGTGGTATGGTGTGATGTGTGATGTGAGACGGTGGTATGGTGTTTTGTGATGTGAGAGGGTTGTATGGTGTTGTGCTGTGTGAGAGGGTGTTATGGTGTGTTGTGTGATGTAAGAGAGTGTTATGGTGCGTTGTGTGATGTGAGAAGGTGGTATGATGTGTTGTGCGGTGTGAGAGGGTGGTATGGCGTGTTGTGGGGTGCGATCTGGTCTGACCTGGTGTGACTTCGCTAAAATCGCTAAGGTATACAGGAGTAAATAACCTAACGTCCGAAAATAGTGAGAGATAAGGCGGGCAAATCCGTTCCTCGAAATGGTTCCGTTTCTAAAAATATTAAAATACCATATAATACAAGAGGTGTGGTGACAGACAAGAGCTTTAAACTTGTAATTCCTGTACGTACATGTGTCAGTTTTATTCGTCTGGGGACCATGCTGCACGATGTTTTGCAGAGCCTCAGTTTTGTCATTTTTATCCAGAAGCCATCATTCGGTCTTCTTGTCCTAAATTCCCCACTTTCAGGATTTATACTCGGATTTCTTTACCTAGGTCTAGCCGCCCATTTTCTTCACGTGGCCAATCCACTTCGGCTGACAAGTATGCATCACATAGACAGTACATTCACTCTACAGACACTCTAAACGCCTTATTCTGATAGTCAAGAGAATAATGCACATCTACCTTACCATCTTCATCTCATTTCGATCAAGCCTGCTAGTAGGTTATCACTTTCCTTCAGAGTTCACGTTGTACCTCCATATACCGTCAACTAAATGGCACTGAAACACAGGCACGTAGAATATAGATCAGAAAACGACTGAATTACTTTCAGGTGGAAACAGTGGAGAGGGACGAGTTTAAAACGACCGATAGGAAATGAAAAATGCAAGTTGGAGAAATATAAGTAAGAGGGACAAGTTGAGAAACAAAGCCCAGCAATCGGTGATAAAAAGATGGAATTTTGTTTCTTAGAAACTGAGGAAAGAGGGGAAAATTAATACAGAAAACAGTAATTGTGGTGAATGAATGAGACTGTCATTACCGGAATGGAGTAAATATATATATATATATATATATATATATATATATATATATATATATATATATATATATATATATATATATATATATATATATATATATATACAACTGTAGTGAGGTTTACAGTCAAATCTTCCCTCATAAGTGAGATATCCTATACATGACTGTAAAATGAGAGACGGTACAGAGAGCGCTGTCTGCCACAGATCCATATACATGACGCTGATACTAAACCCATTAACATTTGCGAAAAGTCAGTCAAAAAATTAAACATCTAGTTAATGAGATGCAGATTCATCATTAGGCCTAATCCTGTTTACCCTTCCAGCACTTTATCTCATTATTACAAATACACAGATTTCAATGCCGGACTCAACTTTACCTATATCTAAGGAAAAAAAAAATAACGTCGCCATCTATGAAGATTCTTTTTCACAACTGTAAGTAGTGTTGTTCAAACGCAAGCCATATATTATGAATTTCATTATGAAGAAAAACTAAAGCCACCGTACCTCTAGACCATATTTTCTCAGGGTCAATAATGTATATTAAATGTACTTATGATTCAAGTCACGATTACATTAGATGTAATCGTATCTGTAACAAAAAATTATCATTCAGGCCTAATCAAAATCGTGTATTATTATGTGATCGCACCATTTCATTCACAGCGTCTCTTCCACCACTTCTTATCCCACCCCCCTTCTCTCTCTCTCTCTCTCTCTCTCTCTCTCTCTCTCATCCATATTCTCACCCTTATCCCCATCCCACCTCCATCCTTACACACACACACTCACCCTCAACCCCACCTTCTCCCTCAATTACACACACACACACACACACACACACACACACACACATCCCATATACCCTTACCTCACAGCCGCACAATCACCATAAAAGTATATACAATAACATGAATGGAGGTTGGCATAAGAGCTTTGGATACATGTCTTTCTTCTTTGTATTTTTATTTATTTATTTTTTTAAAAGAGGGTGGGCTGGGGGAGGGGGGCACAGTAGCAGGTAATGATAACTGGCTGGTGGCAATGAACTGAGGAAACTGCAAAGGGTGGAGCCAGGAAGTCTCATCTGCCTCAACTCTCGTTTCAGCAGTGTTCGTGCTGGTGTAGCCTGTGTGTGTGTGTGTGTGTGTGTGTGTGTGTGTTTAAACAAATTATTAGCCTCGACCGACAGGTACTGTACGTTATCTGAAAGTGTGTGATGTGTTGAATTGAGGATATCAGACGTAAAGGTATAATATTTTCTTTTTCTCGGTGGATTAATACATATATCAAATTTCAGACAATTATTTTTCTGCTCGACTTTCGTGGAGTAAATGTTACTGATACAGACAAACAAAAGTGCTACATATGTAGAATCTGCATCAGCAGAATTATTCAAACGTTACCTTAACTGACTGTTGCAGGGTGAGAGCCAGTGTTTGATGTGGCCGACAGTGAATGGCTTGGCGATGGCCAGGTGAAGTGGAGGTAGTATGGGGCGTCCTGCTGCTGTTGTTTTTAATTAATTTTTGTATATTTTATTTATTTTTCGGTGTTTTTGTGATGCTCGATGTTTTGACGTTGACTGTACTTTACATTAAGATGGGAACACACACACACACACACACACACACACACACATATATATATATATATATATATATATATATATATATATCCCCGTGTTCACTCCTGTTCTTACCTACCCACAGGTGTGATTGCCATCCAGCCCGACACCCGCAGCACAACATGAGGCTCTTACTACTCATCGGCATCACCACACTCTATCTCGCATTACCATCACCTGCTCAGTCTGCTGTGGTGCAGCACTATGAATCTGCTCCACTCAAGTCAAACATAATAAATAAACGTAAGCTGACATTATGACTAATTTCACTGATATTATCCAGTGCTTTCGATGATTGATTTGAATTTTCAGAACTGAACAGCTTTTCGGATCATGAAGTGTGATTTAATTTTTTAATCTTATGGTAGCAAAGGCTCTCTTTTGTGTTACTGAATGAGCTTGCCTCTGACATGAAGAACAAGACAGCCTATCGAATAATTACTTCGAATAAGGATTAGTAGAGTTGGATTTTTTTTTCACAGTTGTCTAGAAGTTTCGGGTCTTTTGTTTTGTACATCAGAATATTTAACTGATAGCGCCTATTCATTATTTATTTATTTATTTACTTTTGTAACGCTACGCTACCAGTATATCATGCCTGTGTTAGTACTTTTCATATTCCGTCTCTGCGCCATTATTTTGCGCTTCCATTCTACCGCAGTGATAAAGATGCAACACAGTGACTTCTTTGATGCCTGGGCTACTGAGGACGTTCTCTGAGGGAAGTGTCAGCGAGCACGGCTGCATTTTTGTTTGGTTATGCACTTCCCTAAAATAATAAATCTTAAGTGCTGACATTTTTACGGGTCCTTCAAGTTTATTTCTGTGTTACTATACTCTTTTTACCTTAACTTGGTCCGTATTTTCCTCATTTTGCAGCTTATTCCACGTAGGTCAGCTGGTGAAAAAGATAATACTAAGGCTCCGCACACTTTCATAACGCATCATCGTGATTAATATCATATTTAAGTGTTAATCTATTTTTACAACTCAGCATTCAAAATGGAGAGAAGGAAATTTTAGGCCAGGTTAGAGTAAAGTAGTACAGAGCTCCAAGTTCCTGTTTCAGCCCGTTACTGGTGTTCATTTTATGCCCGTTACTGGTGTTCATTTTATGACTGAACAGTGACGCAAAGATAATATGATGATAATGTGGGTATTTTGCAAATGATCCGTGTTTGGGGTTAGTAACGGTGGTGGTGTTTGTATGTACGGTATACATACTAGTAACATGGAGCTGGCAATCATCTGCATCATCATCATAATTATCAACCATCATCATCATCATCAAAAGCAGCAGCAATAGCTATTGAATATATGACAGATCAATGCTCATATCTGACATAGTTTAAAATAATTCTGATGCGGTCTGTAAGGTATGGAATATATAATCACATCAATCCGCGGACTTTCTTCTTTCTTTTTACTGCCTGATAATAATATTATATGCGGTTTTTGAGGGATCCCTTTGGATTGAAGGGGTTGGAAGTGGCCTAATATCTAATCCCTTATAACAACATCAACACATTTTACAGCATCAGAACGTAATCAATGTTCAGCGCAGAGATGGACCATGTAAAGGATATTCCATACTGTGATCCGTCTTTGACTTAACTTTTAGAACGTTAATAAATGTTTCCTTATTTTTCAGATAACAAACGATGTTGGCTGTGTAGTTTCATTTCAGTATAGGCCTAACTATATTCAACAGAGAAACGGTAATTGTTGCTTTAATTTGTTTTCAAATGTGTCCGACTCTAGGCATAGGCTTCACAGCCTGCTCCCAAGGTCCATTAGTCCTCCTACATACCATACACCTCCACATGTCACCACTTCGGTCTTAACACTCACCGTCCATACTGAATACATGCTAGGGTTGTCTCATACAGGACTGGTGTACTGGTAATAGCGGGGGTATTTTTATGACATGTCGGCGGGTCTTCAGTAGATAAGTAAAGTCTGCTTTTGCGAAATTCAAATCCTTAAGCTGTTCCCTGCCCAAGCGGGGATTAGAACCTGGGTCCGGTAGGACTGCAGGCAACCTCTCTGCCAATTCAGTCACCGCCTCACTTATTGAGGTTGATTGAAAATGTTTGTAGAATTCATTTTAGACAATTACCACTTCAGAGATGAAATCACAGCGCAGCAGAAGGCACCTATGATTCCAAAGTAATAACAGAAATCGCTTATCTGGTACTGATATCTTGGTTCTGAAAACCGTGATCACCCAAGATAAGCTTATTCTGCAGAACACGCTCGGGATCGTTGGATGAAGTTTTTGGCCTGTTTCTCAATAAAAATTTAAGGAGTTGCAGAGGACAAAGGTCTTCATCTGTGGGTAAATTGTTTTAGAACAGAAATAAATTTGTGTTTATTTTCAAACCACATGATTGATTGTTGCGCATTTGTAACCACCTAAGAACATTTTGAACTGCGTTCGGTATATCATGGTAGTGGGCTGGATATCTGAGTACAGCAATTTCATTAATAGATTACTTTCATGCTAAAAAAATATATATATTCTCGCGACCTCGCATCACAAGACTGTCAATCCTGGCGCGAATTATACCTCCGAAAAAACTACTGACGGTCCCTCTTGCCTCCCACCCACAGGTGATGGGGATGATGATGATGATGAGGAGGAGGAGGGGGGTTCAAATGAATTCCACTGGAGCTACGAAGGTCACACCGGTAAGTAACAAAGTATATGTTAAGAATTACCCAAAGAAAACACTTGGGAACAAATATGAACAAAAAACTGGTTGAAATTGTTTTAACGAATTGACCAAAGGCAACAAACAGCCGGGAAGCCAGCAATGAACTTAACGCTAGGACAATACCAGGGGTTGTCCAGGTTGTACTGCGTGTGAGATAGCAGTATAGGTGACTGACTGACGACTGAGATACTGACTTACGCTGGACATGGAGATATTATGTTTGACTTGCTATCACTCATAAGAGACAGTGAGGCTACCCTATTGTTCCTGTTACATAGCCTTCTTGGAAAACTTTCAGAAAATTGGTCAGATTCATCTGCAAATATTTAAAAGAAAGGGGTTATAAAGAAAACAAGTACAAAATTCAGGAGTTACATATCCTACAAGAGTTATGCGCCACGATCCCGAAAATAGCAAGTGGTTGACACAGTCTGGTTCTTAGAAATATTCCAGAATATAAATAAGGAAAGCTTTCCATAAGTCAACAGATGATTATGAAGACACTTTCACAGCTACAGCAGCACCGTGTCCTGCGCCACATGGCCGATTATGCGGGTCTGGGCCTGGGGAAGTATTGACATCCGTGAATGGGCAATCTGGACCGTGCGCACATTCAGAGAATGGGCGGCTGTCCCACTTACATTCCCTCGTGGAGGACACGTGGAAATAAGATAGTCCACGCCTGCATCATCTCAGCTGAGCAAATAAATTCATAGATCATTCATAGGGAGGAAGGAGCAAAGAGGGTTCCAGGCTAGGAGACAAGAGTCGGTTAATGGGGATGGAGTGAGGTTTATGTTTAGATTTTTATTTTTAGCCGCATATTGGAGAGTGCGAATAAACAGGAATGCTCGTGGAGGCATACAAGTGGTGGTGTTTCAAGATTAAACTTCTGGATGACAGACTCTGGCATTACACAAACCTTGTAAGTATGTTCCCTGCTACAGGGTTCCAAAGCAAGGATAAGAAGCATGATGTGAAAGCATTGTGTCGACCTGACTTGATATCTTGTGCAAGTAGGGATCCTGAATTAATTTTACATGACCTGAAAGACCTGATGCAGCTTATGGGGAAAAAAAATTTTCATAATGGGTTATTCTTGCTGACTCGCCTGTTCCAACTCTCATGACCCCCATTTTCCTTCTCTCTCTCTCTCTCTCTCTCTCTCTCTCTCTCTCTCTCTCTCTCTCTCTCTCTCACACACACACACATATTGACCTACAGTATCACCCTTCAGGTCCGCGGTATTGGGCAAAGCATTACCCCTTTTGCGGATATCAGCGCCAGTCTCCTATTGATCTCTACAACGGGAATAGGGTGACGACATGGAATCCCTTCCAGTTCTTCAACTACAACGTTATGCCAACATCAGTCAAAGTCACGAATAATGGACACTCAGGTACGCTTATACTGCTTTTACTCTAACCAGGTCTAAAACTGGCATCTCTCGGATTCTCTCAATCTTGAATGCCGAGTTGCAAAAACTTATCATTGAAATACGATGCTAGTCACGAAAATGTGCTATGGAAAGGACGTATTGTTGAGGCGTATAACTGCCTCTTATCTCTGGTAACCTACGTGAAATAAGCTGTAAAAGGACGAATATCTGGGTCAGGTTAATGTAAAAAGGATATAGTTCCTTCACGGAGTTGTGAAATCCTGTGAGGTGTCCTAGGTTATTCATTACGGCTAACTTTTATACTCTGAAGACATGGTCAGTTTGTTTTCATCTGACAATGATCTCGATTTCGGTTTTGCTCCGTTGATGGCCAAGTGTAGCCTCATAAAAGGGTTGATTTGACCAGTGACCAAGAAGGCTCATTGCTACCTCATGAGTAAGGCCTATCGCACTTCATGCAACCACAGCATAGTGTTTGTGTGTATGGTCCAGCTCCGTCAGATGAAAACATAGTGACTGCAAAAACACTTCCTCGGCCAATTTTGCTAGTGACCGTAGCACGACCGCTGTTCTCAGCCTCTCACTTGGTTCTTACGTACGCTAACGTAATCTAATCAGGAAATGCTGACACGCAGATTACTATCCACATTTTCATCAGCAAGAATCATAACTCACACTGGTAGGTTTGGAGGGCCAGATTTTAGAGCTAATCGATTAGTAAACTGACAGAGATTCCTCAATAAACCTCCCAAGCTGATTATTCGGATTTACCTAAAACAGCTATATCTTTACTGGCAGCCATGATCACAGTGGACATGCCGATCAGACCCTACGTGCGTGGCGGGAATCTCAACGGCGAATATGAGTTCGCGCAGCTTCATTTCCACTGGGGATCCAATAACCTCGTTGGCTCGGAGCATCTCATCCGACACAACAGGTAAGTTGGGAGGTAGACGATGATTATGGTGGAGTAAGGCAGAGGGTGACGTGGAGTGTTGCGGCGGTCAGGATACATTTTTGCGGCAGTTTGGGTGGAATATGGCGGTGGTTGGGATGGAGTATGAAGAAAGGCAGTGGTTAAGGTGGAGTATGGCAGTGGTTAAGGTGAAGAATGGCAGTATTTAGGGTGGAGTATGGTAGTGGATAGGATGGAGTAACGAAGAGTTAAGAAAGAGATCATGTCGGAGTCGGGGTTAGGTTGTTGTTAGGCAATAAAGTACCTCAGGCAGGAGAGGATGAAGGATGACAGGCAAGAAAAACTGAAACATGAAGGCAGAGCTTAGACCACACTGAGAGGGCTTGGTATGGTGGATGGTAGACTGGGTTGAGTCAGTGAGCCATGGTTAGCTCGCTTCCATGATGGAAACAAAGGTGATGAGGCAGAGTGATAACGGAGGCAGAAGATTAAGTATGATGACAGCAGGAAAAATGGAAACCACGGGACGAAACACTGTGATATATAGAGGACACTGATTAAGTATGCTGACATGAGGAGAAATGAATGAAATAAGGGGAAGAGGCGGTATGATAGACATGACGGAAGATCTGCGTATGATGGTAGGGGGAGATAAATACACACACACACACACACACACACACACACACACACACACACAAGGGGTAAAACAGTATGACAGGATAAGCAGAAGATCAATATGATGACTGGAGAAGATGGTTCCGCTTGCGGAATATTAGTTGGTTCGTCTCAAATGGATATGAAACTTAATGGCCTGAAGTAGCATGAGAGAGAGAGAGAGAGAGAGAGAGAGAGAGAGAGAGAGAGAGAGAGATTATAATATTGCATGCTCTCTCCTCTTAGGTACCCGTGCGAGGTGCACCTGGTGCATTACAGGAAGGTTTACAACGACACAGCAACGGCCGTTTTGTACGAGGACGGTCTGGCGGTACTCGGGGTCATGTTTACCATCACAGCGCAAGACAACCCAGCACTCGCAGGACTTATAACGGGCCTTGCCAACATCACGCTGCCAGGTGATACTTTGTGATGTTTTGTTTATCACGGAACTCGACGCTTTGTGTGACTTAAACCTCTAACTGTACTTGTTACAATCTAAAACAGAACTGGTGGGTTTTGTTTCGTGTATCACATTAGATATTTCTGCTTAGATTTACTGCTAACCTCTTTACCATAGTTTCTTAATACAGACATCTTCGTCGGTTGGTTGCACTACATCATGTTCATATCATGCGAGAGAGAGAGAGAGAGAGAGAGAGAGAGTGTTACATGCTTTCGTTATTTCCGTGAAGATATGGGCAAACACAATTCCTTCACATTCGTTCCTTTACCATCAGGTCAAGAGGTCGCCATTCACCCCATCCCGCTGTCAACCTTCCTACCCAACAACAGGAAGAAGTTCTACCGCTACCTAGGCTCTCTGACCACACCGCCCTGCAACGAGGTGGTAGTGTGGACGGTCTTCGATGACAAACTAGACATATCGGCCGCACAGGTGAGGAGATAAGAGTAAATATATTCTCCTAAACTGTTTTACCTCTAACTTACCCTAAAATTGTCATCTCTCCTGCCTGACTGCTTAGCTGTACCAATAGAGTAACTTTCGTGCAGCATTGTCTGTTCTGCTTGCTGAACTATGTGAAATACTGTAGGCTGCAAAAAGACTAACATGTGGGCCAAGTGAAGGTAAAACGAGTATAATGACAATTTACACATCCTCTTACTCTTCATTTTCTATCTTCTTTTGTGCCGTCATTCTTGATCGAGCATTTAGTTCCTTCAGTACAATGACGTCGTTTCTCATTTATCCATGCTGTCACAAAACGTCCGTACTCGGCTAAGGAATGGTTCTTGAAACTGGAGATGTCAGATATAGCCTTCATTAATCCTTTCAGTACAAGAGGTCTTCCTAGGTAGCAAGAAAAAATAAGTAAGACGTCATCACAATAAAGGGGTCAGACGCCTTTGTGCTTCATTCAGGATTGTAAAAACTTTGAATGGTCTTTTTTATTTTCAACGGCCGTATAAAATCGTCTGTGGTTAGCAAGACTAACATTGTGAAGTGTGGCTATACCCCTACAGATGGCACAGTTCCGCACCTTGAAGGACGCCAACGCGGATGCCCTGGTTGACAACTATCGTCCTGCTCAGTCTCTCGGTAGCCGCCAGGTGAGTTCTTTTTCCGATGTGAGTTCTTTTTCCCAGGCGAGTTCTTTTTCCAGGATGAGGTATTCTTCCCAGGTGAGTTCTCTTTCCTACTTTTTCCAAGGTGATTTCTTTTCCCAGGTAAGTCATTGTTCCCAGGTGAGCTCTTTTTCACATGTGTGGTTCACTCAAGTTACGCGTTCAAAACCAGGCTTCAAGTTTCGAAGAACGTGGCATTGCTCTGTTTGTTTATATCCGACTGGATTTACCTCTTTAAAGGAGAAATAGTATGGAATAAGGAAGCTAGAAAATTTATGAACAAGGTTTTTGGATTTAAAGAAACTGCTTGAAACTTGAAGCTTACCTGTAAAACTGCCTGAAACTTGAAGCTTACCTGTAAACGTGGAACTGAATGGGAAATGTGCCGTATTTTGGAGCCGGATTCTTAAACATATTTACGACTGATTCCATGTTGTAACTTAGATCTGTTTTTATACGAAGAACTGGATACAAAAGAATATTCTGAACCCTCCTTTACTAGCTTATGTTTCCTGCAGAGAAAGAATATATATACACAGTATATATAATCTTACGACAATTCTCCTTCGTAACTATATTTATTCTGTTATTATCTTTATTTTTTTATTTATTTTACTGGAGAAAGAACAAGAGGCATGAGAAGACTGTACTCGTCTTGCCTTTACCTTCCCACAAGAACAGTTTATAGTTACGAGAGAATCTACCATAAATATATTCAGGAATGTCGCACATGGACTGTTGATTTTCTTTTTTAAATTGGTAACATTAACTAATTCTGTGCCGGTAAAGCTATAACATAATCTAATATTATGTTACTGATCATACTGTCTAATACCTATAATTCCTGTTGCAGCTTTACTTCGCCGACTTGGACTAGTATGCCGAACTGGTCATATCGTTCAGAAGATTCAAGATCACTATCAGCACCAGCTTACTTCATCAGCAGTGTCCTTCCTCCACTTTCTTATACTTTCTGTAGCGGAGATATTTCCTAAAGGTAGTAGCTTGATGAGGCTGTTTTACAATTGTGTGTTAAGCCAAAATTAAATTCAAAAGCATCAAAACCTACAAAAGAAAATTCAAAATGGTAAAAGACAATCCCAGACTACTCCTTTTGGGATGCAAGAGATCCCGAAGCTAAAGGTTACCATAGTCATATACACCAATATTCTTTTCCCGAAGCTAAAGGTTACCATAGTCATATACACCAATATTCTTTTCCCGAAGCTAAAGGTTACCATAGTCATATACACCAATATTCTTTTCCCGAAGCTAAAGGTTACCATAGTCATATACACCAATATTCTTTTCCCGAAGCTAAAGGTTACCATAGTCCAATACACCAATATTCTTCTCCCGAAGCTAAAGATTACCGTAGTCCAATACACCAATATTCATTTCTAACAGCATTTTATTTGTATAATGCTTCTGGTCATCTCTGGAAGATTTAAACAGCTACACTTAAGCACAGCCTTCATCTCCGTCTCTAATGTCTTCAACTAGGTCACTACCTGTCTGCTAAGACCTGCAGCAATATATAATGTAAACACACACACACACACACACACACACACACACACACACACATATATATATGAAACATTAGTTTCTCACTTTAAACTCTTGTATTTCTTACTTTACAGTGTGTTTACTACAGTATTTGTGTATTGCTGCTTCTTCGAGAGGGTACTGTAGTAAGGTAGCCTAATTGGTATTTTTCGTGTGCAACTGTGTGTTGAAATGATAATGATTTTATTATGTAATCGCAAATGTTTCCCTCACCGTTTTCAACAAACTATTTATCACTGATGAAAACGTAACCCCAACAACTGCTTCTTGTGTTGCAGTTGTTGTTTAGTTATCAGTCTTTGCTTAATGTTTGCTCTATATTATAGGAAGTAACAAGACAGTCGGACAAATCCTACTACCTGTGCTACAGTGCTTTCGACACCTCCTAAGGATCTGCCATTAATCTCTGTAAAAAATAAAAAAAATGTTAGAGGTCATTCAGTATAGTGATGTCTTTATTTTTTTTTTTTTTCTGTTGCCAGACGATTTCAGTCAACTCACTGAACTGTAGGGATTAGATATGACCTCCATTTACCCCTTCAGTACCAGGGGCATTTCCTAAGTTTAAAAAAGCGTTTGGAGATAGCAAGAATAAAATAAAATAATTACATCACGGGATTCAAGGGGATGATACTTGTTGAGAGTTACATCAGTCTTTCCATTTGTGTGAAGTTTAGAGTGTTCCTTTTGGTTTCTTGTATAAACTGTGTGAACCTTACACGATTTTTTTTATGCTACTGTTGGAATACTGTGGATGTGAACAGGTGGTGAGAGAGGGCAACGCGATCCACTACATCAAACTCCTGCAGAGAGAGAGAGAGAGAGAGAGAGAGAGAGGAGGGGGGGGGAATGTTTGCGTTATGAGCCATGAACCTGCCAAGCAGACTGTTACACTGGAAAGAGAGGGAGAGAGAGAAAGAGAGAGAGATGCTTGAGTTATGGGCTACGAACCTACCAAGCAGAGTTACACGGGAGACAGATTATGGAGTTAAAACAACGTAGGGTGATGGAATCAGCGCAATAATTGCGTGCTATAATATGCGACGAATACTTTAATATAAGAAAAAAATTAACATCCCAGTACGTTATGAGTGGATCCACAGTTTTTCTCCTCGTACATAATTTGCCCCAGGATTACATTTAGTCGGTACTATCGCTATAAGTGTCAACAGAATTATATGTACGGGTATGGCAGTTTTGGTTGCAGCCCGATTACAGGATAACACATATACAGGCCTACGGGCAACAACCCAATTCCAAAGCTAAAAACAAAAATCTGAAAACATAAACTTTGTCCTCGTTTAGTGTGGCTGTATTAAATACAAGTGGATGTAATAGTTCATGATAATGTTTCAAAGGCCGAGTGAAGTGAGCAGGTGGAATGCGAAATGAGCCCAACTAACCACATATCTTGAAGGGGAGCCACAGGGTCAGATTTTCAATGATCACACTTTAAGTCATTTTATATGCGTGATCGAAATTATAGTAACTGTATTGAATAGGTAGTTGTCTGATCCTATTTTATCTTACATATTTGATTTCATTTGGTGTAATATCTTGATGTATACATTTTGGATGCTTATTCTATTACAGAATTGCTTGTGAACTATGTCTTTCATAACCTTTTACCTCACACATTATCAGTTTTCAAGTCTTCTGTGGCAGACACTTAGGAGATTAATTCTTCCGATGCCCGCGACAAACGAATAAGAGAAGAAAATATATATTGTGCTCTCGTGTCCAGAACACACGTAATAGGCCAAGGGACGGGTAACACTAAGGCACGAGGGATGGCAACTGGGAAGGGGAAAAGAACGGGACAGAACAAAGGAAAGCTGTAAAAAATACTGGGAGAGAAAGGAAGGTGGAATATAATTTAGGAAGAGGCATAAATGGAGGAGGAGGATAGTCATTTTACTAGTACAGAGCAATATAAACGGAACGGAGGAAGAGTATGAGGTTGAATTAAGTAAAAGGATGAACAATATTTTGAAAGAAGATAGCAAATTCGAAGAGGAGGATTCCCATTTGAATAGTACAGAGCAATGTTATGGAAAAGGATGGGAGAGTATGAAGGTGAAAGGAAGGTATGGTTGCTAAGGACTGAAACTGGAAACAGCAATGAGAAAAATGGAACAAAAGATGTATAAGACTGAAATCAAGGAGCAGGATCTGCACTGGATTAACCTCCTCGAATTCCATTAGCAAACCTCGTATACTGTTAAGATTTTTCTGTTAATCATCCATGAGTGCACCTGATTCTTCCATTCCTAACACCACCCTCCTTGCCTCCCGTTCTGCCTAACACTACCTTACTTCATCCATGTCCTGTGTGACACCATCTTGCCTCACCTCTTCTCTGCCTAACATCACCATACCTCCCACCTACACTTTCTAACTCCACCTTGCCTCACCCCTGCCCTGCCCAAAACCACCTTACTTCATCCCTGTCCTGTTTAACACCATCATGAACCACGACTGCCCTGCCTAACATCACCATGCCTTCCTCCTGCACTTTCAAACACCACTCTGGCCCACCCATGCCCTACCAAACACCACCCTTTTTCGTCCTTGTCCTGCCCAACACCACCTTACTTCACCCGTGTTCTGCCTAACACTACTCTGCTACCCTGTCTCACCCCTACCTTGCCAAGCGTTAGCCTGCCATACTGTGGTCTTCTCTCACGCCATTGGGTCCCACTCCCTCCCTGCCTAACATCACTATACCCTACTCTTTCTCTAACGCCTCCCTGCCTCCTTCTACCCTCATTTCTTGGCGTTATCTCACTTCTGCTTTATTTCAACCTTCATCCTGTCTTACGTTTTTCCTGACTCATTCTCCATACTTACTCACGTCAGCCGTGCCTCACTCCTACTACTAATTCTCTTCAACGATACCTCGCACTATCAACCTGCTGCCATTAGCGCATGTTATTCTTCGTCAGATCTGGTCATATATACTTACAGAGTGATGCCTATAATAAAACGCAAGAACACTTACTTATGGATTAGAGAACAAGATAAGGTTTCAAGATGCATCCCTCTAAGATGCTTGGATATATTGGGTGAAGGTGTACAAAACTTGTGTGATAGTACGAACGGTGAGGGAAGAAAAAACAAGTGAATGGCATGAAAAGCAGTTGAAACCCAGTGGAGGAATAGCAGAAAAACGCGAAAAATCCTATAAAATCAAGTGTGCTTCAGCGATCATTTTTGGTTACTTAGTATGTGCAAAAATGAAGCACCCTGATGTGACATTTGTGGACTGAGTCATGTGAAGACATGTGCAAGGGTACATCAATGGAATTTACTCCACTGTGCACAAAAATTAATCGACGCATGATTATAAAAACGATAACATGTATTTTCGAAGTGAAGATTTAATAACAAACTTTCCAGATCACTAAACACATTTTAACAAGATCACACAGCTGACCTGGGTGGGGAACAAATTAATATATTTTGTTCTAATTCTCCCAGCAAGGTAACAGCATGTTATTGGCCGTGTTTTACTTATCATGGGAGGCTTCGTAACACCCGATTTACTTTGCACAGTGCACAGTAGCATTATCTTGTTCGGTAAATATATTATGTTAATACCCACATAGTTTGCATCAATAACATACTAGAGGATATTGAGGTATAGTACCTGTATCCAAAATAAATCGATGAGGAGGAAGTGTTACGAAATATTTCAAAGCCACTTAAAGAATAACAGTTTATCCGAAGAGACAAAAATATGTAAAAGTCAAAAGTGTGTGTTTGGGGGAAGGAGATAAAGGAATCTGGAGAGAGGTATTGGGAATGTAACCACCAGTTTGGGGATGTACGTGCGATGGGTGAAAAAATGAGAGAGAGAGAGAGAGAGAGAGAGAGAGAGAGAGAGAGACAGACAGACAGACAGACAGAGAGCGAGAGACAGACAGACAGACTGATGGGAAGAGGACGTAAATTAACCAATGTGGCTTGGGTAAAAGTATCGTGTGTGTGTGTGTGTGTGTGTGTGTGTGTGTGTGTGTGTGTGTGTGTGTGTGTGTGTGTGTGTGTGTGTGTGTGTGTGTGTGTGTGTGTGTGTGTGTGGTTCTAATTTAACACAATTAATACACGTCACACACACATATTCCTCGTCTTGTAGCAGCTGTATATCTTAGTTGGAGTGATTGCCATCGTTTGGGGTTATTTTAATAGGAGATAAATATGAAAAAAGTTATGCCATTATATCTGCAGAAATGAGACGAAATATAACAGAAGGTAAGAGGTGGAAAAAAATTCTAACCAACCCTAAATAACCCCACTTAGCCGCTAAAGTGCCTCAGTAAAGGTGATTATTGTATATAATGATTACGTTTACTAGGGTCCATATTTTGAGGTGAAAATCATTACCAAGAAACTGACTCGTCTGGGTGAAAACACACACACACACACACACACACACACACACACACACACACACACACACACACACACACACACACACACACCACAGCGCACCTCTATGCTCACAAATCACCAAGAATTACTGTATTGCACGTTCACACACACACACACACACACACACACACACACACACACACACACACACACACACGCCGTATATTATTCATTGTATACATATATATGTGTAGCCTATATAATAAGTATAAAGATAGGGCACACCCTCTGGTCCAGGTGCAACAGGTAACATTATATTGCAGAGGTGACTCAAACTACTCCCGTAAAAGGACCCTGTCCTCCCAGGAAGACAGTGGTGTTGAGACGGTGGAAATGTCTCCCTTACTGACCTTATCCTGGCACCTTCCTCATTCTGACCTTCTATGGATCGCCAGTACCAGTGCAGAGCCTGGGTATGCAGCGTGACCCAAAAACAACTGGTGTGAAAAATTGCAAAAACTTCAAATTCGCCATTACCTTTGAAGAAATTAAAGAGAAATTAGAAAGCACTGTGAAGTCCGTGTACACAACTGTCTTTACGTGAATGCACGAATTTTAAATTTATATCTTTAATACTGTTTGGTTTTACTGCTTTTGATTTTTTTACATACTGTACACTCGATCCACCAACTCCACGCCAACCCAGGATATCAGAGCCCCCTACCTAGCAATCCTTTTTTCTTCTCGTCACTTTATATCACATTTGGTGGAAACGTTGAAGTTAAGACAAATAAAAAGGGGGGAGGGGGAGATTCGATTTTGAGAAGTCATTCAAAGGTCAGGGTCACAGGGCCAGATCAAAAACGTTCAAAACCAAACTTGGTGGAATGGTTGAAGGTCAGGCAAAGGGTTGATCTTTTATTTTTGAGAACCATAGGTCAAAGGGCAAGATCACGTGGCAAGGTCAGTGTAAGTGGTTTTTATCCGATATAGACTAGAGTTTGTTAAAGGGTTCAGGGTAAGATGAAGGGATATGATTTTGAGAACAGTCATCTAAAGATCAAGGTTTTAGTAATAGGTCAAAGGTCAGGCTGTCATCGCATGGTCAGCTTAAATAGTTTTGATCCAGTTTAGACAAAACTTGGTGGAAAGGCTGAAGGTAAGGTAAAGGTGCAGGGATGCGATTTTAAGAACACTCAGTCAGTGGAATTGGTTACAAGGCAGTGTTAGTGCTTGAATTGTGTGTATCTGTGGGAACAAAGTAACTATAGCAGTTTTGATCAGGTTAAAACCAAACGGCCATACCACGTTGAGTACACCGCTTCCCATCCAATCAGCGAAGTTAAGCAACGTTGGGTCTGGTTAGTACTTGGATGGGTGACCGCCTGGGAACACCAGATGCTGTTGGCATCCCTACGCGTCAAGTGGGGTTGGTGGAGGATTAACTCTAAGCCCTTGGCCACCCCGATTGGGATACATGGTGTCTGGCAATGAATGAATGAAAACATCTGCGTCAGTACAACCGTATCACACTTACACCCTTATCACCACATCACATATAGGCTACACATACAGTATATCACCACATCACACCTATACTCATATCACCACATCACATCTACACTCATATCATCACATCACACCTTCAATCATATCACCATATCACACCTACACTCATAACACCACATCACACGTAGGTCTACACTCATACCACCATATCACACCTACACTCATAGCACCACATCACACGTAGGCCAACACTCATAGCACCACATCACACGTAGGCCAACACTCATAGCACCACATCACACGTAGGCCAACACTCATAGCACCACATCACACCTACGCCCATGCGACCATACCACATAATATGCAAGAACATTAACTTATGGATAAGAGATCAAAATAAGCTTTCAAGGTACACCCTGCCAAGATGCTTGGATATACTGTACTGGGTGAATTACTACAAAATTTGTGCAACAGTAAGTATGGTGAGGGAGAAAGTATGGTGAGGGAGAGAAAGAATAAAAACTTAAAGTGAATGGCAAGATAGAAGTTGAGACCCAGTGAAGAAATAGTCGTAAAACGCGAAAAATACTAAATCAAATGTGTCTGAAAGCATATTTTTGGATAGTTAGTAAAATTATATGCCAGAATGACGCATCCTAATTTGACATTAATGTGGGCTGAGTCATGTGAAGACGCGTGTACATCAAGGGAATTACTACACTGGCACAAAAATTAACTGACGAATGATTTTCAAGAACAGCATGTTTTTTCTACGAGAAGTTCCAATGATAACAAACTTTCCAGATCACGAAAGACGTTTTAACAAGACCACACAGCTGATCTGGGTGTGGAGCCAACTAACATATTTTGCTCTATTTCTCCACCCCAGGTAACACAGTGCTTTGGGCTGTACTCTAGCTGGCATGGGAGGCTCCGTAACACCTCTTCCTAAGCGATGTACTCTGCATATTGCATAGTAACATCGTCATTTTCGGTATTTTTATCATTTTCATATCGACATAGTTTGCAGCTGTAATATACAAGAGGATACTGAGGTGAAATATACAAAAAATTTATAAGGAGAAGATGTTACGAAAAATCCAAATTCTCTCAGAGTACGATTTATCTGAAGAGATTAAAATATGTAAAGTCGAATATATGTGTGTTTGGGGGAAGGGGACAAGAGAATCTGGAGAGAAATATTGGGAAAGTGACTACAAGTTTGGAGGATGGTACCATGAGTGCTAAAATGAGAGAGAGAGAGAGAGAGAGAGAGAGAGAGAGAGAGAGAGAGAGAGAGAGACGTAAATTAAGCAATGCCATTTGAGTGTAAATACCATGTGTGTGTGTGTGTGTGTGTGTGTGTGTGTGTGTGTGTGTGTTTCTAATTTAGCACAATTAATATACTTCACACATATTCCTCGTCTTGTAGCAGCTGTATTTCTTAAATGGAATTATTACCACGGTTTAGTTTGTTTAACAGCAGATAAATATGAAAAACCTACTGCCATTATATCTGCAGCAATGAGACTTAATATTATAGAAAGCAAGGGGTGGAAATGATCAAAACCCAGCCTAAATAACGCCACTTAGCCGCCAGATTGCCTCAGGAAAGGTGATTATTGTATATAATAGTTACCATTATCAGGGTTCATATTTTAATGTGAAAATCATTATCAAGAAACTAATTCATCTGAGAGAAAACACACACACACACACACACACACACACATTACACTTCTTTGCTCACAAATCACCAATAAATGTTGCAGGTTCACACACATATTCACTCACAGCACCAGAACTATCCCTAAATAGGCCTAAACCCACTTAGCCGCCAGATTGCCTCAGTAAAGGTGATTATTGTTGATAATAGTTACGATTATCCGGGTTCATATTTCAGTGTCAAAATCATTATCACGAAACTAATTCATCTAAGTGAAAACACACAGATACAGACACACACACACACACACACACACACACACACACACACACACACACACACACACACACACACACACACACACACACACACACACACACACACACATTACACCTCTTTGCTTACAAATCACCAAGAAATGTTGCAGGTTCACACACATACTCACACACAGCACCAGAACTATCCCGTACGTACTATAATTACATCCTACCCGCATACCAGTTCTTCTTCTTCTTTATAACGTCCCCTCCGCCTCCTCCTGTTCCTTCTTCCTAATCCCTATCGTCCTTTCTATTCCTCCTTCTCTTCCTGCCTCTTCCTCCCTTTCTCCATTACCCAGCTTCCTCCTCTCCCTAAAAATGATTAATGAAATATTCACCTCTAACTAACTCTTGTTCTTCCATCTTGCTCCTCCATCTCCACCATTTTTCCCGCTTTCCAGTTTAACCCGTACTCACCCCAATATCACTGTCATCTCGCAGCGATGATGTCCACAAGCCCATCAGCCTTAACAAACGCCTTTGCGAGTATGACTCCTAAACACAAATTGTTTTAACCCTTTACAGACTTCTCTCCTTTGCCTCTATTCCCAATACCACCACCAACGTAGCTAAAACATAATTTGCTAAACTACCGGTTTCTCCCAGTTCTTTTTTCTTTCTTCAAATAGTTCGTCTCTAAACTGACATAAGCAATGATCTTTTCATTTGCAGATAACCTTCACTCTCCAGCAGGTATGATTCTTGAATGACAGATTCGTCGCACCTTCCGTAAATTCAGGGATTGAAGTATTAAAGTACATTTTACCTCAGTATAGCCAAGGCCCCGCTTACCTTACACGGGTACCGAAGGTTTTCTAAAAGTCCTCGTTCTTTTTCTTTTTTCTTTTAATCAAAGCAAGTACTAAAAACAAACACACACATTTTACAAAAATATATGCCGTAGGGATGCCACAGTGGAAAAAAAATTCACAGGAGATTGATCGAGACGGTATAGCCTAAGCACATGTAAGCCAATCCCTACATTATTTTATTACTTTTTACTGCAATATAAATGCCATCGTGGTGTAGCAGTTATATAAGTGTAAGTGTACTCTGGAAGAAAAGTGCTGTGAATATGGTCTCACTATTCCTTTACCATGCAATATATCAAATGTCATTGAAAAAAATAAAAACGATTTCTTATGTGGTAATACTGCCTCAACTTTATTTTTCACTGTCGTCACATCACATTCCTAATTTATTACGAAATACATCTTCATAATTCTTAAACTTGTGAAATAAACTGAAGTATAAATATAATTTTAGGTCCTCACATCTTCTGGGAATTAAATCATAGTGAATGGCACCTGGAAGGTGCTGGCTTGAGAATACTCGTAATGAGTACCGTAGCCCTCTTCCTCTACTTCTCCTTTATATCATATCTCTTCATCCATCTCCACATTCTTACCAGTTGTCCTCCTCCTCCACTTCTCCCCCCTTTTTCTTCCTTCTTTCTCTACCTTTTCTTGCTTCATATCCTCTCCACCGCTACATTTTTCCTCTTCCGTCTCTTGCCCCATTTTCCATTCCCAGCCCCATCTTAAGATCACCTCCCCGCAGCACACAATACAAATACACAAATTCAATAATAAGTAAATTTGTAACGCAGGTACTCACATTTTCCGGGAACCAGGGCGTAACGAAGGGCATCTGGAAGGTGTTGGCGTAGGAGTGGAGCGTATCGAAGCTGTCAGGCTGGACCGACCCGACCATCACCCACACAGGCCGCGAGAACTGACGGCAGACTGGGGGAGAGAGAGGAAAACTAGATTAGCAAGTGAGAATCATAATCACCATCATCATCACCATTATCACCATCATCACCACCATTATACCCTCTTTCCCACTCAAGGATGGGGCGAGACGGTGACCAGAAAGCAAGGAAAGATAAAATAGAAACAATAGGTCAAAATTCGAGGCGGTACAGAGGTCAGAAGCAAATATATATATTAAAAAATGCAGATGCCTGAACCCAATGACTAACATGAGACCAAATCTTCATCAGCGCAGTTAAGAAAGTAATGACTCAACACACGACCTCCTTATCTTATCTCCTCACCTTAACTTATCATTCCCTCTCTGGGACTTGCTTTTCTAGATATATAAGAAGTGTCTTAGCCCCTAGTCTTTTGCAATTTATTTTCTATATCACTCCTTAACATTCCCTGGTAAACTCTATTATTTATATCGGTTTAATATCGATATAGCTTGGACCAGTAGCATATTTGGGGATTTTGAGGGATAACGTGCTGGAAAAAAAACGCTAAGGTAGAGGTACAACGGGATATCCAGTGCCACTTACGAATGATCTACTTACTTTCTTTAAGTAAACAGTAACTTAACTCACCATATTCAGGCTACAGATTCTCTCTCTCTCTCTCTCTCTCTCTCTCTCTCTCTCTCTCTCTCTCTCTCTCACACACACACACACACACACACACACACACACACACACACACACACGTGCTAACTTATTCTCTCCTGCCCTGTATCTGTTACGTGCTGGGTGTGTTTTTATTATCACCTGTGTGTTTTACCTGCAGGAACACGTACGTCAGTGCTGTGCTTCCTGTACCAATGTCTTTGTGTTACTTTTTTTTTTTTTTTGTCGTTTCTTAGGAGCAAAATTGGATTCTCCTGTCCTTTATGCCTCATATGTAGAATAATAATAATAATAATAATAATAATATAAATAACAATAAAAAGGAAAAGAAAAAATACTGGTGCTGCTGCTGTGCTGCTGCTGCTGCTGCTACTACTACTACTTTTTTTTTTCTTTTATGTGAGGAAGAAGGAACCAAAGGCCATGAGCCCGCAAAACTGTTCTTTCCAAGGGAAAAACAAAATACGAGAGAGAGCCAAATTCAAGATCCATTCATTTCGAGATGCCTGGGCACACTGTGTTTGAAATACTGGAGATCATAGGAAG
The DNA here is from genome assembly GCF_032717465.1 of Coenobita brevimanus. Lineage (NCBI taxonomy): Eukaryota > Metazoa > Arthropoda > Malacostraca > Decapoda > Coenobitidae > Coenobita > Coenobita brevimanus. The sequence continues at coordinate 26,684,893 of NC_136954.1, read as the reverse complement.
CAGGAAATACAGACAGAGGGAGACAGTTCCAGAGTTGACCTGTTGCATAAATGAAAGACTGGGAGTAACGGTTAACTCTTGCATTAGTGAGTTCGACAGAAAAGGGGTGAGAGTTTGCTGCTAGACGGGTGCTACGCGCCCGTCGTAGAAGTGGAGGAATGCATGCAGACAGTTCAGAGGAACGGTGACCATTGAAGTAGCGACAGAAAAGAGATAAAGATGCAACATTGCGGCGAAGAGACAGAGGTTGAAGGGAGTCAGTATGAGGGGGAGAGTTAATGAGACGAGCAGCCTTTGACTCCACCCTACTAAGAAGAGCTGTATGTGGGGAGCCTCCCCACACATGAGAGTTTTACTCCACACAGGGGCGGATAAAACCCTTGTATAGAGTCAACAATTGTGCAGAGGCAAAGAAGGAACGGAGTCGGCTTAGCACACCCAATCGCTTGGCAGCAGATTTTACAAGAGATGTAATATGAACTTTCCAAGACAAGTCCCGAGCAAATGAAACCCCAAGCATGTTCAAGGATGATGCAGGATTAAGCTGAGTATTATTAAACATAAGTGGGTATAACTGTGGAAGATTTTGTCGGGTTGATAGGTGCAAAAACTGAGTCTTTGATGCATTAAAAACAACCAGATTATTTTTACCCCAGTCAGAGATACGAGCCAAGTCAGACATTAGGTGTCCCATAGCCTCATCCCTTGCCTGTTAAAGTAACTGCTGAGATGGACGTTGTGGGAATCGAATGGAAAGGTGAAGGGTGGAGTCATCAGCGTATGAGTGGATAGGGTTAGATGTATAGCTTAGAAGGTCATTGATGAATAAAAGGAAGAGAGTTGGTGATAGGACAGAGCCCTGAGGAACACCACTGTTAACAGATCTAGGAGAAGAACGATAGCAGTCTACAACAGCGGCTATAGAACGACCAGAAAGGAAGCTAGAGATGAAGGCACAGAAAGAGGGATAGAAACCGTAAGAGGGCAGTTTGGAAATTAAAGATTTATGCCAGACTCGATCGAAAGCCTTTGAGATGTCAAGTGCAATGGCAAAGCTTTCGCCAAAGTCCCGAAAGGAGGATGACCAGGAATCTGAAAGGTAGGTGAGAAGATCGCCTGTGGAGCGTCCCTGACGGAATCCATACTGACGATCAGAAAGAAGGTTATGACAGGAAAGATGCTTTAAAATTTTTCTATTAAGAAGAGACTCAAAAACTTTTGAGATACAGGATGTTAAAGCAATTGGGCGATAGTTAGAGGGTTGGGAATGGTCACCCTTCTTTGGGACTGGCTGAATGACAGCAAACTTCCTGCAAGATGGAAAGGTACAAGTTGACAGACAAAGGCGAAAGAGTTTGCCTAGGCAGGGTGTAAGCACAGAAGCACAGTTCTTGAGATCAACAGGAGGGACTCCATCAGGCCCATATGCCTTATTAGTACTGAGGCCAGCAATGGCAGAAAATACATCACCTGAAGAAATTTTAATGATAGCCATGAGGAAATCAGAGGGGGGAAGTGATGGAGGAACAGCACCGGAATCGTCTAAGGTGGAATTGGAGGAGAAAGTCTGAGCGAAGAGATCTGCTTTATCAGTAGAAAAAATAGCTACAGAACCATCAGAGGTGAAAAGAGGAGGGAAGGATGATAAGATAAAGTTGTTAGAAAGGTTTTTGGCAAGGTGCCAGAAGGAGCGGGAAGAGTTCGAGTTGGAGAGTTGAGAGCATTATGTACGGATGAAATTATTTTTAGCAGAGCGAAGAACAGACTTAGCACGATTCCGGGCAGAAATGTATAAAAGATGTGATTCAGGGGTGGGTTGGCTCCGGTACCTTTTATAGGCCCTCTCCTCGTTGCGGACAGCATTAGAACAAGCGTGATTAAACCAAGGCTTTCTTGTGTTAGTCAAAGGATATGAGAAAGGAATGTATGCTTCCATGCCCGAGAGAATAACCTCCGTAATGCGCAAGGCACACTCAGATGGCTCCCGGCCATGAAAGCAATAATCATTCCAGGGAAAGTCAAAGAAGTACTGCCTGAGGGCCTCCCAATCTGCAGCTCCAAAGTGCCAGAGACGACGTTTTTTTTGGAGGGTCCGCAGGCCGTACCGGAGCGATAGGACAGGATAAGGTGATAAGGTTATGATCGGAGGAGCCCAACGGAGAGAAAAGATTAACAGTGTAAGCAGAAGGATTAGTAGTAAGGAAGAGATCAAGTATGTTGGAGCTCTCTCCAGGGCGGTCAGGGATACGGGTAGGGTGCTGCACAAGCTGCTCTAGGTCATTAAGGATAGAAAAGGCGTAGGCTTGTTCACTAGGTGGATCAGTGAAAGGAGAGGAGAGCCACAGGTGGTGGTGAACATTTAAATCTCCAAGAATGGAGATTTCAGAGAAATCTACTACTACTACTACTACCACCACCACCATTACTACTACTACTACTACTACTACTACTACCACTACTACTACTATTACCACTACTACTACTACTACTACTACTAACTACTACTACTACTAATAATAATAATAATAACAGTAATAATAATAATCACAGAACCTGTTCAAAACAAACTTCTTTTCCATGGCTGGCTATACGAACGATCTAAATCTAAACCCTGGTTACACAGAGGAAAAAAAAAAAAAGGCAAAATGAAAGATCAATAAAGTAAAATAGAACTAGCTCTCAGACACAAGAGTCACGAATTTTTATTGAAATAGGAATTTGCAGGAGTGGGGGCAAATATACGTAGGCTATATACATAGTGGCTACGACTGGCTGGTGGGGGGATGCGAGAAGGGAGGGGGAGGGTGGATGCGAGAAGGGAGGGGGAGGGTGGATGTGGTACGGGTGAGGGAGGGTGGATGCGAGATGGGAGGGAGAAAGGGGTTGCGAGAGGGGAGAGGGAGGAGTGACGCGAGAGGGGAGGGGGATGGAGGTTGCTAGAGGGAAGGGGGATACGAGAGGAAAGAGGAAGGAGGAATGTGAGAGGGAATAGAGAAGGGGAAGGGAGGTGGGTGAAGAGGGAGGTGGCAGGAGGGTAAAAATGGAGAAAGGGGGAGGCTTGAGAGATGACAGGGGAATAAAAGGAGTGGCAGGAGGGAAGGAGAGGGGAAAGTGGTGATAGGGGAGAGGAGGGTAGAAGAACTGGAGGAGGCTAAGAGAGGGGAGGGTGGGTGAGAGGAGGGAGAGGGGTAAGAGTTGGGAGGGGAGATGGAGAGTAAGAGGAGAGGGAAGGGACAAGATGGGAAAGGGGAAGGAAAGGAAAAGGGGGGTGAGAAAGCAAGAAGAGACAATTCGAAAGGATGAGAGTGGGGGAAAGAAGGGGAGCTTGGGGGAAAGAGGGAGGTGGGGGAAGGGAAGGGGAACTGGAGGGAGGAGAGGGGAGAGGGAGAAGGGATTGTGCGTACTTCTCACCTTCACCCTTGAAAGGTCTCTCTCTCTCTCTCTCTCTCTCTCTCTCTCTCTCACACACACACACACACACACACACACACACACACACACACAGACGAATGTTGGTCATTGCTCGCTCCTGAGGGAGAGTAGGATTAACGGGTGAGGTAGACCAGGGGAAGGTAGTAGAGAAGATAGGAAGTACGAGTGGAGGTGGGGTGGTAAGGTTGGGGAGGGGGAGGTAAAGTAAGGGGGCAAGAGGAGATATGAAAAAATGAGGGATGAGTTTTCTTTCACTTCTCTCCATTTTCTCCAAGTCATCTTCTATAAAACAGACTTATAGACTTAAACATTTTCATTATTTACAAAACTGCACACATGATACCTATGTCTGGCGCTGAGGGAGATGGAGAAATGGAGAAATCAGAGTAGAGGGAGGAGAGGAAAGGGAGAAGGGGAGGAGGGAGAGGGATGAAAGGAGGAGAAAGGAGGTGGAGCAGAGGGCAGTAAGTCTCATCCCATTCCATCCCCCTCCCTGGTAACACGCTCAAGCTCCTATGACCACTATACGCTAAATGTAATCACCTGGATTTATGTGCAGTACTACTCTTCCAAGTCACCAGGGAGTTGATGATACTGTACCCTTTTTCTCTGCCTTGACATACAACGGCCATCTATCCTTCTTGAATGCTGGGTTCTAACAACAGATTTACGCTGTGCAGAGGATGTAAAGCAGTAGTAATGTCTTATTCAGCCACTGAGCAACGTGAAATAAGCTGCAAAAGGACGAACACCTGTGCCAAGTTAAGGTAAAACGGACTTAATATTATACTCGTAATACCACTTTCATAATCCCATACTCACAGACCGTCACCGTACATAAAATCGTTTGGTTTCTGTCAGATTTTTGTCCTTTTGCTACTTATTTCACATGGCACTGGTAAAATATATAATGATACGGCTCGATAGCCTTTTCACAGCACTTCGTGGACAGCATCATATTCTAGTGTTAATCTACAATTACGTCTCGGCATTCAAGATGATGAGATGGCCATTTTAGGACAAGTCAGAGTTAGCAGCAAGAATAAAACAGGAAAAATTGCAGTCGCCCATTGAGGTTTACTTAAGACGATTTTAATGCAAGCTACTGTTAGTCCACTCAGTAAAAATTCTATCATACACAAATATTAATCGTTAAGAGGGAGCATATATAAAACGGAAATGACGTCCGGCTATTTCCAGCCAAGTCCTGTCAATTTTATGCAGCCTTAAAGAGATCTATGATTCTGTAGTAATGAACGAAGGATATAATATTATCATTTTCTTAACTCCATCCTACTCTGAAAATAATTTAAAGACGATATGAATAGAATGAAAGTAACATCCCCTTTTCCCTCCTCGTCATTCTTTCTGCCTCCTTTCCTGCTCTCTCTCTCTCTCTCTCTCTCTCCTTCCCATCCATTAATTCGACCAATCCTCACCCTAGGCTCTGACACACATCATCATCCCTCACTTATCTCTCGTCCCCCTTCCCCCTTGTCTCCAACCTCTCTCTCTTTCTCTCTCCTACGTCTTATCCACATAAATGACGACTTCCTTGCCTGACACATCTTTGTTCTCTCTCTCTCTCTCTCTCTCTCTCTCTCTCTCTCCTACATCGCATCCATATAGCCTATATGAAGACTGTCATGGCTGACATCTTTGTTCTCTCTCTCTCTCTCTCTCTCTCTCTCTCTCTCTCTCTCTCCTACATCGCATCCATATAGCCTATATGAAGACTGTCATGGCTGACACATCTTTGTTCTCTCTCTCTCTCTCTCTCTCTCTCCTACATCGCATCCATATAGCCTATATGAAGACTGTCATGGCTGACACATCTTTGTTTCTCTCTCTCTCTCTCTCTCTCTCTCTCTCTCTCCTACATCGCATCCATATAGCCTATATGAAGACTGTCATGGCTGACACATCTTTGTTTCTCTCTCTCTCTCTCTTCCCTCCCCTCTACCTTCTATTTCCTCTCTGCTCACTCTCATCCCCCCCTCACTTCCCCTCTCCCCCTCTCCTCCCTTCCTTCTCCCCTCTCCCCCTCTCCCCTACCCTTCTCGCCTCTCCCTCCTCTCTCCCCCCCTCCCCTCTCCCCTCTGCCTCCTGTCCTATTACAACATATTTCTCTAAATCTGGGGCATCTTTCACCGCTTCTATAAAAAAAAAAAAAAAAAAAAAAACACGGTGGGGAGGGGGGGTCCTAAGGAAAACTGTCTGGTGGTAGCAACGGAAAATGGCTCACTTTACTGAACGAGTTAAAGGTAGTTATGTCTAATCAGGGATTTCCGGCTTGAACTCTATTAATATTTTTGTATAGTTATTTTATTTATACTTTTCTAATATCAACATAATCCGAATCGAGACACAAGAGAATTTCAAATCGTGTCAGGCAAGATAAATCGCTAAGGAAAAAGCGTTACGACAGTCCCCAAGGCAGTGAGAATACGCCCCCCAATGGCTGGAGAGAGGACGCTGGCTGGCTACTCAATGGATTGTGTCGAGAGAGGGGGAATTAATCTGGGGTGCGAGGGAGATGACCTGGGGTGAGACGATGGGAGATTAATAGGGGTGAGGGGTGATTTATTGGGGGGTAAGGCGTGAAATGGGGTGGGAGTATGGAAGGAAGTGTAAGTGAAAATTTGTTGGGGTGAAGGGAGTGTGTAGGGGTAAGAGGAGGAGAGAAAGAGGGGAGGAAATTGTAAAGGAGAGCAGATGGGTAAAGATGAAGTGAGAGGGGGGGTGTAGGGGTGAGAGGAGGGGAGAAACAGAGGAGGAAGTGGTAGAAGTGAGAATATGGGTAGGGTGAAGTAAGGGGGAAGGATGAGGGGAAAGTAAGAGAGGGGCTGAAATGAGACGGGGTAGAGGTGTGAAGAAGGGAAGAGAGATGACGTGGGGATTAAAGGGTAGGGGAATGAATGGAGGGGTATTGGGTAGGAGAGTGAATAGAGGGGTAATGGGTAGGGGAATGAATGGAGGGGTACTGGGTAGGGGAATGTCACGGGGTTTTTTATAATATCACGGTAATTTTGATATAAATGGTTAAATATTATTTAAATTGATATTTATATTCAATAATATTGAAGCGCAGAGACAATGATTGTCTTGCTACATCAAGCAACGATTACTTTACGCTGGCTTGTGCACGATTCTCTAAGAACGAGAATTTATAAACTTTCTCAACAGTACACAGCAGAGACTAATTACTCACAATTGCTGAATTACTGTACTGTTAGCCTCTGGAGAAAGTTACATCACCCCTGACAATAAATAACTAATACTAATAATAATAACATCAGGTTCTTGCTGATGCATTAACTCCTGGCACAACGGATTTTAAGTTAATACAACAAGACTGGTCTAAGTACCAGTTATGAAAGCAAACGTTTATGCAAGCTAGGAGCTATATGGAAAATAAGCTTAATTATGGAGAAATGAAACAAGATTTTTACTCTACATTAAGCTCAAGAAATAGAACTGTTAAATTTATTAATTACAAAAACAAATTTAACATTACATTTCAAATCAAATTAAATGAGACGCACTCGCTCACTCACACAGAAGCTAAATACTTACGCCTAGGAAAAACACCTTAACTAAACTCTTAAGACTACAAAATACACAAAGGAAATACTAGTCAATGAATGCGGTGTATCACCCAAAGCTGGAGAACTAAAGGTGGGAGCTTGGAGAAACTGTAAGTGGAGTTTGGGTACTAGCTGACCTCTCGCACTGCTGCACAGGTCCTGTCTCCGTCACAGCAAACACTAAACTGAATTCAAATAATGCATAGGCAGGACGACAAGCCACCAAAAGAAGGCGTGGCTAACGGTTTATGCAAGCAGAGGCGAACGATAAAAAACAATTGTATCGCTCAGTAGCGCACTTAGTGACGTGCATTGAATCGGTCACTTTTGAAAGTGACGAATGTTTTGAAAAGTTACTCCGAAATGGAGAGAGAAACGGTTAACTGAGCGATACACAGTGAGCTTTCCACTAATAGTTCGTGGCTTCTCACAAAAAGGAAATGTCGCGAATTGATTCGTGACATTACGCCCCATGAAAATTAAATCTTTCTTCCTTCAGAAGAAAGATTTCAATATACATATATATAAATCCTAACTCAGTCACACAAGATTCACACTGTGGTGTGTGTGCTATCCTGCTACAGGAGAAAGTCGCAGTCGTCAGTGAGCGAAAAAAACCTCGTATTTACGTTAATAGAAGCAAGCTTGAGGGAAAAACTCCGTGACGACGGTGAAAATCCTGTACTCAGGTCAAACTGAGCGAAAAGTCGCTACATTTACACTGACAACTAATTGTTGTGTAGTGTGGTGTATGTAATACACGATGTAGGTGTGACAGTTGTAGTGTAACTGTACCTACGTGTAAAATGACACAGTAAATAATAATATGGCGACGACGAAGGCAGAGAAGAGGCGGCAGCGTGCGGCAGACGATCAGCTGGCCCGCACAGCAAAACTGCTACACCCACTGCTGAACCTGCAAAACCAATTAAGGTGGAGCATCAAAAGTGTCAATGAGACAAAATTCTTATTATGTTACAATTACTCTCTCTGGCTAGCAGTCAGTACATGCTATGAAAAGTACACTCGAGGTCGCCATTAATTTTAGCACACGATTATGATCGGCAAGTTGAGAATCCCTGTGCAAACTCGGGTCTTCCATAGCCTCGAACCGCACACGGGTCCTCAACCTGTGCCTCAACCTACAGTACTTATATTAATATCGGAGAGCTGAGAAACCTTGTGCAAACTTGGGTCTTCCATAGCCTCAAGTCGCCTCTGCAGAGTTCTCACTTCCCCCTTAACCTACAATACAATACTTATATTAGTACCGGAAAGCTGAGAATCCTTGTGCAAACTTGGGTCTTCCATAGCCTCAAGTCGCCTCTGCGGAGTTCTCTCTCCCCCTTAACCTACAATACAATACTTATATTAGTACCGGAAAGCTGAGAATCCTTATGCAAACTTGGGTCTTCCATAGCCTCAAGTCGCCTCTCAACTTCCCCCTTAACTTACGGTACATATATTAGTACCGGGAAGCTGAGAATCCTTATGCAAACTTGGGTCTTCCATAGCCTCAAGTCGCCTCTCAACTTTCCCCTTAACTTAAGGTACATAATATGCATGTACAGGCCCTGGACATACTGTGTCTTGTGGGGCCAATGGGCGAGACATCAGGTCTGCACCCACTTCACCACTACCCTGTCTCTCAACTGACTCAGAGATTACAGGTGTGGTTATGAACGGCACAGGAAGGACATGTCCCTGATCAGTGGTGATACTTTGGCACACACTGCAGGAACGGACAAAACTGTCTATGTCTCGTCCCATCCCTGGCCAGAAAAAGTCAGCTCGGATACGGCCCTGGGTCTTCCTTTTGCCCAGGTGACCTCCTGAGGCTGGACAATGACCCCATTGTAACACTGCTAGACGGTACTTGGCGGGAACGACAAACTGCAGTCGAACCTCGCCCTCGGGTGTTCGTGACTCACGGTAGAGCCGTCCTTGTTTGCGAAGGAACTTGGCTCGACCTCCCCGTGAATACTTAATCACTCGACCCTTTTGTTTATTCCGCACGGCAGCAAGTGTCGGGTCAGAATGTTGTTCTTGTACAACAAGTTGACTGCACATCAGATCTTGCGGCGGTTCAATGATCACTGGGGTGACACAGTCTGGAGCCTCAGTCATGGCTCGTGTCACCGCAGCAGCCGAAGTCTGAGTAGCGCCATCGGAGCAACTATCCTTGACTCCATTAATATTGCCTACTATTAAGTCAAATAGAGGCTCTGGCATGACAACTGCAAGTGTCGTACCCGTATAAAATGGAGATGCCACCTGGATACATGCCTCAGGGAACAATCTCACTGATCCATCAATAAGGCTTACATGGATCTGTCGACCTGTATACTGCTCAGGCCGAACTAGACTCTGCTTAACAGAGCAACCTGAGGAACCATTGTCTCTCAGGACCTTCACAGGAATGCCTCCCACAAACCCTGGCTGAACAAGGAAGGTACTGTCACCTGTGGGAGGGCCTGTGGAGGAAGCAGCTAGCCACTCATGAGGCTGCTGAATTGATGTGGCAAACATTGTGCCTTGAAGGTTATATTGGGGAGATGGAACATTGGCCATCTGTGGAGGGGGGTTCACTGTCACTGTGGGACTAGTGAACTGTGGGGAAGTACCCACACTGGTAGGGACGTGACCACCAGGCTGCTGCTGAGGAATGAAGGCTGCATTCGCTTCCTGCCTCTTTTGAGCTGGTGGTGAAAAAGTTTGTCCCGACGGTCGGTTGCGTGGCTGATACTGCTGCTGGTTGGGGTGCTTGTTGTACCGCTTCCACTCAGGTTTCTGAGTGTTTTGCCCCTGGTCCTTCCACTGCGGTTTTGGACCTTGGCCATTATTCTGAGAATGACCTTGTTGCTGGGATTCAGTCTGAGACTGCTTCCCAGACTTATCAGTATCTTTTCTGCTCCAGGTGTTTTGCTTACGAGCTTGATACCCGTATGCAGTAAAGAATGCGTCAGCCTTCTCTGCCATTTGGCTGGCATCTTTCACCTGGCAGATCTTAAGCTGTGCTATGAGCTCAGCAGGCCACGACCTCTCTAGCTGTGTACGCAGCATAAGGTCAATTATCCCCTCACGCGTGGAAGGAGTTTCATCTTTCTCCATCCACTCATTTAAGTAAGCTGTGAGACGATCAAGGAACTGAACAGCTGTCTCCTTGTCTTGGAGACGAGCTCGCATGAACTGAACTTTGGCGTCGTCTACTGTGAGACCATACGCCTTAATGAGTGCAGCTTTCATCATCTCATATGTGAGATTGTCTCCACGAATTCTGTGGAGAATATCGAGGGCAGGGCCCTCAAATAAACTAAGGAATTGGATCCGCTTAGCTGCCTCATCCAGTTGATACATGTCTGCCATGTCCTCAAAACGAGCTATGTACGGCTCGATTCGCTCGCTTTCCTTGTATGAAGGAAGCTTGATGCGTGGGGTCGCCAGGACATGTGCAGGAAGAACGCTCGTGGAGCTTGGACCAACTGCACCAGACGTGTCTGAAGCCAAGGAATCTCGCTTGAGCTTCAGCACTTCAAGTTCATGTTCTCGTTCTTTGTCTCGTTGTTCACGCTCGTATTCGCGCTGTTCTCGCTCTTTTTCTAACTCGAGCTCGCGTTGTTTCTGCTCGTATTCGCGCTCCTTTTCACGCTGCTCTTGTTCATATGCACGCTCTCTTTCACGTTCCTCACGCTGTTCTCGCTCGTATTCGCGCTGTTCTCGCTCGCATTCGCGCTGCTCTCGCTCGTACTCGCGCTGAATCCTACGCTCTTCACGAGCATCTTTCTCACGTTCTTGCTCGTAATTGAACCGTGAGAGAACGTAACTCTGTATTTTCTCTGGGTCTGTGAGACCAATATCTTTGGCTTCCTGTACATAAGCACTGGCTGCCATGATGCTAGCTCAATTTACTAAGAAACCGAAACTGAGTACTGACTGCTTAGCGACGAATACTAATAAACACCAGTAAAGAATACAGACACAAGCTAGTGGTGACCAGTCTTATCCAGTTAACTGGCAAAGAATAAATCAAAATGTAAATGACTGGGAAGACTCAATAATAAACACAATGGTACGGCGACTTCCCAGAAGCGAATAAAATTGTCTGGCGTTACCAAAAATAAACTAGAGTTAAGTATTCTATTGATTAATAAAGCAAAAATTCACTTGTTAAATCAACGGTAACCACCAGTAAACTTGTGCCTATAAACTTTAATGATAAATACCTAAATATGAATGAGTGAGCACTATCTCGTGAATAGCTTTAGAGCTAGGAGTTAATATCCTGGAATGAGGTCGCCAATTGTCACGGGGTTTTTAAAATATCACGGTAATTTTGATATAAATGGTTAAATATTATTTAAATTGATATTTATATTCAATAATATTGAAGCGCAGAGACAATGATTGTCTTGCTACATCAAGCAACGATTACTTTACGCTGGCTTGTGCACGATTCTCTAAGAACGAGAATTTATAAACTTTCTCAACAGTACACAGCAGAGACTAATTACTCACAATTGCTGAATTACTGTACTGTTAGCCTCTGGAGAAAGTTACATCACCCCTGACAATAAATAACTAATACTAATAATAATAACATCAGGTTCTTGCTGATGCATTAACTCCTGGCACAACGGATTTTAAGTTAATACAACAAGACTGGTCTAAGTACCAGTTATGAAAGCAAACGTTTATGCAAGCTAGGAGCTATATGGAAAATAAGCTTAATTATGGAGAAATGAAACAAGATTTTTACTCTACATTAAGCTCAAGAAATAGAACTGTTAAATTTATTAATTACAAAAACAAATTTAACATTACATTTCAAATCAAATTAAATGAGACGCACTCGCTCACTCACACAGAAGCTAAATACTTACGCCTAGGAAAAACACCTTAACTAAACTCTTAAGACTACAAAATACACAAAGGAAATACTAGTCAATGAATGCGGTGTATCACCCAAAGCTGGAGAACTAAAGGTGGGAGCTTGGAGAAACTGTAAGTGGAGTTTGGGTACTAGCTGACCTCTCGCACTGCTGCACAGGTCCTGTCTCCGTCACAGCAAACACTAAACTGAATTCAAATAATGCATAGGCAGGACGACAAGCCACCAAAAGAAGGCGTGGCTAACGGTTTATGCAAGCAGAGGCGAACGATAAAAAACAATTGTATCGCTCAGTAGCGCACTTAGTGACGTGCATTGAATCGGTCACTTTTGAAAGTGACGAATGTTTTGAAAAGTTACTCCGAAATGGAGAGAGAAACGGTTAACTGAGCGATACACAGTGAGCTTTCCACTAATAGTTCGTGGCTTCTCACAAAAAGGAAATGTCGCGAATTGATTCGTGACAGGGAATAAATAGAGGGGTAATGGGTAGGGGAATGAATGGAGGGGTAATGGATAGGGGGATGACTAGAGAGGTAATGAGTAGGGGAATGAGGGAAGGGGTAATAAGTAGGGAATGAAGGGAAGGGTAATGGGTTGGGGGGATTGAAAAGAGGGGTAATTGGTAGGGAAATGAAGGGAGGGGTAATGGGTAGGGGGATTGAAAGGAGGGGTAATGAGTAGGGAAATGAAGGGAGGGGTAATGGGTAGGGAGACGACTGGAGGGGTAATGGGTAGGGTAATGAGGGGAGAGGTAATGGGCAGGGGAAAGTAAAGGTGAGGGATTGCGATGTTGGAGGGGAAGTGAAAGGAAGTAAGCATGCGTGAAGTGAAGGGGTGGAGATAAAAACTCAAAATGAGAGAGAGAGAGAGAGAGAGAGAGAGAGAGAGAGAGAGAGAGAGAGAGAGAGAGAGAGAGAGATGAAGTGCGTCAAAGGAGGTGGTTCTGGTGAGGTTGCTGGAGTCAGGGGGTGTGATGGCTGAGATAAGACAAGCGGTATTGGGACGACGTGAGGTGAGGCTGTCTGACCCTCAGTTGACGACAGAAAGCTTAACTAAATTATCTCGTTACCGAAAGACGATTTTTGTCTCAGCTAACAAGTGGCCAGTTCTCGTCCAAAAAGATCTCCTGAAATCTTAAGGCGACGACAGAAATATCACCTTTTATTTTTGCTATTATTATACGATTTTATTCATCGTCATACTAAAGATATTAATTTAACTGTAAACATTTAAGTAAAATATATTTCAGATAAGACAGGCCAAGCGTATCCCGTATCGAATCTGTTAAAAAAAAAAAAAAAAAAAAAAAAAGAGGATTGGCCAGTGAGCCGCCTTTTCTCTAATTCTTTCTCTTCGGGCTTGAGTGGAAAAAAAGTTTAGTGACATTATATATATATATATATATATATATATATATATATATATATAAAACTAATGGTGACTGAACTTTACCCGTGTTTCGAAAATTACATTAAAGATACATGCCGTTTTGGGCTTTACACTAGAAATAACAGATGACAGAATTTTAAAAGTTTACTAGTATTTTTTCATATAGGCCTATCTGACTCTAGACATTTTCGAGTTCTTCATTTTCTTTTTCAGTTCATTCGACTCTCGACACAGGTTAGGTACCTCGTTTCCAAAATCCAGTTATCCACCTACGACAAACCAATAAAGGGTTGGTCCTTTGCAGAATTTTAGGTTAGGATTTTTTTCCCCACTCGACACTAGGCACAGTTTACGTAACCCGTTTCAGAGGTCCAGTCACCCACCTCCGACATAAAACAAAAGCAAAAAAGTGCTGGTTTTTTCTGCAGCCCTCACACGTCATCCTGGCACTTGGGCACAAATACCTACTGACTCTTGTGTTATAATACTGTCATGGATATCACATTCGAATCTGGTATCAGTGGTGGTGTCTTTATGTGTCGTACTCTAAGCGGCAACAAAGATTTCGTAAAAACTCTTCCATAACACTCTGTTCCACATATTACGTCTTAATATCCTCTTCCATGCTACTGATGTAATGTAGGTCGAAATTAAAACTATATAAGTATACAAATTAATTTTAAGGTGCAATATGAGAAAGACACACAAAGACTGGGATGCTACTAAGCCTCCTATGGCACACATGATAAGGCCCTAAGACGTGTCGGTGGGGTGATCTGAAAGACCAGTTAACAAGACGGTATCCACTTTCAATCCAACACCCACAACACGACTTGACTCCTTCAGTCCCATGACGTATTTTTTTCCCATTTTGCTCTTGGTCTTACTAAACTATTTTATTCCTATAAAGAGAGTCCCCTTAGCAGTGAAGCGGTTAATTAAGGCCATATATATATAACCCATACTGTTCGTAAACTCTTTCCTGCGTTGAACAAAACTGTCTGGAAATAGCTTCAAAACATGGAAACGGAGTCCTCGGCCAGAAGATGTTAATATTATTTATCGCAATAAAATAGAGTGTCAAAAAATTTACTGTGCATTAGAAGATACCGTAACTAACATATTTCACAAACATCTTACAGTGCCACATCCCCAACTGCCACACCTCACACCGGAAGCACCTTGTGCTGCCACATCGCACAATGTCACATCTCACACTGCTACACTTCACACTGCTACACTTCACACTGCTACACTTCACACTGCCACATTCCGGACTGCCACATCACACACTGTCACACCAAACATTGCCAAAATTTAGCATCTCACACTACCACATCTCTTACTGCTACACAACATACTACCATATCTCACACTGCCACATCTCATAGTGCAACATCACAGACAACTATAACTCACTATTCCACACTTTACACTGCTGCACCTCATACTGCTACACCTTATACATACGGTTATATCTCACACTGACATACCTCACACTACCATACCTCATACTTCTATACATCATACCGGCACATCAGCCACCGTCACACTTCACAGTACTGTATTTCTGACTACACCTTACACTACCACACCACACACGGCCACATTTCCCAATACCACATCATATACTACCAAATCTCAGTCACATCAAGCACTGCAATATCTCACACTACCAGACAACAGACGTCCAAATGTGGTATCTTGACCATATAATATGTTTATCTTGAGGTTTGGTTTTAGTTATCGTGTAGTCGAAGACGGAGAAGTTAAAGATGGATGCAGGGCGTTGATCGTAGTTTATTATCTTCAAGGAAAAGTTTAAGTTGAGCAGTGTATGTATTACACAGGAACGTAATTTACTAGCTAAGTCTCGTCGGACCCCTTTTCTCTCTTCCTCTCTCCACAACCTCTCGGTTCTATGGCTGGCCCCTTTTTCACTCTCTAAGTCTTCCATGCTTCTCTACGAGGGCTAGTGTCAGGTGTAATGGTCGTGTGTGGAGTTTCTAGAAGTCTGTATGTCTGTGTGTATGTAGCGTTTCCGGTGCACTTCTAGCATTCCTTCACTATAATCTTGCAAGCTCATTTCCTTTTCCCACACCTAGCTGGGCCGGTGTTCCTATCTACTATGCTATCTATTATGTGTTGTATTATGATAATGTAAATTCCTATTTCTATCTATCATGCTATCTATTATGATTTGTAGTATTATAATATGGAGTCCTAACACAAATCCCTCTCACACTTCACACTACCACATCATGCTACCAGATCTCACAGTGACATCACACACTCCCATATCTCACACTACCAGACCATAAACGTCTAAATCTCTCACACTTCACACTACCATATCACACTACCAGATCTCACACTGTCACATCACACACTGCCATATCCCACACTACCAGGCCACAGAAGTCCATATCTCTCTCTCACACCTCACAGTACCATATCACACTACCAGATCTCACACTGTCACATCACACACTGCCATATCTCACACTGCTAGACCACAGACGTACAAATCCCTCGCACACTTCACACTACCACATCACACTACCAGACCTCACACTGCCACTCATCGCATGGACACACCTGACACTATCACGTACACCAGACACTGCCACATCTTACTGCCATACCTGACACTACTACATTTGAAATACATACACCTGCATTACACTCCACTACACTCTTCCTGTGCAAGCTTGTGTCCTGTGTTATTCATGCAAACTCTGTCGATATTAATACGATGTATTTTCATCCATCCATCCATCATCCAATCCTACATTGCCCCATGAGGAGCGTAGGAGCCCGGGGCTATGCAGTTGGTCTCGACATTTAAGATAAGAGTGACCAGCCTCACTCAACCCTGAGTGGCATTACATGAGCAATCAACCCCAACCACCCCTTGGATATAAACCTTCACTGGCTCAATCCGACTGGAGTGCAATAATTACCCCTAAACCATCAAGGGCCAAAATTTGGCTATATGGTTGCCACCCAGCGTATAAATGGTTTCCTGGTGTACAGGAAACCATTTGGCTTGTCACTCAGTGTAGAGTCACCTACAGGCAGAAGGAAAAGGAAAGAATGAAGGAAAGAAAGACGGAAGAGTGTAAAGTCACCCATAGGCAGAAGGACAAGGAAAGAATGAAGGAAAGAAAGACAGAAGAGGACGGAAGGAAAGAAGGATGGAAGAGAGGAAAGGGCAGACACACGAAAGCAGCACTACATCGAGTGAGTGGATGGTGAGCACCCCCACCTACCACATTTGTATTTTCAACAACCAAGAATTTATTATTGTGTAATAAGTAAAATATATGGTCAAGGAATATACAGTACAGAGTCTCTTAATACCATGACAACAGGACCATTTAAAATTCTCTCTCTCTCTCTCTCTCTCTCTCTCTCTCTCTCTCTCTCTCTCTCTCTCTCTCTCCAGATACTGAGCTTCCCGCCAGGCCTTCCTACGAAGAGGAATGAGCACTAGATGTGACGTCAGGCTTAAGACGAATAGATGTGGGTCGACCAGATACGGTGTGTGTGTGTGTGTGTGTGTGTGTGTGTGTGTGAGAAACTAATGCTTGGCCTCTATTTCCACTTATTTACGTGAATGAAATAGCAGCGAGTTACTTACGTACTTCTTACTGCTGATCTGTAAGTGATCACCATAACACATACGAGTATGGAGGGAGGAGCAGTGTTCAACTTCTTTGCACAGTGCTTTCTCTGCGATAAATCAAATCATCTGGCGGTCTGCACGAGCAATATGGCGACAACGTCATTGTACTGAAGTGTTAACTATATTTCCATGTGTAGTAATATATATATATATATATATATATATATATATATATATATATATATATATATATATATATATATATATATATATATATATATATATATATATATATGTATATATATATATATATATATATATATATATATATATATATATATATATATATATATATATATATATATAACGTGACTACCATTTCATATATCTAAAGCGAAGGAAAATTTTGCTCTGAATTACCAGCGACTTCCATAATTTTACGTAAAAACCGTAATAAGTGGCGGAGACAGAGCAACACAGGTTTCTATGTTCCAATCTGTAAGGTTAATCTGCATTATGACTCTCAGGCTCATTTCCAGGTAAATAAAATCGCCTGACGTTAGCTGGAAGAGAAGACTTTGGCAACGAGCATATTTTTTTTCTGATGCCATATGAGTGGGTCATCTGTGTTCCTATATATCAACGGAAATACTGGAGGACTATTGGACTATTGTGGTATTTCAGTCAACAGTATAAAGCAGCTGAGGACTTACTTCTGCTTCCACATGCAAGACTAACTAATGTATCAGTCATTAACACATGCGGTCGGGGCACCTGTACATCTAATATACTATAGCACTAGCCGTGTGTGTGTGTGTGTGTGTGTGTGTGTGTGTTTTGGGCAGCCGAAACTACACATTCAAATTGCACCAAAACTGGCACAAAAATCGCAAAAATTCGCTGTGAAAAAACTTGGTCCCATCACGATTGAAAAACTTTTACTATATTTAATATGCGATCACATTATGACCAAAAAACGCTGTTCCAGGCGCCCGGCATAGGATCTCCGTAGAATTTTTTGCCCGTAGGTACAACTAAAATAAACTACAGCAGCGCGCGAGCCCTCCGCAGGAGCAAGTGCGAGGGGCCCGAAGGGCCCAGGAGAACTTGTAGTATTCTATTCCAGCTGAAGTCAGGCGATAATAGTCAATAAAGAGCGCATCACAAGAGCCTGAGAGTGTTACTGTTTTCCCCAATAACATTCTCATGGTATTCTATTTCACCCAACGCCAGACGATTTCATTCAGGCTTTAGGTGGTAGGTTCGGGCGCTTACCATCCACTCACTCAGTGTAGTGTTGCTTTGGGTGTCTGCCCTTTTCCCTCTTCCTCTCTTCTTCTTTTGTCTTTCTTTCCTTCATTCTTTCCTCTTCCTTCCGCCTACGGGTGACTTTACACTCCTTCATCTGTCTCCCTTTCCTTCATTCTTTCCTCTTCCTTCTGCCTATGGGTGACTCTACACTGAGTGACAAACCAAATGGTTTCCTGTAAACCAGGAAACCATTAACTACGCCGGGTGGTAACCATATAACCAACTTATGGCGCCTGGTGGTTTATTGGGTGATTAAGGCGCTCCAATTGGATTGAGCCGATGCAGGTTTATATCCAAGGGATGGTTGGGGTTTATTGCTCATGTATTGCCACTCAGGGTTGAGTGAGGCTGGTCACTCTCATCTACTTTCAAGACCAACTTGCCTTGCCCCGGTCTCCTACTCTCCTCATGGGGCAACGGAGGATTGGATGATGGATGGATGGATGGAAAGATCGTCAGAGGAGACTGAGATTCGCTGCACAGCAATATATCGCAGGGTTATTGTATGATGTTTAATTTTCAAATGAATGAAATAACAATTGCTAAGTAAACACCATACCATACTCAAGAGGGTGTATTTGTATTTGTGCGTGCAAGGAAAATCTGTATTGTAATATATCTACCTGAGAATTGCAGGAGTATCACTTAATTTGCAAATACTGGGCGGCCCGTAAATAGCGTCAATATTTTATTTTAATAGACATTCATCTGGCGGTACCTCGTGTGCTGCGGGAACGGCTGAGTATGCTGGTGTGGGCATGACTGTGGCAGTAGGAACTGGAAAGCAATAGATGATGCAGGAAAGATTCTGATAACATTGACTGGCCGTCCCCGCAACGCGCAAGAACTAGCGAGGCAGAGTAGAAGAGAAGCATTACATATATACCACCCTGCGTAGGATATATAAAGGAATTGATCAGCATTTTCGCATCCAAGCGTAATTTGTACTGCATTATATCCTTGGCGAATACTGGAGGAATATTGTTTACCATACGAGAGGCTAGGAGCGGGAAACGTGAACAGCTTAGGTAGTGAGACACAGCAGCCTAAGCCAATTAGCCAAAGGGGACTTAGTCATTGTCAGGCCGGGGACTAACTCACTGTTCTTACGTCAACTGCTGCTCTTAACGTCGATGGCTTGTTAGGGAGAATGGAATGAGAGCTAAACCCCTTGCACTAGTCAGCTTCCTTGCAAGGTAGATTCGTTTTCTCTCTCTCTCTCTCTCTCTCTCTCTCTCTCTCTCTCTCTCTCTCTCTCTCTCTCACCAATGGCTACTAAGAGAGAGAAGATTGATAACTTCACCCTCCTGCATCAGTCAGCTTCCATCCCAGGGTAACCTCTTGCCACTTCTGTACCTGTTACCTCTCTCATAATCCTGAACCCTGCATTATATTCCTCCTGTCCATTATGTTCCTTCAGTCTTCAGTCTTCGTCTCTGCTAATTTCATCTCTGCTATTTTCCCTCTAATCCTTCTTTCCCCACTGCTGTTAAACCTGCTACCTCTCTTTCATACTGCTGAACCCTTGTATCATTTTCCTCTCCTTTATTATGATCATGCAGTCTCCTTCTCTGTCATTTTCATCTTTACTACTTCCACCTCTACTGTTTCAAGTCTGACGCTCTCTTCTTACCACTTCTGCACCGATTACAAACGCATCACAAACACCATAGTACCTCCATTCATCCATCCATCCATTTATCTATCTATCTATCTACAAGTACTTTTGGATTAACACTCTAAAGGGCATGGTCTTCCTCTGAGTTGAAAGAAACCATCCAATCGGTAGCCAGAATATAAACTTAAGTGATGCCCTGCCCCCTAAAAATGGATCCCACTGTCTCTACATTCCCCAAATAAGCCAACATGCTTGTATGTACTAAATTACCTTAAAACAGTCTTCCCCTGCAGTGCTTAACCCGACACACCCAACGAGAGCGAGATGTTGCGTGTCTGGCATTTGCATTTGTTCCTCCGTGTTAGTCTGTTATTATATGATTGTCAGGCACGATTTTCATCAGTTTTCTATCAACAGCGTTTCATAACATAGAAATTACATGCTAAATCACACACACACACACACACACACACACACACACACACACACACACACACACATACACAACCCTGAAAAAGTGACAAACAGGCGTGTACCCGTCAAAATGGCGACACTGGAAATGCACACACACACACACACACACACACAC
Source organism: Coenobita brevimanus (assembly GCF_032717465.1). NCBI lineage: Eukaryota > Metazoa > Arthropoda > Malacostraca > Decapoda > Coenobitidae > Coenobita > Coenobita brevimanus. The sequence continues at coordinate 26,664,448 of NC_136954.1, read as the reverse complement.
ACACACACACACACACACACACACACACACGAAAAATAACCAGGGCAACGTTCGAGTATTCGTCAAAAAAATTCTTACATGGAAATTATACAGCCTCCTCCTGGTGATGGACATGGCGGCAGTGGCGACGATTTGGTCTGAGCAAAAATGATTCCAGCAGTCACATTCACGCCTCCCATGTTCCGCTGGCAATTATGTTTCTTTTATTTCAGTGACGGGCCTGGTTTACTTGGCCACAGTTAACAATCTCAGGCTCGTCTTTTCTGAATAAATTATCACAGCGAAAATCGAATTAAAATACCAGCGCATGACAACAAAATATATAGAAGAAGCAGTATAAAAGACAGCAGTACACACACACACACAAAAAAAAAAAAACGTGTGAGGGATGATCTTAATACTAACACTCTCAAGACCCTACGGTATGCTCACTTTCAGGTAAATTAAATCGTGTGGCGGTAGCTTGAATAGACCACTAGATTGGTTCCGATCATGAGGGGGTTAAGTCTAATCCCGCAGCCCTACATACGGACATTTAACACACACTCTTCTCACCCTATACTCCACACACCTTCCGCACCTGCACCCATGCTTGGAGCAGTGGGTGGCGGCGGATCACTTCGCCTGTCATCAAAAAGTAGTGTCCCTGGCCCCTACTGAATAGCTGCCCTTCAGGACTCATAAATCAAGGGATACATCACTGGTCACAGGAGCAGCCCTTATGTCAGGCGTGTACAAACAGGCCAATAAATACATACATACCGTACATACATACACATACATACATATTCATACATACATACATATTCATACATACATATTCATACATACATATACATACATAAACATGCATACATACATACATACATATATGCATACAAATGTACAGGAAACCTTGCCGAACAAGACCAAACATAACTCTGAAAACGTTGCTTTTCATTTCCTTCCTTACCAAGGTAAGGGTTGATGAATGACAAGTTTAGGACCAAAGTATACGACAATCACGTTTGGGTTAGGTACTGTTAAAGTTTGAGTAATACCCTTTAAAAAGACCTGATTTACACCAGACGTTGTGGAAGGGTCGAGGATGAAGCGGAAATAAAACTAGCTGCTTGATTTTAGGAGCACTCAGTCAAAGGTCAAGGGCACAGAGAAAGGTCAAGGGTCAACGTCACAGGACAGGCAACTGAGTTCTGATCTTATAAGAACCAAACCTGGTGGAAGGATACAGGGTTAGACAAAAACGAAAGGAATCTGTTCTGAGAATCAGTCAAACGTTACGGTCACAGGCCAAGGTCAAAGTTCGACCCGTGTGTCTATGTGTGAACAAAATAAAACAGTTTTGGTCTGATTTAGGTCAAACTTGGTGAATGAGCGGTGGATCAACCAGAAGATTTTTTTTTAATAATGGGTCAAAGGTCAAGGTCAACGTAAATAGTTATTTTCCGATGCAGACATCACTTTGTGGAAGGGTTTAGGTTAAAGTAAGGATAAAGATGCTCGACTGTGATAACATTCAGTCAAAGATCAAGGCCACAGGGAAAGGTCAAAGGTCAACGTCACTGGGGGCAAAGTCAGCTCAAACAGTTATGATCTAGTTTGGACCATCGTCAGTAGAAATGTTAATGACTGGCCAAGAAAGAAGTAATTCGATTTTGGGAATACTCAGTCGAAGGTCAAGGTCACAAGACAAAGTATATTTGGCCCTTTAGAGCAGCCGGTGAACACGGGTGTAGCACTCTCTGAATGCTCCTTCTTGTTAGTTGTTGTTACTGATACTAGTTGTTCTATATTCTGTCGTGTGTGTGTGTGTGTGTGTGTGTGTGTGTGTGTGTGTGTGTGTTTATTGCTGTCTTTTAAACTACTTCTTTAGTATGTCTTCTAGTCTTGTGTTGATGGTCAGTCCTGTACTCCAGTGGTGCACAACTCAAAGTGGGTTGAGGGCCAAACTCTTTCCTGATGATGTGTCCGAGGGAAAAAAAAAAAAAAAAAAAAAAAAAAAAATCATATCTAAACACTTTTATTAGGAGCATGAACTGCAAACACAAACAGATATCATAATTCTGGAAAAGGGATAGAGGACACGGCGTTAGGATTGCCATCTTTCAAAAATAAATAAATAAATAAAAATATATTTCTTCCTTTTTTTTAGATAACACAGAACATATCCAACTTACATACTTACAACTTACTGTAAAACATCACATGCCTCCTCCCACTACGATGGCTTAAGCCAGACTGAAAGTGGTGCGACCAAACGTGTTAATATAAGGACTACATAAAAGTTGCATATTTCTTCATTAATTCTAGAATTCTAGATATTTGATTTATTTTCTGGTCAGGTGTCGAGGGCCACATACAGTATAATGTCTCCGCGGGCCACATGTGGCCCGCGGGCCTGCAGTTGAGCACCACTGCTGTACTGTCTTGGCTGTTTACTTGTGTAATCCTAGAGATGTCTGTTAAACTAACTGGTATAGCTTCTATTACTCTATTTATGTCACGAAGTCTCACTTAAAAAGAACTGTCTGGTTGTAGCAAGACAAACTTTAATAGTACGTCATCATAATATATGAGTTAGAGGGTAAACAGGCTAGGGGAATAGGGGAGGATAGATTTAATTGGGAGGAGGGAAAGGGGAAAAGCGAAGATAAGAGGGAGGAGGGAGATAGTCATGGTGGATGAGGGGAAGTCAGACTAAGAAGGGGTTGGGATTAGGGTGAAAGAGAGGATGGAGAGGGAGAGGAAGGCGTCAAAAGCAACGAGGATGGGGGAGAAGGGACGAGAGGCTTCTAAAGGTGAGAGGGACTGGAGGAGGGAGGGTAGACTAAGAGAAGGGGGGGTAAGGGAAGCAGGTGGGGAGAGACTGAGAGGGTGAGAGGGAGGCGTCAGAGGGAGGGTAGTTAGGAAAAGGGGGAGGAGGGAGTTAGAATGCTGGACCAGGTGGTGAGGGGGAAGGGGGGCAAAATTTGCATAGAGTTCTTGTCTCTATGTAAATATGTATGTAAATCAGGCAATTATAGGCCTCAAAACATGAAAAACGAGGCAAAGCACGAGTCAATGCATTTTACTGTGTATGAAGGAGACTGGATATATGTGTGTGTGTGTGTGTGTGTGTGTGTGTGTGTGTATCGTACAGGTTCGAGAACATCCTGACTTTTCCCCCAGACCTAATATTACACACCGGTATATAAACATGGCTTGTTAAGTCGCCATCTTCGTTCCCCCATATTTTCGTAATGCCTCGATTCTTCTTAGAAAAATCCATCTACTTCTCTGCTAATGCGCTGATTTTTCTTTCACCAAATTTTTAGGGATCTCAGAGGAACGAAATACCTAGCTTATTTACATATTTATTTATATATTTATTCTTGCTTAAATAGCCTCTTCTTCCACGTATACATCCTAAAACGCCTCGACTTCTTGATGGCCATGACTTTTCGAAAAATGAAAAAAAAAATGACTCGATTTTCTTTACTTGAAAAATATAGATACCTCGATTTTTTTCGCCTGCTATATAGTCCTTTTCTTTTACCCATACATTTCTACTAAATCCTAGATACGTTTTTTCCTGGATTAAGGTTTTAGATTAAAGGCATATGCAGTATTTGGATCGTCTGCCAACCTGACTTTTTTTCCCTTCATATTTTCGTAATGCCTCGATTTTTTCCCCACCCGGAAAGTCGCAGTACATTTCCGCCAACACCACGATCTTTTCCTGATCCACACTTTTAGAGAACCCATAGAGAAAATCCAGATCAAAATCCGCAGCGTCTCTCGATGCTGGCCGGTAGTGGTGGGCATTTTCAGGGATGATGCCCAACGTGTCTGCCGATAACACCGAGGGCGATGGCTTTCACTCAGGGGGAAATTCAGGAAGGAAAGAGAGGAGCAGCGGAGCCGGCCTTGAGAAACCAACACAGAGAGGGAGGCGGGGAGAAAAGATGGAGAAAATAGCTGTTTATTCTGGCGTGGTCTTACTTCAGTTTTGTCTGGAAAAGGGATACACCGAAAGCTAAAATGCCTAACAATGTAAGGATCATATCGGTAAGAAAAATACTTTAAAATATATACAGTATGTATAAAAAAGGAACATAAGTATTACATTGTTGATTAGTACACGGGGGAAGACTGAGGAAAATGCTGTGTGTGTCTCGCCTCAGTAATGTAGTGTACAGTCGCCAAACTTTCCACCTGGGCCACCTAGCCGCGAGAGGTGGGTAACGGGTGCTGGCAACAATGAATCTGTTTGTTCGTGTGTACATGCTCGACGAAAGTTCGGATCATCAACTCTCGTCTTCCGTAGTGAACCTCAGAGTTCATCCGAATATTCAGTTGACAATTTTTAGCTGATAGAATTTCAAAGGAACTTCTTGGAAGTACTGAATAATGCGAGTATTAAAAACAATAAGTAAAATTATCTAAAAGACCGCATCTTTACATATATTACATATTTATAAACGTATTCTTTTTCATAATTACATGATAAACCCATGGCTAAAAATTGTCTACTGAATACTGGGGGGAGGAACCGTCGTGTGACCGGCAATTACGGTAGGAAAATTGATACCGATGTCTGACCGTTCTTTTTGCATTCGCCAGTCCTGGGCCGGTCTCGATTAAATCTATTGAAATACCACTCTTGATACGAGAAATGATTAGATAAGTTAGGTCATCAATCGTTACAGGATTACTCATTGGGTGGATATTAAACTAAGTAGGAGAGAGAGGAACTGTAGGTGTCGGAGGTTGAAACTCGTTCGTTGAGGCAGAATACTGCCTCGAGTCAGCTAGTCAGGGTTCAGGGTAGTAATTTACAATGTAAGTATGTCAGTGTAGAGGTATGTCATTTTATACATATGTTTTTGTTCAGTTACACCATAATGTATGTTTTGTTGTAGGTTAAGAAATGTCCGACTCTGGGCATAGGCTTCACAGCCTGCTCTCAAGGCCCAGTAGTCCTCCTGCATTCTATACAGCTCTACATGTCACCACTTCGGCACTAACACCCACCGTCCTTATTGAATACATGCTAGGGCTGTCTCATACAGGACTGGTGTATTGGTATTAGCGGGGGTATTTTTACGACATGTCGGCGGGTCTGCTGGCAGATCAGTAAAGTCTGATTTCATTAAATTCAAATCCCTAAACTGTTCCCTGCCCCAGCGGGGATTTGGGTCCGTTAGGACTGCAGGCCACCTCTCTACCGACTGAGCCACCGCCTCCCCCAATTTACATTTATTAATGTAAATAATATGCATCTCAATATCGATCCTTTCGTTAGCAAAAGAAAACCTAAGCATATCATCACTTAATCATTACGTGGATCACTTGGCTTGCAACGCAAACACAGCAATTGTTTTAACAGATGAGTAGCAGCCAGTCAGCAACCAACATCGCATATCCTCGCACCTCGGTCCTCGGTGACGGGCGCTAAAGCGCCTACCGGGTAGGTTCGTGGTATTAAAAAAAAAAAAAAAAAAAAAAAAAAAAAAAGTGTTCCAGCCTGTAATGATAATTTCATGTTCGTTATGTTACATTTACCAATCACATAAATAATATCACAGGCAATGGTGATATAAATGTCCCAACAATTCATGATTCAATAGCAATTGTACTTAAAATGACTGGAAGCTTTTGCATACTGTGATGGAGAGGTGGAGTCTTCATCTTGCTATAATGTGAGATAATGTTGTTCGGTGAATATTCGATGAGCGTGTAAATGTGTGGCCTCACACATAAGCGGCACCGCTCACAATCAGTTTTCCTTGTAATGTGTAATTCAGTCATTGTTTAGATGAATAGACTATAAAGGTGTGCGGTTTTGACCATAGTCATATGAAATATGATACAGTAAGTCATTCTCATAGCTGATATAATCGCCGCATTCGACATCAGTGTGTATACACTCTTTGCCTGTTGAGGTGACAGTATTTTAACCTCTTACCCTCTTCGTGGTGCACCACAGAACGCATAAAAGCATCTACCTGAAGTACTACCAACGAGGAAATAAGCAACCGGTAACAGTGTCTGAACATCATCCTAGTGTTTATTGGTCAGTGTCATTCATGATGTCAATATGGCAGGTAATCTTACTTGTAACTGGACGTAGATGTTAGGTAAATGCATTCCTCTTCAACCTATACAGATTATGTATCAAGTGATAACCCAATGAAATGGAATTACTTATATAAGGAAAGAGAGAGAGAGAGAGAGAGAGAGAGAGAGAGAGAGAGAGACCTGGAGCGATTCCAGTATATATGGTAACAATGTAAAAACAGCGTGGAAAATGAAATGTTTAGTATTGTTAAGAATGCAAATATTTAGTAGAATGCTAATGGATCTCAAAAACTTGTTCGGCAGTTATTATAACTGGCGGTATGACTATCGTATAACCCCCCCTCCCCGTCCGGCGCCTGCCCTGGCTGTCACTATGCCAAGTTCCCCCCTTAAGCAGCTTTCCCACCGGCTCGACCAGTTGCAGAAATCGGTCGCATGGAATTGTTGCGTGCCACAGATTGCACGGACCAAGCCCAGATAAGCATAGTATATATTATTGCACTATATATAATAGTATATATTTATATCACATTATATATATATTACCTTATTATAAAACTAATATAGTCATTTATTTGGCCTTGGTCAGCGCGACCTGTGGCACACAACAGTTTTCAGTGCGACCAGTTTCATGCAACTGACTGAGCCGATGGGAGAGCCGCCTTACTCCTGAGACATTTTTCTCCCCAACCAACTACATACCCAGCCATCTATTATGACTCTGAAGGAGTTTCACTACGGACGAAGAGTGTTGATGATCCGAACTTTCGTTGAGCATGTACACACGAACAAACAGATACACTGTTGCCAGCACCCGTTACCCACCTCTCGCGGCTAGGTGGCCCAGGTGGAAAGTTTGGCGACTGTACCTCCAGCGGAATGACAAAAAAAAAAAAAAAAAAAAAAAAAAAAAATGCACACTGCACTAAACATGTTATACTACCGACTGCCAGGTAGTGAGTATGGGAAATGCTGTGTGGTTTACTGTAGGGTTCGCTCAGTCTTACACCGTAAACCTGAGATGTACCAAGAGAGTCAACACCATATCTTTAACAGGTCAAACAAAACAAGGGCGGCTGGCAGGGACAAAGGAAAAATAAAAGTGTTTTAGCATTGGCTTGCAGCAGCCTTTAATTAAAAAAAAAAAAAAAAAAAAAAAGGGAAACCCAAAGCTACAATGCACTAACAATGTAAAGGTGTTACGCTGTGAAGACCATCATCCACTCACTTGATATACTGCTGTCTATTTGCCAAGGTGACTCTATACTGAGTGACAAGCCTAAAAGTTTCCTGTAACCCAGGAAACTATTTACAACGTTGGGTGGTTCCCATATTACGGGGTGATGTGGAACCTACTATGGTGCCCCTGTTAAATGGGAGGGGAGACGTCAGTACAACGTCTATCTATCTATCTATAGCCCGACGCCCTAATCCCGCAAAGGGTGGCCGCAGACAAAACGCCTCCAAGTTGCTCTGTCACCCACCATTTGACTACCCTCCTCCCAACTCATCCCCCCCCCTCCCTCATATACCTCTCAACTCCATCCCTCCACCTCATCCTCGGTCTACTCCTCCCTCTCCCTCCCTCCACCTCACCTACATACACCCTCTTAGTCAGTCTTTCATTCTCCATTCTCTCCACATGTCCGAACCACCTCAGTGTATTTCTCCTAATCTTCTCAACCACATCCACATCCAACGTACTCGTACAACGTCCATCCAGGAATTCAACCTTCACACTCTTCGCCGCTCGCTGTGGCGAGGCGCTGTCCACCGCATGGGAACTACTGTAGAGGTGTATCGAATGTCTACAAATGCGGATGTGCGGATGCGGATGCAGATGAGGATATAAACTTTTTAAAAGTGCGGATGCGGATGCGGATGCAGATATTCAAAAATATTTTTGCAGATGCGTATGTGGATGCGGATGTCTCAAGACAATATCCTCGCGGATGCGGATGCGGATTATTTTTAAAATCTTTTAAGATTATGCATTTTAAATTGTTAACGACGACTTTCAGCCACATGTCAAACTTATGTGTTACCAGGATGCGGGACGTGGACCCAAGTCGTCATGCATCCCACCAACCACTCCCCCTAACCTCCACCCTTTGGAAAATGGTAAAGTTACATAAAATTTAGATAAGCGCAACCTTAAATTGAAGTTAGTATATGTAATATGTATAGGTTATCAGAATCACTTGAACCTCACATTGCACATTGGTTTAGTATTTGAATTTCAACAAAGACAAATTACTCTTCAAAAACAAGTTTCTCTTTTTATCTGCAGGAAGGCTCTTGCGTTTTTCATCATAGATTAAACCAGCTCCACTGAATAGTTTTTGCTTGGGCGACAACAGAGATATGTGCGTACTACTTTCACTAAATCAGGGTAGTCTCTTCTGTTTTCACTCCACCATTTCAGAATATCTTCATTTGTTCCTATAATTCTCTTTTGTTTGTGATTCTTCTTTATTTCTTCCATTGAACTTGTAACTGGTGGCTCATCATTTTCATCATCGCTGCTTGATGCGAGTATTACATTCATTGCATCTGTTAGTGTTCCATTTGTACTTGGTCTTGGTGTATGGTTGGTAGGCTTGTCACCTTTAAGTCGTTTTTTTGCTGGCTCATTTCAATCATCCCTTAGCTGATCACACAGACCCGCATTTGTTGATTGAACTTGCTCAGTGATGTAAGAAGAGAAAAATTTACTCTAATATCTAGGATCAAGCCACGGCCACACCAACACCACTACATTGTGACTACAGTACTTTAGTGATACTCTACTGTATATTCTATAACTTCTAACACTACGGTAAGTGCTGTACAGCTATATTCTTTTTCAAAATGTTATTCTGAATACTACTTATATATATATATATATATATATATATATATATATATATATATATATATATATATATATATATATTTTAAACTAATTTTATGCAGTAACATGTTTTGTATTATCTTCATATCCTCATTCTCAAAGTGCGGAAGCGGACGCGGATGCGGATGTTAAATTTACCATTACTGCAGATGCGGATGTTACCTGCATTGCAAATGTGGATGCGGATGCGGATTTTTAAAAAATGCGGATAATTTGCGGATGCGGATTATTAAAAAATGCGGATGATTTGCGGATGCGGATGCGGATTTTTAAAAAATGCGGATTATTTGCGGATACGGATGCGGATGCGGATATCAGATACATGTCTAATGGGAACACCGGTTCACTGCACAGAATGGCCCTGTTGGGGCGGTTGATTGCCTCCGGTTGATGGGTCTGCTCTGCCAGACAGACCAGGGTTGCCCTACTACTGCTACTACTGACAACGTAAGCATACTTTAGTTAACAAAATCGCCACCCAAAATGTGCTAGCATTTTCACTGGCAGGCAGGAAGAGAGGGTGAGACAAGCTGTGTGTTGTGATGTAGTCTTACCTCAGTACTGTACTGCAAATGTAAAGACGATATCAAAGTAATAAGAAACTAGAAAGAACCCAGACAGTGCATGTTCCCGCCAATTCCACTGCCATTAATAAGGATCCGGATCCGGATCTGTGGAGATAGGATCAGGATAAGGATCCGGATCCGCCCCAAAATTTAATCAATTCTTTCTTGGCCCATGGCCTACCCTTTCCCAAAATTTCAATGAAATTTATTGACGACTTTGGGAGATATTGTGCGGGATACTCCGGATCCGGATCCGCCCCCAAATTTAATCATTTCTTCCTTGGCCCATGGCCCACCATTCCACAAAATTTCATCGAAGCTCATTGAGAGCTTTTGGAGATATCGTGTGGACAAACAAGCAGGTAAACACAGGTGAAATTCATAACCTCCTCCAACTACGTTGGCGAAGGTAAATATCGTTACACCAGCACTGGACACATACACGCCAGCAAAAATGTATCGGCAAGCATTATTATGTCGACTGGTAGGCAATGGGAGAGGATGGAAAATGGTGAATGTTTTGCCCAACTTCCCTTCAGTAGCCTGAAGTTTATACCGAAAACATAAAAATGAAACCCAAAGCTGCAGGCCACAATACTGTAAGATTTAAATGGTCAACAAAAACAACACAACAAACATTTCTAAGTAGCCTGAGGGAATATATTGTTGACTGGCTGGCAACGAGAGAGAGAGAGAGAGAGAGAGAGAGAGAGAGAGAGAGAGACGAGTGGATTTTTGACGGGAGGCTAAACAAAACCTGGAAAAACTTTTCCACCCTGTATACATAATAGGCCATATTCTACCCATCCCTGCCTGGCCTTCATCGACACCGTTTGTCAGTCTTACACCCATATTCTTGTCGCGTGAGGAGGCTCCCTAACACCTCTGCCTTAGCGATTTATTTTTAGATAAGGGTAGTTAATATTCTTCTGCACGTTATTTATGCAGAGTATGGCGATATATGAAGGATTTATGTAACTTAGAATACGATAGCAAGGTGTAATAAGCAAAATAAATCGCTTAGGAAGGGTGTTTGGGAGCTTCCTTAACTGACGACAATACAGGCCATAGTGACATGTATTTAACGGGAAATTATAACACTCAGGCTCCCTCACATGATATTACCTGGAAGAGAATACAAGCGTTGACCAGATGTGTGTGCGTGTGTGTGTGTGTGTGTGTGTGTGTGTGTGTGTGTGTGTGTATATATATATATATATATATATATATATATATATATATATATATATATATATATATATATATATATATATATATATATATATATTCTCGCATATTTTATATTAAAAAAATAATATACTCGAACGGTATATTTTATACACACATACATACATGCATAGCCATTCATACATACACATAGATAGACAGATGGATACATGCATATATACATACATACATGCATACCTAAACACATACATACATATACATACTTACACTGAATACATACAATATCTATAAATGTATAGATAATTCAGCGTAGATTAAATTTTTATTAGCACAGGGAAAGATTTTATCCAGAATACTACACACATCTGATAAAAGAGAGTATGAGAAGGGATAGGAAGCAAGAAGAACCTAAGGGAGAGAGAGAAGGTGAATGGTGAAAAAGAGAGGGAGAGAAGGTAAGAGGAGAGTAAGGAAAGGAGAGAAAGTACGAGGAGAGTAAGGAAGGGAGACAAGGTAAATGGAACGTAAGGAAGGGAGATGAAGGTAAGAGGAGACTAAGGAAGGGAGGGAAAGTAAAAGGAACGTAAGGAAGGAAGCGAAGGTAAGAGGAGAGTAAGGAAGGGGTAGACGTTAAAAGGAACGTAAGGAAAGGGGAGGAAGGTAAGAGGAGTGTAAGGATGGGCGAGAAGGTAAGAGGAGAGGAAGGAAGCTAGTAAAGGCAAAAAGGAACGTAAAGAAAAGAAAGGAAGGTAAGAGAATTGTAAGGAAGGGAGAGACGGTAGGAGTAACGTGATGAACGTAGCCAAGGATAAGAAGAACGTGAGGAACGCAGAGCGGTGTAAGAGAAATACAAAGGAGGGTAAAAGAAAGAATGGCGCGGACAGAGATGAGAGTAGCGTAAGAGGGTAAGAAGGAATGGGAAAGGTTGAGGAGGGTAAGGGGAACGTAAATGGAACGGAAAAGAAGGTAAAAGGAACATAGAGGAGGAAAAGGGGAACGTAGAGGAAGGTAAAAGGAGGGTAGAGGAGGAGGATAAGAGGAACGTGGAGAAAGGTTCAAGGAAGGTAGAGGATGATAAGAGGAACGTAGGAGGAATGTCGAGGAGGGTAAGAAGACTGTGAGCAAGAGAAGAATGCGAGGGAGAGAACAAAGGTTTGCAGGGAGTAGTCACACATACTGTACTTTACAAGGTGGAAGGGGGACAATGTGTGTGTAATGCTTTGATATAACTCTCTTGGTGGAGAGGTGAGGAATTGATGTTCTTTGGGTGATGGTATTTGTGGAAGGGTTTTGGGTGGGCGAAAAGTGGTTCCCTGAAACGTTACTTAATAATGTTTCTGATTCCTACTTAATCTCATTTTGGAAGTGGGAACAAGTTGGTGACGATGATGATGATTGTGGTGGTGAGAGAGAGAGAGAGAGAGAGAGAGAGAGAGACAGACAGACAGACAGACAGACAGAGAACCTGACGTGGAGGAAGAAGACAACGTTTTTTTTAATTCCTCCAAAGGACTGACTGTAATTACCTTGATTGCATTTGGTGACAAGCAGAGTAATTACGTTCAGGTCAACCGAACTGCTTGAAGACTGACAAAAAGGTGGAGACAGGAAAGGGAAAATCAGGACGAGGAACAAACAAAATAAGGCGGAAAAATAAAAGCGCACACACACACACACAAATATAGCATTCGTTTTCACCCACAACTCTCATCCATGAAACTGGTAATGTATTTTTTATTTTATTCTTGGTACCTTCAGACAATTTCATTCATGGTGGGATTCTGAAACATATTTACGGTCGATTCCCTGACGTAGCTTAAATACGTTATACAGGAAGTACTAGACAAGGGGGGATTTAGCACTCCTTGTCCTGGCTTCCCTGTACAAGTTACCGGTATAACCTGTATAACCTGCAGTAATCCTCGTTTGTAACTAAGATCTATTTATGAAGTTATAGAACAGGAGATACAGGAACATTCGACAGCCTCCTTGTCCTTCCTGCAAATCAATACCAGAGTTACGACAGGGAACTGATCGTAAGTGCGTTTGTGTATCCCGGTGCAGTTTGGATGCCCCTCCCCCTCCACCAATGCAGGGGTCAATGAATGCTGCATCAACCTCCTTCAGTTCCCAAAGCCTCTCTCATGCTGAATAAAACCCTATGGAAGTAACATGAATATAATGACAAATATATACGTCACTGGGTGGAAGGAGTTGGTCTCTCTGAACAGTATTCTTGTACGGTTAGGAAGCTCACTAACACCTCCTCCTTACCGGTTTATTTCTGTACGTGTTCCGTTACTATATTCTTGTGTGTTATTCATGCAACCTATGTCGACATTAAAAGGGTATAAGACGCAATAAAAGAGGATATTAATGGGTAGTTTGGAAAATAAATCGGTAAGGAAGAGGTGTTAGGAAGCCTCCTTACCCGACGAAAATACGGGTCTATATCCTAACCCCGCTACATAGAAGCACCCCTTTCCTATAATACGCTCTTTCTTTTAGTACCTTTAACACGAACACGTACTTTCCATATTCTCTTTCCTCTCTCCAGACGATTTTGTTCGCTTTAGCACGGTTCTCTGGTGTTTTCCAAGTTGAATAAAATCGTCTGGTGACAGCAAGAATAAAACTAAAAAAAAAAATAATTGGCTAGACGAGATGAATATTCACTCTCGACAAACAAATTACATATTCTACTTGCATATATATTTCTAACGTAGCACGGGCCAGTCCAGGATACTAAATACTGAAGGAATGCAGTAAGTTATTAACGGGTGGGGGTACCCACCATCCACTCATTCGAAGTAATGCTGTTTTCAGGCGACTCTACACTGAGTTGTACGCCAAACGGTTCACTTTAACCCAAGAAACCATTTACTACATTGGGTCATACTCTCAGAACTATTTACTACGTTGGGTGGCAATCATATAACTATTTACTATGCTGGGTGGTCATCATATAACTAAAGGGAGCTCAGTGGTCTCGACTCAGGGATGGGGTCAATTATGAATTGAATTGGAATTGAATTGGAATTGATGCGAAAAATGCATGAATTGGAATTGAATTGAATTGAAGAAAAATATTTTCAAAATAATTGAATTGATTTGGAATTGATATCGAAATAATTAGAATTGAATTGGAATTGATACCAATTAATAGCATGAATTGATATGAATTGATACCAATTAATAGCAATGAATTGATATGAATTGATTGATGTTACTAAAAATAAATATTGTGATCAGACATTATAAAATACTGTATAGTTCACTGGCAACTTGGCAAGTGCCAACAATGTATGCATAACATTGCATAATTTCAATTATATTGTGATGTTTGGCAACATTATTCATGTAATCATATCACAGTAGGCCTGGTAAACTTAAACTATGTTCTTTACATATAGCCTATGTTTTAATAATATAGGCTATTTAAGAATGTGTTCTTTTCCTTATAATTGTCTCTACAATTATTTAAAAGAAAAATTTTATGATGTCATGTTCAAGAATGGCAGGTTTGAATCCTGTCAGTTTGCCTGGATGAGCTGGTGTGTACATGTCCAGTACATGTCCTGCCTAACCTGCCATACCCTGTTGGCCATTGTGCAAAGTTCAGTAGTGTGGTGGAAACCACTGGCAGCTGGTCTATGATAAGTGGCTTACTCTGCTTTAAAAAACAAATCCTGTGACAAAAATGCCACTAAAATCAAATGTACATAGCCATTTCAACATGCCTTCTAGTTCTTGTGAATGCAAACCAGGAAACCTTAAAGCTGTTTGCCGTCACTGTAACCAGCCTGTTGGTGGATCTACCAAAGCAACATCAAACTTCAGGAGGCATTTAGGGGTGAGCATTTGGTTACTTTAGTAGTACCTGATTAGTATTTTAGACAGAAGAAATTAAGAAGAATTTCTTTAGATATTCAGTACACTATGGCTACTACTGTGTGTGTGTGTGTGTGTGTGTGTGTGTGAGAGAGAGAGAGAGAGAGAGAGAGAGAGAGAGAGAGAGAGAGAGAGAGAGAGAATTTTATTACCCTCTTTCTTTACACTTTTTCAGTGTACTTAGTACTTACAGTATTTGTTTATTTGGTTTAAGTCAACACATTTGATATTTATAGTTATTAGTGCAGTTGCAGTCATTCATAAACTATACTGTACTGTAATATCTTTTTGTGCTTTTGGGTTTGGTATTGTACCTAACTAGAACCTCTTGAAAGCTGAACAAAAACAGGCTGAAATAGGGTTATTAGTTGTAAGGTATGTATTAGCTGTATGAAAAAGAAACGGAAAGACAGGTGTTTGTTAAAATATACTGTAATATTGTCTTTTTGTGCCTTTGGGTTTGGTAATGTACTGGTACCTAATTAACCTAACCTAACCTCTTAGAAGCTGAACCAAAACAGGTTGAGATAGGGTTATTAGTTGTAAGGCATGTATTAGCTGTATAAAAAAGAAAACAGGAAAAACTGGTTTTCAATAAAATATGCTGTAATGTAGCCTCTTTTGTGTGCTTTTGGTTTTGGTACTGTACCTATCTAACCTAGCCTAACTCTTTAAAAGCTGAACCAAAACAGATTGAGACAGAGTTATTTGTTGTAAGATATGTATTAGTTATATAAAAAAAGAAAAAGGAAAAACAGTTTTTTTTTTTTTATAAAATATACTGTGGCCAGTAGTGGATTCGGACTGCCGACCATCAGATCAGTTGCTGAGTGCTCAACCAACCGAGCGGATTTTGAACTATTACCATCAGGTCAGTCACCAAACGCTCTACCAACCGAGCTGGGGCTCTGGGTAGCTCGGCTGGTGGAGCGCTTGGCTACTGATCTGATGGTCGGTAGTTCGAATCCATCGCTGGCCAGTGGCCACCTTTGGAGGGAAGTAGTGTAGCAGTCTCCTGTAATTCTAGCGAGGCTACATAGTAATATGGCTTAGCTCTATGGATTAATTTCCATTTTTATATCAGTCAAGCCACCTGGATCCCCTAACAGTATTATATGTAAACTCTGTACATGGGTGGGAAGTTTTGTTCAGAGCCTTGTAAAACTAAATAATTTATTTTCCCTTGTTTTTCTTTTCAGAAGAACCACCCAGAAATCTATGAAAAGCTCGATATTCCACCAGCAGATCCACAACAGCCCTCAATGGTTAACTTCATGAAAGGCAGTACCAAAGGAAGCAAGTGGACATCCACCAACTCACGGCAGATTGAACTTACTAACTGTATTATGAACTTTATTGCACATGATCTCCTTCCTCTATCCCTGGTTGATAGTGAGCGATTCCGCATGCTCATGGTGACTGCAGAGCCAAAGTTTTCAATGCCTAGTCGTAAGCATCTGAGTAGTGTACTTCTACCACAAAAGTCAAACAGTGTTCAGTCCCGGTTGAAGACCAAGTTACAGAAAGCCCAGAGTTTATGTGTGACAGTTGATTTGTGGTCCAGTAGGGATATGAGGTCCTTTATAGGTGTAACTGGTCATTTCATACTTGACTACAACATGAATAGTGTTATGCTGGCATGCCGTCGCTTTAAAGGCGCCCATACTTCAGAAAATATCAATGAGCTTTATCAAGAAACAATGGCCCTCTATAATGTTGGGAGTAAGGTAACTACCATTGTTACAGATAACGCAGCAAATATGGTGAAGGCATTTACTCTTTTCCCAATGGAGCAACTTGAAGATGATGACGATGGTGATGATTTTGGTGTCAATGTCTGTGATACCCTTCCATCTGATGATACAGCACCTACAAAGTCTACAGTGTATGAATATCTACCCCCAAATCGCAGTCCATGCTTTGCTCATACTTTGCAGCTTGTGGTAAAAGATGGCTTGGAGAACGATAGTCAGATCAAGCAATTTCTGGCAAAAGTAGCAAAGCTAGTTAGTTTTTGTAGGAAATCAACAACTGCTACAGAAGTTCTATCAAATGAATTAAAGCTCCAGATGGCAACATGTACACGCTGGAATAGCCAGCTGATGATGATAAGGTCAGTGCTACGTGTTTCATCTGATGTGTGGGACAAACTTGACACTCCTTACAAGTTGAAACAGTATGAGCTGAACACCATAAAAGAGCTTTGTGATATACTTGAGCCATTTGAGTATGTGACACATCAGATTCAGGGACAAAACATGGTGACATCTAGTTTGGTAATTAACTGTGTCCGTGGCCTTCGGGCTGCTTTAGCTAATCTTCATGAAGTGCATAAGTGCAAACTTGTTTCTACACTGCAGGCCTCTACAGAAACTCGCCTGAGTAAGTTTGAGTCTATGGAGGATTTCCAGCTAGCTGCCACCTTAGACCCACGTTACAAGCTGGATTGGTGCCATGACAATGACTAGGAAATACAATGCACTGAATGCAGCATGCAGTGGGTGTGGGGCTTCTTCATCTACTGCCCCTGAAGAACCACCACCAATGAAAAGGAACAAATTCTTTGCTTTGGTGAATCGGTCCTCAACACCAACAGCAAGACCATCAGAAACCGAGGTTTCACTCTACCTCAGCCAACCATGTATACAAGAAGACAGTGATCCCCTTGGCTACTGGAAGGCCAAACAAAGTGAGCTTCCCATCCTCACTATACTTGCAACAAAGTACCTAGCCATTCCTGCTACATCGGCTCCTGTTGAAAGACTGTTTTCTGTTGCTGGCAAGCTTTTCAGGCCTGAAAGGTGCAATTTAGGTGACAAAAAATTTGAAGAATTGATGATGATCAGATGTAATTCTGAGTAACATTTTTCCAGGGCCAATTTTGAAATTAAATTTTTGTTCCAAAAAAAGAAGTAAGTTTTATGTTAAGGATATTGGATAGTATTGCGACTTGCAACAGTGTTGTTGATTTAAAGGAAGTTCTTTGTTAAACATGAAAATTGAGATCTAATATTAACAATATACAGTATGTAACCTTGAAGTTGGTGACAAATTTTTGGAAAATAGATATGTGAATGAATAAACAGTTTTATTTTTCCTCTTGATATTACTGGGAGTACCTGGGTGGCATAAGATTTAAATAAGTACCTTCAATTGGAATTGACAGGCTTATAAATTGAACTGGAATTGAAAACGTATTATTGAATTGAACTGGAGTTGAAAACGTATTATTAAATTAATTGGAAATGAACTGAATTGACAAGCTTATGAATTGAATTGAATTGGAATTGAACATTTATTTTTCTAAATGAATTGGAATTGAATTGAATAATTCACATTTTACGTTGAATTGGAATTGGATTGAATTGATAAAAATTAATTGACCCCAACCCTGCCCGTCTCGTGGACTAAGGCGCTCCAACGCAGTGGGACCCATAAGGGTTTAATCTGAGGGTTGGTTGGAATCTGATTTTTTTTTTTATGCTTGGAAGAAGGAACCAAAGGTCACGAGCCCGCAATAACTGTTCCTTCCAAGAGAAAAACAAAATACAAGAGAGAGACAAATTCAAGATCCGATCATTTCGAGATGCCTGGACACACTGCGTTTGAAAGACTGGAGATCATAGTTAGCAGGAAATACAGACAAAGGAAGAGAGTTCCAGAATTGACCTGTTACATAAATGAAGGACTGGGAGTAACGGTTAACTCTTACATTAGAGAGCTGGACAGAAAGGGGATGAGAGTCTGCTGCTAGACGGGTGCTACGCACCCATCGTAGAGGTGGAGGGATGCAAGCAGACAGTTCAGAGAAGCAATGACCATTGACGTAGCGATATAGGAGAGATAAAGATGCAACAGTGTGGCGAAGAGACAGACGTTGAAGGGAGCCAGTAAGAGGTGGGGAGTTAATGAGATGAAAAGCCTTTGACTCCACCCTATTGAGAAAAGCTGTATGTAGAGAGCTTCCCTACACATGAGAGTTCTACTCTACACCGGGGGGGATAAAACCCATATATAGAGTCAACAATTGTGTAGGGGTAAAGAAGGAACGGAGTCGGCTTAGCACACATAATCTCTTGGAAGCAGATTTTACAAGAGATGTAATATGATCTTTCCAAGTCCCAGGTGAATGAAACCCCAAGCATGTTCAAAGATGATGCAGGATTAAGCTGAATATCATTAAACATTAGTGGGTACACCTGTGGAAGATTCTGTCGGGTTGATAAATGTAAGAACTGAGTCTTAGATGCATTAAAAACAAGATTGTTTTTACCCCAGTCAGAGATACAAGCCAAGTCAGACATTAGGTGTGCCATAGCCTCATCCCTTGTCTGTTGAAGTAACTGCTGAGATGGACGTTGCGAGAACCGAATGGAAAGGTGAAGCGTGGAATCATCAACATACGAGTGGATAGTGTTAGATGTACAGCTTAGAAGGTCATTTATGAATAAAAGGAAGAGAGCTGATGATAGGACAGTGCCCTGAGGAAAACCACTGTTGATAGATCTAGGAGAACGATGGCCGTCTACAACATCGACTATAGAACGACCAGAAAGGAAGCTATAGATGAAGGCACAGATAGAAGGATAGAAACCGTAAGAGGGCAGTTTGGAAATTAAAGATTTATCCCAGACTCGATCGAAAGCCTCTGAGATGTCGAGTGCAATGGCAAAGCTTTCGCCAAAGTCCCGAAAGAAGGGCGACCAGGAATCTGAAAGTAGGTGAGAAGATAGCCAGTGGAGTGTCCCTGACGGAACCCATACTGACGATCAGAAAGAAGGTTGTGATAGGAAAGATGCTTTAACATTTTTCCATTAAGAATTGACTCGAGAACTTTTGAGGTTCAGGATGTTAAAGCAATTGGACGATAGTCAGAGAGTTGAGAATGGCCACCCTCTTTGGGACTGGCTGAGAGCAAACGTCCAACAAGATGGAAAGGTACAAGTTAAAGAAAGGCGAAAGAGTTTACCTAAGCAGGGTGTAAACACAGAAGCACAGTTCTTGAGGACAACAGGAGGGTCTCCATCAGGCCCATATGCCTTGTTAGTATTGAGACCTGTGATGGCAGAAAATACATCAGCTGAAGAAATTTTAATGTCAGCCATGAGGAAATCAGAGGGGGGGAAGTGATGGAGGAACAGCACCAGAATCGTCTAAAATGGAATTGGAGAGAAAAGTCTGTGTGAAGAGATCTGCTTTATCAGTAGAAGGAATAGCTACAGAACCATCAGTGTAGAAAAGAGGAGGGAAGGATGATGAGGTAAAGTTGTCAGAAAGGTTTTTGGCAAGGTGCCAGAAGGAGCAGGAAGAATTCGAGTTGCAGAGCTGAGAGCATTTAGTACAGAAGAAATTATTTTTAGCTAAGCAAAGAACAGACTTAGCACGATTCCGGGCAAGAACGTAAATAAAATGTGATTCAGGGGTGGGTTAGCTCCAGTACCTTTTATAGGCCTTCTCCTTGTTGCGGACAGCATTAGAACAAGCATGATTAAACCAAGGCTTTCTTGCATTAGTCAAAAGATATGAGAATGGAATGTATGCTTCCATGTCCAAGAGAATAACCTCCGTAATGAGCAAGGCACACTCAGATGGCTCCCGGCCATGGAAGCAACAATCATTCCAGGGGAAAATCAAAGAAGTACTGCCTGAGGGCCTCCCAGTCCGAAGCTCCAATGTGTCACAGACGACATTTCTTTGGAGGGTCCACAGGCTGTATCTGAGCGATAGGACAGGTTAAGATAATTAGGTTGTGATCAGAGGAGCTCAAAGGAGAGAAAAGATTAACAGTGTAAGCAGGAGGTTTAGTTGCAAGGAAGAGGTCACGTATGTTGGAGCTCTCTTCAAGGCGGTCAGGGATATGGGTAGGGTGCTGTACAAGCTGCTCTAGGTCACCAGGTCGATCAGTGAAAGGAGAGGCAAAGGTGGTGGTGAACACTGAAATCTCCTAGAATAGAGATTTCAGAGAAAGGAGAAATGGATAGCATGTGTTCCATCGTAGAAGTATGATAGTCAAATAATTTTTTATAGTCAGTAGAATTAGGGGATATGTAAACAGTGCAAACATATTTAGTCAGAGAATGACAGGAAAGCCGAAGCCAGAGTGTAGAGAATTCAGAAGAATCGAGTTCAGGAACATGAGAGCAAGATAAGTCGTTGCGTATATATACACAACAGCCACCTTTGGCTTTGAAATGAGTATACAGAAAGTAGGAGGATACAGAAAAGGGTTTGCTCTCAGTTGCCTCAGACATGAGTCTCAGTTAGGAAAAGAAGGTGAGGTATAGCGGAGGAGAGGTGGTGCTGTTAGGACTCCATATTATAAATACAATTAATTACAGACAACATGGTAGATAGATAGATAGATAGATAGACAGTGTTACACAGCCTATGATTTCATCATCCCTTGTATAATTCTAACTTATGATACAGTTTTGTTCATGATTGCATCATCCTTTGTATGATCCTAATGTACAGTATGCTGCATGTTTGTTCACGATTCGCCACGTGGCTTCCATAGTGACCAGGCTTGTGTGTTCTACCTCACTCCCCCCTTCTCCCCTTATAGTAGAGTAAGTCGTTCTTTCTGTTGTTCAGAGCAGGATTGTCAACTCTTTGTCCACTATGCCTTCATTTGCGCGTCCCTCTTACAAGTTGAATCAAGCTCTGCCGGCCCCTATATAATGAGCTCAGTCTCTGCATTAGTTGCCACTTAGATCTACTCCTCATTCTGTTCATATCTCTGTCCTCCCCTGTACAGTATATTATTATTTTTGTGAGTGCTCAGGAAGTCTCCAGCCATCTAGCTGCTGTATAATTTGAGTATATGTGTTATTACCATTTTTCTTGTACTGTATAGCCTAAGGCGTTAATTTGCAAGCCTGGTAAAGTTTTTATGATTCATATTGGTTCCATACTGTCAGCCAGTATTAGTAATATTTTGTATCTGTAATAATATTATATCTTGCTTTATCTGAGCATTATCCGGTTTTCTCATTTTATCAGGGTTGACTTAGATAAATTTGCTCTTGCTAAATTCGTGTTAATAGAGGCTATTGCAGTTAACCATATATGTAACCTGTTTTGCCATTACATTATCCTTATGAGTCCTGAATGTTTAGTTGTTAGTTTGAGCATTAAACTTTAACTTGTAATTTTACTTAAAGTTTGAGCATTAAACTTTAACTTGTAATTTTACCTAAGTCATTTGTTTTCAACCTGGAACTTTGAGGGACAGTACTGATTTTAGTATTCTCACTTGAAGTGTTCATTATCTCTGTTCCGTAACATAAATTTGGCGACCTCTTATCAGGATATTCAGGATATTATCATAAGGATATTGCTTGATATTCTGTGACTGTGATTTATTCATGATGTCTACTATTACTACTCTTGATGAAGCCAAAGATTTTTTGTCAAATGTGCAAACAGTGTGTGATGTAGAAAACAGAACAAAGAATGAACTTAAGCTTGTTGCTCAACAATTGGGAACTGATGTTCGCTCTCATCATTCTAAAGATCAAATTGTTGGCATGATTAATAAAAGCTTGTTTAATGTAACTTCTCCAGATGAGCAAACGCAGATTGAAATAGCTAAGTTTCAGCTAGCCCTGCAGGAGGCTCGTGCTAAGGAGGCTGAGTTTCAGGCACGTGCTAAGGAGGCTGAGTCTCAGGCTCGTATTCAGGAGACACAGGCTCAGGTACAAATTGAACTTGCTAGGATTCAGGCAGACCATGAGTATCGCATGAAACAAGGTGGAACTGGATCATCTAGCTCTGATGATTTTGATGTGGCTAAAAATGTTAAACTTGTCCCTCCTTTTAATGAATCTGATTTAACAAAGTATTTTCAGTTGTTTGAGAGGGTAGCTACAGGTTTTAATTGGCCCAAAAAGTATTGGCCAGTACTCCTTCAAACTGTTCTCACCGTAAAGCTCAAGTAACTTATGCATCTTTGCCTCAGGATCAATCTGATAATAATGATGTAGTTAAGAGCTTGATTCTTAAGGCCTATGAGCTTGTTCCTGAAGCTTATAGAGTAAAATTTAGGACACCTTATAATCAAGATAAGCAATCCCATGTTGAGTATGCAAAAATCAAAGATCTGTTAGAGCAGTGGTTAAATTCTAAGAATGTAAATTCTGATTTTGATATATTTAAGCAGATGATTTTGCTGGAGGACTTCAAAAGGTGTATTAATAAAGATGTAAGCCTATATCTTGATGAGAAAAGAATAGATAATTTGTCTGATGCTGCAGTTTTAGCTGATGAATATCTTCTCACTCACAAGAGATATTCTAGAGAAAAAAGGAAAGCTGAGAGTAAGTACGTTGCCTCTACTCAGAGTACAGGTAACAGGAAAGAGAATAAAGATGATGTTTCTCAGGAAGTAAATACTAGCTCCACCTCTAGATTTCAGAAAAGTAAATGTACTTATTGTAGTAAGCTTGGTCATACTACGGAGAAATGTTTCAGGAGACAGTGTGATGTGAACAAAAACGAGTCTTTAAATATTCAGTCAATTGGTCTAGTGTCCACCCTTGAGAGTTCCCAGAATTCTTTAACCGAGTTAACTGAACCTGCTTTGAGGGGTAAATTAAATTCTCATGATGAAGCTCCTCTTTTGAGCAGTAACGTGGGTGACACTCTCAAGAGTTCATGTGCAAATTTCCTGTCTGATGGTTTTGTCAGTCCTCTGGACAGTAATGACAGGAAATCAGTTAAAATATATCGTGATACAGGTGCTTGCCAATCCCTTATGCTGACCAGTGTTCTAGGCTCTAATGTTAATTCCTCTGATGAAACTGTAATCTTACAAGGTGTACGGAATAATTACTTCTCTGTCCCTCTGTGCAGAGTGAATTTAGTGTCTGATTTTGTTAATGTTTCCGTTATGGTTGGGTTGGTTGAGACACTCCCAATGTCAGGTGTAACTTTCTTACTTGGAAATGATAATGGTGGAAGTCAAGTGTGTCCAGCTCCTCAGCTGTCTAGTGAACCAGTGACTGCAACCCACGATTATGGTGTCCCTGATGAGTTCTCTGCGTGTACGGTCACTAGGGCTAAGTCTAAAGTTACTGGTGACTTAGAGGATAATGATGATGATGATGTTATCCTAGCTGACACTTTTCTTGCTAACTTGGATCACTCACCAGATGAGGCAGTACCCCGTAGTTTTGATAATTTGTTTCGTCAAGGGTTGGTTGAATTGCAGGTTGCTGACCCTGAGTTGAAAGGTCTAGCTAACTCTGCTTGCAGTGAGGAAGAGTCAGCTGGTGCTTCTACTTGTTATTATACAAAGTCAGGAGTACTTATGAGGAAGTGGAGACCCCCAACAGCATCAGCCGACTGTGAATGGGAGGTTGTACATCAAGTTGTCATCCCTCGTGTTTGTAGGCAGGATATCATTAGAGTGGCTCATGACTCCAGTTTGGCAGAACACCTTGGAGTGAGGAAGACTGTGGCACGCATTTTGAAACACTTCTACTGGCCATGTATCTTCAGAGATGTTTCCTGGTATTGTAAGTCTTGTCACACCTGTCAAGTTGTGGGGAAGTGTAATCAGACCAAAAAGGTTGCATCTCTAGTTCCCATTCATCCTTTTGAGGTGCCATTCACCCGTGTGTTGGTGGATATTGTGGGCCCTCTTCCTAAGACTTCTTCAGGATTTTCTTATGTGTTGACCCTGATTGATATGGCTACTCGTTATCCTGAAGCCATTCCACTTCGAAATATCTCAGCAAAGAACGTGGTTAAGGAAATGCTAGGGTTCTTCACCAAGTCTGGTCTGCCCAAGGAGGTACAGTCAGACCGGGGAAGTAATTTCATGTCAAATATTTTCAAGCAGTCTCTGAAAGAGTTGGGCATCACCCAGATCACGTCTTCAGCTTACCATCCCCAGACCCAAGGAGCGTTGGATAGATATCATCAAACACTCAAATCGATGCTCAGGAAATACTGTTTGGAACATTAGAAAGATTGGGATAAATGTCTTCCATTCGTTGTATTTGCAGCAAGAGAATCTCCAAATGAATCACTGGGCTTCTCACCCTTTGAACTACTGTTTGGCCATGAAGTAGGAGGACCCCTTAACCTACTTAGGGAATACTGGCTGTCGGAGGAAGATGACGTCAACCTGCTGGAGTATGTGATGAGGTTCAAAGCACGGCTCTACACTGCTTTACAGCTGGCGAGAGAGAATTTAGGAGCTGCTCAGGAGAAGATTAAGACTTGGTATGATAAGAAGTCCAGGTTACGCCACTTTCAGCCAGGAGATCAGGTTTTGATTCTGCTACCGGTGCATGGGCAACCTCTTCAAGCCAAGTTTAGTGGTCCTTAATTCGTGGAGAAGAAACTCAGTGATGTCAACTATGTCATCACCACACCAGATCGTAGAAAGAACAAGCAACTTTGTCACATCAACATGCTAAAGTTATATCACAGGCGGGACGAAAATAACCCAGTCTGCACTGTAGCTGTTTCACCCGAGTCTGCAAGTGAAGCTCTCCCATGCAGTATGAGCCTGCGTGATAGTTTGGGGAAGAATCCTGATATCATGAATGATCTCCAGACTAAGCTTTCTCATCTACCTCCCGAGGAAAGGCAGGAGTTTTCAGCATTACTGTAGGAGTACCCGCAAGTGTTCCGTGACACTCCAGGAAGAACCACTGTGTTGATGCATGATGTCGATGTTGGAGACGCAAAGCCAATTAAACTGCCTCCTTACCGTGTGAACCTAGTGAAAGTTCCTCTCATTCAGAAGGAGCTTGGCTACCTGTTGGACCACAAGATGATTGAGCCCTGTCAGAGCGAGTGGAGTTCTCCTGTCACTCTAGTCCCTAAGCCATGTGGGTCACAGCAGCTTTGCATCGACTACAGACGTGTTAATCAGATAACCAAAACAGACACTTACCCTCTTCCTCGCGTGGAAGATTGCATAGACAAGATCGGAAAGGATAGGTACATAAGTAAGTTTGATTTGTTAAAGGGATACTGGCAAGTACCTATGACTGAACGTGCTAGGGAGATCTCATGTTTTGTAACACTAGGAAAGACTTTTGCATGTTCTGTAATGCCATATGGTATGAAGAATGCACCAGCCACTTTTCAGAAGCTCATGAATGTTGTAACAGAGGGTTTGGCAGGGTGTGTTGTTTAAATTGATGATGTATTAATCTTCAGTGACAACTGGAAAGATCACCTATGCCATGTCAGTAAATTTCTTGAGCGTTTGGTTCAGGCTAATCTTGCAGCTAATTTATCAAAGCGTGAGTTTGGTCAAGCTAAATTTCAGTACCTTGGGTACGTAATTGGTGATGGACACATTGCACCACCAGGAGCTAAGGTTCAGGTTATAAGTGATCTTCCCAAACCTAAAAGTAGGAAAGAGCTACAAAGATTTTTGGGAATGGTAGGTTATTACAGGTGATTTGGTCTTAACTTTTCAATTCTTGTATCACCACTTACAGACCTACTGAAAAAGGGGGTTAAATTTGTCTAGACCGATAACTGTGAATCCTCTTTCAGTACACTTAAAGCTATCCTATTAAGTCAGCCAGTGCTCACTACAAATTTTGCTAAGCCTTTTAAGATGGGTATTAACGCAAGTGATACAGGAGCTGGGGCTGTTTTGCTGCAAAAGGATGATCAGGGTATTGAACACCCTGTATCTTATTACAGTAAGAAGTTCACTCCACCTCAAAAGAACTACTCAACTATTGAGAAAAGCTTTTGGCCTTGATTTTGGGTTTACAGCATTTTTCATTTTATTTGTGCTCTGGTTTTGACCCATTGTCATTTATACCGATCATAACCCACTGAAATTCCTTAGTAAGTTTAAAGATAAAAATCAGAGATTGACAAAATGGAGTCTACTTCTTCAGGAGTATTCAATCGACATACAACATGTCAAGGGGAAAGAAAATGTTATTGCAGATTGCTTATCTAGACTTTAGACAGATTGTTTTAGAGTAATAAGAAATTTCCTTTGTAAATTTCTTTTTCTTTGTGGGGAGGTGTTACATAGCCTATGATTTCATCATCCCTTGTATAATTCTAACTTATGATACAGTTATGTTCATGATTGCATCATCCTTTGTATGATCCTAACGTACAGTATGCTGTATGTTTGTTCACGATTCGCCACGTGGCTTCCATAGTGACCAGGCTTGCGTGTTCTACCTCACTCCCCCCTTCTCCCCTTATAGTAGAGAAAGTCGTTCTTTCTGTTCTTCAGAGCAGGATTGTCAACTCTTTGTCCACTATGCCTTCTTTTGCGGGTCCTTCTTACAAGTTGAATCAAGCTCTGCCGGCCCCTATATAATGAGCTCAGTCTCTGCATTAGTTGCCACTTAGATCTACTCCTCATTCTGTTCACATCTCTGTCCTCCCCTGTACAGTATATTATTATTTTTGTGAGTGCTCAGGAAGTCTCCAGCCATCTAGCTGCTGTATAATTTGAGTATATGTGTTATTACCATTTTTCTTGTACTGTATAGCCTAAGGCGTTTATTCGTAAGCCTGGTAAAGTTTTTATGATTCATATTGGTTCCATACTGTCAGCCAGTATTAGTAATATATTGTATCTGTAATAATATTATATCTTGCTTTAACTGAGCATTATCCGGTTTTCTCATTTTATCAGGGCTGACTTAGATAAATTTGCTCTTGCTAAATTCGTGTTAATAGAGGCTATTGCAGTTAACCATATATGTAACCTGTTTTGCCATTACATTATCCTTATGAGTCCTGAATGTTTAGTTGTTAGGTTGAACATTAAACTTTAACTTGTAATTTTACCTAAGTCATTTGTTTTGAACCTGGAACTTTGCGGGACAGTAGTGATTTTAGTATTCTCACTTGAAGTGTTCATTCTCTCTCTCTGTTCCGTAACAACAGACAGACAGATAGAAGCAGCAAGTCAGAGGTATTGTGTCTGCGAGAATCGAGCAATGCTAAACATGCTTACACACTCTAACTCAAGGAATGCTTTATAGGCACACGATTACGCCTCGTGACCATACACACACATACACACATACTCAAACATAGGCTTCTAGAACATTTCAACAACAGCGTAACACATGTGACACGATCCCTGCTACACCAGAATTTAGGAAGCAGAGCTCAGAAGGAGGCTTGCTATAGAACCGACAGGTAGTGGAGAGAGTGAACAAGAAGAGAAGTCCAACTAGACTTACTTAGTGTATTCAGTTTCTGTAATACATACACTGCTCAACTTAAGATTTTCTCTGAAGATAATAAATCAAGATCAACTCCCTGTATTCATCTTTAACTCCTACTACAAGAATCGAGAGTTCACATTGGTGGCAGCAGTGGGATATGAACCCATGCCTCCGAAGAGACTGGTGCCTCAAAAGAGAGAAAGTTAGAGGAAAGGCCGCGAATGTTGCAGAAATGAAGAAGAAGTGAGTCAGACAGCAGTTCCAGGCAGCTCGAGTCGTCACCAGAAGAGGGACGGAAGGTGGGGGCATTTATGGTCCCCACTCCTGGGGACTCCGAGGCTATGTGCTGTGTAGCTATGATTTGTTATTGAATTTTGGAAAAGGAAGTGTAGTGTGTACTGTGCATGTAGTTTAGTGTTGATAGTTAGAAAAACTTGTACTGGAGAGCATGCTGGCCTACTCTCTGTGGTAATGAGACACTGAAACAGTTCAGCAAAGGGAGATGGTCAGGAACTAGTCCTGAGGGCTGATGAAACCAGAGCTCCAGCTCTCCCTGTCATCAGCTTTCCATCCACCTTGGGAGTACTGCCCTGCTCGACTGGTGCTTACTGCTCACATAATGCTGCTCAGGGAGAAATGGGGCTGGTCACCCTTCACCTTAAATACTGGAACTAAGGCTAGCACCAGACCCCTATGCTCGTGCGGGGGTAGAGGAGGATGTGATGATGGACGGATGGATAATATACTGAGGTGGTAAAATACTGAAACAGTAAAGTATTCAATGGGAAAAATTCTGATTGGGAAAACTGTTGATGGGGTAAATTTCTGAATATGTATACATTACTGAATGCTGTATAATATTTAAGTGAAACTGAAGTGTAAATACGTGGAAGTACAGAAAAATGTACATGTTACCTTCATTCAACTCGCCGCAGATCCACACATAAACAAAACAGAAGGCTAAATTTAATGACATCTTGAAGTCGAATGTTCGAGCTTTCTCTCCACACCTAATGTATTTAGATCGTAAGAATAATTTCCGAGATACAGATTCTTAAAAACTGTAAATAATGCAGAGTTGCCGAGACTCCCAAACCATAAAATCCGGTTGGCAGAGTGATCAATTAATTATGTGGGCAATAAACCCCAATCATCCCTCGTATGATAATCCTAAGAGTCCACAGCCAGTTGCAGCACCTCAACCCACTAAGCCACCAGGCGGTTATATGGTTACGACCCAGCTTACTAAGTGGTTTCCTGGGCTAAAAGAAACAATTTGCTTGCCATTCAATGTAGAATCAACAGAAGGTTTCACTACTTCAGCTGAGACTACTTTATTTAGCTGAGAGTAAGGCCCATATACACGTCGGTTAAGGAAGCTCCTTAACATCTTATCCTAAGCGATTTATTTAGCTTATTACACCTTCCTGTCCTTCACGTTACATAAATCATTCTAATACTGCCACACTCTGCGAGGATAACGTGCAAAAGATTATTAACCAGCCATATCCAAAAATAAACAGCTTAGGAAGAGGTGCCAGGGAGCCTCTTTTACTGACGAGAATAAAGACCCAAGTCACTGGAGCCTGAACGTGTTAAAAACGGGTATCATTTACTCCCGCATCGTCGGTGTAATTCTAGTTCTGTATTGTAACTAACGCCATGTGACTATTTTCCTGAGAGTGGGACATGGGAGCCTGAAGTAAAGCCAGACATTATTACTCAGCTGACAGTAGGTCAAAGGAGCCTGTGTTAGCCTCTTTTACCCCATCAGTATATTTCAACGGTGCACGCAGGAGCCCAGGCTAAGCGTAAGACCTCCCTTGGATAACTTACAAGTACGAGAAGTACACCAATCACTTTCATCCATCCATCCATCATCCAATCCTATGTTGCCCCATGAGAAGCGTAGGAGCCCGGGGCTAGGCAAGTTGGTCCTGACATTAAAGATGAGAGTGACCAGTCTCACTCATCCTTGAGTGGCATTACATGAGCAATAAACCTCAACCATCCCTTGGATATAAACCTTCACCGGCTCAATCCGACTGGAGCGCCGCAATTACCCACTAAACCACCAGGCGCCAAAATTTGGTTGTACGGTTACCACCCAGCGTTATAAATGGTTTGCTGGTGTACAGGAATCCATTTGACTTGTTACTCAGTGCAGAGTCGCCCATAGCCAGAAGGAAGAGGAAAAAATGAAGGAAAAGAATGACAGAAGACGGAGTGTAAAGTCACCCGTAGGCAGAAGGAAGAGGAAAGAATGAAGGAAAGAAAGACAGAAAAGGAAGAAAGGAACAGTGGAAAGGGTGGACACCCAAAGAAGCACTACATCGGGTGAGTGGCTGGTGAGCGTCCCCACCTACCAATCACTTTCAAGTATGATTATTACTCAAAACACAAGAATCATACCAAACTTTCCCATAGAAATCACTCTTTATAATACACATACTCCACCCATTACGAAATACACTCGCTTTCATGAATACAGTAACTATTTCCCACATTATAAAACTCTGTTCATCCAACTCTTGCTCAGGACACCACTCGCATGCGTGTGATATGAGGCTGCCTGATAACCTGCCTCACCTAGAACGACATGTAATTCCAAATGAGTATGAAGAGTCTATTGAAAATTATTATTTAGACAAAGAAACTCCTGTAAGAATACTTATTAGATACAGGATACGAAATAACAAATCTAATTTTCCACATACTCGCATGGTTCTAACTTCAGTCCCTTTTCTTTACCTGTACTATTTATATAATGTCACCTGAGTACCTGGGAGTCCCAGGGAAATAATTATTCATCAGGCGTAGGTGCTCCCTAAGATTATTTATCGAATATCTATATCGAATCTCACCTGCGAGGAAAATCCATCAAATACCCAGGCTGGCGTCGAGGCGAGAGATTTTGGAGACGGAAATCCCCGCGGCTTAGTGGCAGCGGCGCACCACTACCACCAACTTCCACCACTACCTACAGTTACGATAGTTCCCTACTTACGATACTATACCGTGTGTGTGTGTGTGTGTGTGTGTGTGTGTGTGTGTGTAAAGAAGTGAGAAGCATAACCTAAAATCTCGCAAAGTTATTCATTCCCAAGAAAAAAATGAACAAAAGAGATGCAATTTCGAGATGCCTGGATACATTGCATATATAAAAGACTGGAGGTCATAAACAGATGGAAACACAGAGATGTTCCATAAATGAAGGACTAAAAGTATCAGTTTAACCTTTCACTAGACAGAACAGAAAAGGAGTGATGCTGCTCAGCCAAACGTATGCAGTGTGCCCGACGTATTAGAGGAAGGACGCACACAGGCATTCCAGAAAAATAATAACTATTGAAAGCGAGACAATGCTCGACCAAATGAGTGCTATACACATATTCACAGTACAGTTGCTTCCATATACCAGCCAAACCAACTCGGAATTGAATGTATGTCCCGCGTCTCTCTCTCTCTCTCTCTCTCTCTCTCTCTCTCTCTCTCTCTCTCTCTCTCTCTCTCTCTTCCATCTTTTCCCTCTCCTTTCCTTCTTCCCTGTATCTTTCCCTCCCTTCCGCCCTCCCTCCTCAAATCCAACATTTTATACACCACCATCTTCCTTTCCTTCCCTCCTTCCCTCTCTCCCTCTCTTTCTTTCCTACTTTCCTCCATCCTTCTCCTCCCTCTCTTGGCACACCCTCCACAATAAAGCTACCCCACCCCCCAGAAAAATGATGAATAAACCCAATGAAGGCCTCTTACCCAGCTCCTCCTTTCCCCACCCCCTTCCCCCCTACCTCCTTCTCCTTCCCCTTCCCTTACCACCAATCCCTTCCTCTTCCCCTTGCGTTCTCCTTTCTTCTCTTTTTTCCTTTTCCCCATCTCATCCCTCCCCTCCCTTTTCCCCATCTCCCTCCCCTACCTTCTTCTTTTTCTCCCTCATCCTCTACCTTCAATCTCTTCTTCCTCCCCCTGCCTTCTCCCTCTTCCTCTTCCCCCTCCCGTCCCTCCCCTCACCACACCCTGTCTTCTGCTGTGAATAATTGCAGTTACTATACTCACTTTTTTTTTTTTTTTTAATCGAGGCGAAGATGCACTTGACAGATTGGTGATGATTGGCTAAGTGCAGCGTTACTTCATAATCTCTTTATCATTATTTGACAACAAATATCTGACGGGGAAATTTGGGTTAGTAAATGTTATTCGGACATGTTGCATTCAGCCAATCGTCACTAGCCTATCAAATGCATTATCGCCTCAATAAGAAAAAAAATGAGTATAGTTCAAACTCTCCCTCCACCGCACAAAGGATACTGACAACATAACGAAAAAATAATACGATAAAGAAACGATTATAACGATTTAACAGCAGAAAATGTGGGTCCAAAAACTGTGGAAAACAAAATCGATTTTTCTTTCGTTCCTTCGCTCTGGTGTGGTAAAGATGATTCTCAAAAGATCATAATTCTCTCTCTCTCTCTCTCTCTCTCTCTCTCTCTCTCTCTCTCTCTCTCTCATTTTTCAGTGGAGGCAAAGGTTATACCACAAACCATATTATGTTTTTAACTTTTTATTATTCAGGTTTCCCTCTCTTCTTTTTTTCCTTCCTTCCTTCCTTCCTTCCATTCGTGGAGACAAAGGTAATTCCACAGTCTGCACATTTTTCCTTCCTTCCTTCCTTCCTTCACCATTAACTTACTTCCTTCACCATAACTTCCTTCCTTCCTTAATCATTAACTTCCTCCCTTCCTTCTTTCCTTCACCATTAACTTCCTTCCTTCCTTCCTTCACCATTAACTTCCTTCATTCACCATAACTTTCTTCCTTCCTTCACCATTAACTTCCTTCCTTCCTTCTTTCCTTCACCATTAACTTCCTTCCTTTCTTCCCTCCTTCACCATTAACTTCCTTCCTTCCTTCCTTCACCATTAACTTTCTTGTTTCCTTCCTTCCTTCACCATTAACTTTCTTGTTTCCTTCCTTCCATCACCATTAACCTCCGTCATTCCTCCACCAATAACTTGCTTCATTCCTTCCTTCACCATAAACTCCCTTCCTTCCTTCACCATTAACTCCCTTCCATCCTTCCTTCCTTCCTTCACCGTTAACTTCCTTCATTCCTTCACCAATAACTTTCTTCCTTCCTGCTTTGACCATTAACTTCCTTCCTTCCTTCCTTCCTTCACCATTCACTTCCTTCCTTCACCATTACTTCCTTCCTTCACCATTACTTCCTTCCTTCCTTCACCATTAACTTCCTTCCTTCATCATAAACTTCCTTCTTTCCCTCCTTCACTATATTAACTTCCTTCCTCCCTTCACCATTAACTTCCTTCCTCCCTTCACCATTAACTTCCTTCGTTCCTACACCATTAACTTCTTTCCTTCCTTCACCATTAACTTCCTCCCTTCACCATTAACTTCCTTCGTTCCTACACCATTAACTTCCTTCATTCCTTCACCAATAGCTTTCTTCCTTCCTGCTTTGACCATTAACTTCCTTCCTTCCTTCCTTCACCATTCACTTCCTTCCTTCACCATTACTTCCTTCCTCCCTTCACCATTAACTTCCTTCGTTCCTACACCATTAACTTCTTTCCTTCCTTCACCATTAACTTCCTTCCTTCACAATTAACCTCCTACCTTCCTACACCATTAACTTCCTTCCTTCCTTCACCATTAACTTCCTTCCTTCCTACACCATTAACTAATTTCCTTCCTTCACCATTAACTTCCTTCCTACACCATTAACTTCCTTCCTTCACCATTAACTTCCTTCCTTCCTTCACCATTAACTTCCTTCCTTCCTACACCATTAACTTCCTTCCTTCCTTCACCATTAACTTCCTTCCTTCCTTCACCATTAACTTCCTTCCTTTCTACATCATTAATTTACTTCCTTCTTTCACCATTAACTTCCTTCCTTCCTACACCATTAACTTCCTTCCTTCTTACACCATTAACTTCCTTCACCATAAACGTCCTTCCTTCCATCACCATTAACTTCCTTCCTTCCTTCACCATTAATTTCTTTCCTTCCTTTCCTGGTGGCAAAGGTAAGTGTATAAAGTATATCCATTCGTTATCCAGTTCTCTTCTTTCCTTCATTCACTACTTCATTCATACTTTCCATGGAGGCAAAGGCAATTCCATAAACTATCGTCATTCACCTTTTCCCTTCGTTTCGTTCAACTAATGACTCATTTAATCCAGCAAGTCCTTTCTCGGTTTAATGATGTGTTCAGTGACCCACGCTGGAGAGAGAGAGAGAGAGAGAGAGAGAGAGGTTAGGCCGAAGACCTACTCAGCTGCCTTCCATTTTTTGTTTTCTCTAATTCCAAGCTTTTGATGGTGAAATAGAGGTTAATCAGGAAGGTAAACTGAAGGTGGGTGGATGGGGTACAACAAGGGTGAGGATGTTGAATTGGGCTTGGCTTGGCTTGGCTTGGCTTGGGCTTGGGCTTGGCTTGGTTTAGCTAGGTTTGGCTTGACTTGGTTTGGTTTGGTTTGGTATGGTTTGACAAAGCTTTTTTCAATTATTTTAGTTAGGCTTGGCTTGGCCTGGCTTGGCTTGGCTTGGTTTGGTTTGGTTTGGTTTGGTATGGTTTGACAAAGCTTTATTCAATTATTTTAGTTAGGCTTGGTTTGGCTTGGCTTGGCTTGGTTGTTTGGTTTGGCTTGGCTTGGCTTGGCTTGGTTTGGTTTGGCTTGGTTTGGTTTGGTATGGTTTGATAAAGCGTTTTTCAATATTCTAGTTAGGCTTGGTTTGGATTGATCTCGTCTGGTCTGATTTTTTTTGTGTGTGTATTGTTCTGCTGTTCTGTATGGTTATTATTGTTTTTTTTTTTTTTTGGTTTACTTTTCTTCAGCTTGGTTTGGTTTGATCTAGTTTTGTTTCGTTTGATTAGGGCTTTTTTTCGTTCGTTTGGCTTGGTTTCATCAAGTTTGGTTAGATTTTTTTTGTTTTCGTTCGATTTGGCTCGATTTGGTTAAATTCACTTCGTTCTGGCTTGCTTGGGTTAAGCTAAATTTGTCTTGAACTGAGTGTATTACGTTACGAGTTACTTTCTTAATGTCCCACTGCATATTCTTCTTTTGGCCTCCCTCCTTAATATTTTATGTTTGCCCTCTCTTGGTGGATTGTTGGAGATGAGAGAGAGAGAGAGAGAGAGAGAGAGAGAGAGAGAGGGGGGGGGGCTCATGATAGAAGGAGGATGCTATGGGGATGGGGGAGGGAGGCTGGCGGTTTTAGTTGGGTAGGTTAAAGTGAGATAGATGATAATGTGTTAGATTAGACTGGGTGAGAGTCGGTTAGGAAAGATTACGTTAAGCTAGATGAGATAAGGCTACGAAATGCTACGTGAAACTAGGTTAGGTTAGGCTAGGCAATATTAGGTAAGGTGAGGTGGGGTGAGGTGAGATGAGATTAAAAAACGATAAGTGATATTAGGTTGGGTCAGATTAGGGCATAACTTCTGTAGAAATCAAATTAAGCATACTCTCTTCGGTGCTCCTAAATCTTGCTAATCTCCATTCTGTCTCCTGCCTCTGTATCTTATTTTTGTTCCAACTTGCTGACTTGAAGGTGAAAGAGTTTGCCTAATGAGGTGCAATGCAAGGAGGTGGGATGCAAGGAGGCGGGATGCAAGGAGGTGGGATGCAAGGAGATAGGAAGCAAGGTGGAGGGTTGCATTGATATGGGATGCAAGATAAGGTTGGCCATGTTTATGATCTGGGAGAAAAGGTGGGTTGATGGTCTGAGCTACGAAGGTTAGCGTAAAGCACGATATTAGATCAGTTAGGTGTCAAAGTAGCTCAGGTTAGGTAAAATTTCATCAGCTTAGGTTAGGCTAGGTCAGGTAAAATTAAAGTTGGGTTAAGTTAGTTTTGGTTTACATAAATCTGGTCAGGTCTGGTGAAGTTAGTTTAAGTTAGGTTACGTGAGGTAAAAGCAGGTTAAGTTAGCTTAAGTGATATTAGGTCAGACGTACTCTCCCAGCTCCTCCTATGACCCACTCTTCTCCCTTCTCCCTCTCTCTCTCTCTCTCTCTCTCTCTCTCTCTCTCGAAATAAAAAGAGCTTGGCTAACGAGGCACGGTAACAAGAGATGGAGGGAAGATGGAGGCAATGGGGGAGGGAGAGATGATGGACGGGACTAGAGCTGGCTTGGTTAGGTTAGGTTAAGACGAGTCAGCTGAAGACAGACGTTAGTGGGTAGTCAAGGCAAAGTTAGGTAAGGTTGAAGTCGGTAAGGTGGGTTAGCTTAGGAATGGTTAGTTTTGGTTAGGTTAGGGTAGGATGGATGGTTAGGTTAGCATAGGTTACGATAGGTCAAGTCAAGATAGGGTAGTGTAAGAGTGGGTAAGATGGGTTAGCTTAGTTTAGGCAATAGTTGATACAGACTGCACTAAGTTATGTTAGGTGAGGTTAGGTTGGGGTAAGTTAAGCTAAGGTAAGATGGGATAACGTAGGGTAGAGGTAAGGTAAGGTTAAGTTAGGTTTGACTAAATTAGATTAGGTTTAGCTGGGCTGGTCAACTTGGATAAGATAGTCAGTAGCGGTAATTTTATGTCAGACGTGAGGCAAGTTCAGGTGATGTTA
This sequence comes from Coenobita brevimanus, assembly GCF_032717465.1. Taxonomy (NCBI): domain Eukaryota; kingdom Metazoa; phylum Arthropoda; class Malacostraca; order Decapoda; family Coenobitidae; genus Coenobita; species Coenobita brevimanus. Next base: position 26,628,077 of record NC_136954.1, on the reverse strand, counting down.
GCTTATACTCTGTTCACTTTAACTAGGCTTTTAACTGCAATCCCTCCACCTTGTATGCTGAGCTATGACAAGAGATTAACACTAGAATATGGAGCTAGTCACGAAGAAGTTGTATGGAAGAAATGGAAAGCCATAGTAATGCTTTCTTTTTTTCCCCTGCCACTGAGCTACGGGCAATAGACTGCAAAAGGATAAAAATCTCTGCCAAGTTACGGTGAATGAATTATAGGTGATGTTTAGTTACTCTGACCAGCTTACCACCTCACACCTCTCGCTCTTCATTGCTACATTTCCATCTGACTTTTGAGAATCTGACTTTCGTTAACACAGCCTTGTTATCTGCCATAAAGACCCACTGACTTGTAATAAAAACTTCCCCGCTGAGGCCAATACACCGGTCCTGTACTGACGGTAGGTGTTAGCGCCGAAAGTGAGACATGTGGAGGTGTGTGGTACGTAGGAGGACTGCTGGGCCTAAGGGAACGGGCTGCTAAGTCTATCCCCAGAGTCAGAAACATTAAAAAAATATGTATAATTGGATGTAGCAGGTATCCCCCTCACTGGGCACTTTGTTGACAGGTCTATAGATTTATGCTTTGCCGTTTAAGTATGGGGATCCTGACTACCATCTACAATATATCAACGGAAATCATCAGGTTGTTGTTGTTGTTGTTGATGGTGGTGGTGGTGGTGGTGGTGGTGGTGGTGGTGACGAGGAGGAGGAGGAGGAGGAGGGGACAACGACGACGACGACGACAATGATGATGAGGCGATGAAAATGAACGCCGAATGAAAGAATGAAAATAACTGACAACGACGACGACGATGATAATGATGATGATAATGATGATGATGATGATGATGATGGTGGTGGTGGTGGTGGTGGGTGCCTCCAGCGAGTGCTACGCCTTTACATATTCACCACGGCTACCACCAACTTCACCTCATCAGCAATGCCTAATTTTTACACAGAAGGTTATTCTGGGAGATCACCGCCACCTGCAACAACGGGAGCTGATAAAGGAGGAAGACAGGAGGGGGGAGGAAGAGAAGGAAGAGAGGAAAGGGGAGGAAAAGAAGAAGGAGGAGGAGGAATAGGAGGAGCACAGAAGATGAACAAAGAAGGAAGAGGACAACAAGATGGAAGGCAAAACAGAGACAGAGAGCAAGAGGGAGAAAGGAAGAATGAAGTGGAGAACATAAGAAAAGTTCTTAGGGAAGTTAGATTAAAAGGTAAGGAAAGTCAGGAAAATCTGGCTTTTGTGAAAGGAGAGAGAGAGAGAGAGAGATAGAGGGGGGTGCAGTCTGAGAAAACAAAAACAAGGGGGGGAAGAAGGAAGATTGAGAAAGAGAAAGAGGAGTGATTCAACCACTTCAATATGAAGACGTAAGCCTACTTAATTATTGCTATCACCAAACTAGTAAATTTAGCTTTTAACTGAAATGTCTCGTAGTGTAAAGAATATTTCTCTCTCTCTCTCTCTCTCTCTCTCTCTCTCTCCGTAACAATAACCAAAAACCAACCCTGCCAGTGCAGTGATTTTCGCGATGAGTCAACCCTCTCAAGCTTGGGACAACTCTGGTATTCTATTTCATCCAACACCAGGCGATTTTTTTCAACTACGAGTGTGTCAAGATCGTGAGATAGTTAAAGTCCTTTCAGCTTAACTTGGCCCAGATTTTCGGCCTTTTTCAGCATATTTCCCGTTGGTCACACGCAGAATAAGAAGGTGCGAGGACTCTGCATCCCTTACATGGCGCTTCTTTGTGACTAGCATTATATACAGGTGTCAACTGATTTTAACAGTTCAGCATTCAAGATGGGTAGATTGAAATTTTTGGTCAAGCTAAAGTAAAATGGGTCTAGCAGTCACCATTAACATCCTCATGATGGCACAGCTCTAGTCTTTCTATTCCAGCTAAGTCTGAAAAACAACCACCAGCATCTTACGTCATGGAAAAAAAAAAAAAAAGTATAATGCGTAGCTCCTCAACCGTCTCCCAACCATATAATGAGAGATGTTGGGTAAGGAGGAGGAGGAGGAGGAGGAAACCAAAAACAAGAAGAGAGAAAAAAGAAAAAAGGAGAAGAAACAAGAAGATGAAAGAAAAATGAAAGCAAAAAGAAGAATAAGAAGAAGGAGAAAGCGGTATGGAGGAGGAGGAGGAGAAAACCAAAAACAAGAAGAGAGGAAAAAGAAAAAGGAGAAGAACAAGAAGAATGATGAAAGAAAAATGAAAGCTAGAAGAAGAAGAAGGAGAAGAAGAAACAAATGGAAAGATGAAAGAAAAATGAAAGCAAGAAGAAGAAGAGGAAGAAGGTATCTTCTTAAGTCAGAGGAAGGAGTATAAGTAGCAGCTCCTCAACCCTCTTTCAGGCGGATAATGAGAGATGTAAAGTGAGAATCCACGCTCCCATCAGAACAAAGGGGCTGTGGGCTCGGGGCCTCAGGTGCTGTAAGAAATTATAAAGGGAGAGTACATAAAAGGGGGAACGGGGAAGATGAGGCCTGTGCTGGAGGGAATAGACCTGGGTTCGACGCTGGCTGCTGCAGGAGAGTGACTGGATTTTAACTCTATACTGTATGACATTATAAGAATAGAATGACTAGAGGGAGGTGGTGGTGGAGTGGACAGAATAATGAGCTGGGTTCAGTCCTGGCTGGCGTTGTGACCTGCATTCCCAAGTCTCATCCCCCTCCACCCAAATGACAAAGTATCCTTCCATTTCATTCTCTTTTGGTGTGCGTTTCATATTGCAATCACATAAAGATAATTCACAGCTGACGGAGATGTGTTGGCAACTTATTGCTCATGGCTGTACCTACACCAACACCTTAATAAAAATATCTCCAATGACACCAAAACAGCAGATATGATGAATGTCCTAACCCAGATGTATTACAACTGATATGGTGGGTAATATGGCCTTACCGTTAAAACTAAGAATGCGAAAGTGTGGAAAACCTGGTAAATTTTGACGATAATACTGAAAACTGTACTTCTGATACAATTTGCCTGGCCTTTCACTATCACTGCTGACTACACTCTGCAATATGGGAGGAAGCCTGATCAAAGACAATAATACGTGTTCAATAAATGGCACAAAATAAGTGGGAACTAATTACACTGACGCCCTGTCAATAATACGCCCGTTATTGCCTACTGCTGAAGATGTGTTACTGCTGAATATATTACTAACACATCACAGAAGGTGGGCATCAGTGTTTAATTACTTGATGTGTGGGCTGCAGGGACCACATATTTGTTGGGTGTTAAATCTAAGAGCTAAAGACCATCTCTGTTAACCACGTGACAACCACAGAAATCTTAATAAATCTTGCTACCGTCAGACGAGTTTATTCAGCTCAGAAGTAGCCTCTCGTCGTCTCAGAGTAAAAACAGTTTCCAGTAACCCTTTGATAACGAAAAAACTTGATTATTTCATTCTTCCTACCGACAAACGAGTCTCATCATCCTAGGAGTGGAAGCTTGTCGTCCAAGTTTACAACTGTTTTCATTATCGGTCGATCATAATTTTGACAAGAGAAACAATCGAGTGGAAGCAGATAGAGTGAAGTCAAAATTTCTTACATACGATGAGGTAATTTGTTTCTTGCAATCTTAACTTATTTAAATCAGTTAAAGGGATATTATCGATCTGGTCGATTTGTTACAACTTTCACTAACCCCTTCACTACCAAAGGGGCTGTTCTAGGTTGATTAAGATGATCTGGTCGCAGCACGGAAAATCTCCCTTAAAAACAGAATAGAGATTACATGACTGAATAACTTAAAAGGAAGTCACTATTAAAAACTATTCTAAAAAAGGGTCAGTCCTAATTTGACACGAGCTACCAAGTGTGTGCAATTACGCTTAGGGCTACTTTTTGTCGGGCTAAAAAAAAAAAAAAAACTTCCCGCCTTTCGTTTCTTTTCTTTTACATATATGATCTTGCTACTTCAGTTATCTTACGAAACTGTTAGATTCTGACTGGACAGTGAAAAGACCCCTTGATCCATTGTGACAAGTGGAATGGTTGGGTGGAAGAGAGACAGGTTAGAGCCCGAATTCTTTATTTTCTATAACGTTTAGGCCTATACAGAGAAAAAAATATCTGAAGATGGGTTCCGCGTAGCCTGAAACATGAGAGAGAGAGAGAGAGAGAGAGAGAGAGAGAGAGAGAGAGAGAGAGAGAGATCCTACCTGTCTGTCTGCCCCATCCCACCTTTCCACCTCTTGTTTCGATGGGGTGATGGAAGGCTTTATCCAACCCATCAAGTTCGCAGTTTCTCTTAGTATGAAGGAAAAAAAAATAGCACGATGACAGCAAGATTAAATTCAGTGAGCAAAAGAGCATGGCGATAGGAAGATTGAAATAAAAGGGGAAAAAAAAAGTGCTAATTTCTACCAGATCAACTAGGGAATGCTGGCGATTACTGGAGGGATTCAGCTGTCAATACGATAACGCTGCTCTTGCTATCTCCAGACGATTTTATTCAGTTTAGGAGAGCTGGCAAAGAAGGACGGGATTACTGAAGGCTTGAATATCTAACCCATCCAGTTGGAATTGCCTAGGATGCATAAAAGTGAAAAATTTTAGCATGCACATAATGAAAAACGCGTCACTGTACTCTTCATTAGTAACAGTCTTGCCTAAGTTGCAGAAAATAATGTGGAGGTAGCAAGAATACACTAAAAGAAATCACGCCTTTTATTATTTTTCATCTGACCCTAATTTCTCAAAAAGAAAATGCATTTCCTTACGACGATCTATCATAATTTACACACACACACACACACACACACACACACACACACATGGATTTCAGCAAGAAAAAAAAAAAAAAAGCGTGGAGCCACTTCTTTCCAGCCTAATTTTTGCCGGGGTTAAAAGTTGGTGGCGGCAGGACTAACTAGCCATGAAGCTGGAAGTGACGTGAATTACAAGACAAAGCTGAGGCCAAGAGAATCCATTTGTGATCCGCTAAAGACTTGCGTTTCCCATCCATGAATTCTTAACGTCTTGCCGCCACAACACTAATGACTTCTGCACTCAATTTACAACTTTTCACAGGCATTTTAGATTTTTAGTTATTATTATCATCCTCATCATCATCGTCGTCGTCGCCGTCATCGTTATTATTATTATTATTATTATTATTATTATTATTATTGTTGTTGTTGTTGTTATTATTTTATTTACTATTTACCTGGCCTACTGTCTTATAAGGCAATATGATCAGCCTTCCATTCTTGGCACCACATGATAGAAAATCTTTCATTAGTAACTTGGGACCTGAACCCATGGAAGAGTGTCATAATTATATAAATTAAGAATATATATATATATATATATATATATATATATATATATATATATATATATGATAAAAATGTATTTAAATATTGTTTTTAATTCTCAGGCAAAACATAAATTTAGATATTTTTGACTTCTTTCTGCAACAGTTCGTACACGCAAATCTCAACAGGATTGCTAACATTTTCATGGGCATGCAAGATGGTCTCCACACAGCTACAGAAGTATACTAGCTTACTTCTGTACAGATGATCATGACGATTAATGATCATACAAAATCAAATGATATCAAAATGTTCGTGTTTAGATAGTTCGACATTTGACTATAAATCCCCGAAAATGAAAAAAAAAATAAAATAAAAAATGTGTCTGATGTTACTGGGACAAGGAACAATTGTCCCAAATTTCAAGCGAACTGGCGAGGAAATAAAGGAATGGCGCTAAGCAGAAAAAGCGTTTGGGAGAAAGAAAGAAACAGGAAATACAGCAGCTCTCCACGATTTGGAGTGCAGACCTAATAATCGGAAGAAATACCAGTTTTAAATTCCTGGCTGTAGTAAATAAGGGCAGTTTATAACCAATTTTCAACCGTGGGTTTCTCTACGCTGAAGAAAACCGTCTATAAGTCTGGCAGAAAAATAATTACAAGTTATAAATTCCCAGCCACGACGGTAGGTATTTATATCCTGACGAAATCGACTAAACTTAGTATGGATAAAATAAAAACATCATATTTAGCATGATATGGTATTTCCTTCCCCGATGATTATAGCTGTCAATCTAGTGTCACTCTCCTTCACCGTCTCCATCTCAAGTCACTCAGTTAACCCTACACTACCCCTATACCCAAGCACCACCCCTCACCTCAACCTTCCAGCCTGTTGCATTCCTTCACCCCCACCCCCCAGTCTACTCCCTTCCCTTCCTATCACACCTCTGCTGCGTTCAATCCATATCCCCTCCACTCCTTCCATCACCCCTTTCCCCCCCCGCATCTTCCTCCAATGCCCCCTTCTCTATTCTACCTAAAACCCTCTCCTCATCTTCCTGTCTCGCCCACTCCATCTCCCCCCCCCCTTCTCTCTCTCTCTCTGTTATCTTCCTTCTTTCTTCCTTTTTTTTCTGTTCACTTGTTTAACTTTCCTCTCTCTTATCTGCCCTCCTCCTATCTTCACTTTTTTTCTTCTTTCTGCTCTTCTCCTTTTTGTCCCTTTGTATAATTTCATATTTCCTCCTTGTATACCTCCTCTTCTCCTCAATCTCCTTTCTTCTTTCTCCGTCTGATATCTTACCATCACTGTTTCTTTCATCTACCTTCATCTTCCATCTTCCTAATTCTCTTCTCTTTGATCTCTTCCTCTCTAGTTTCCTCACTTTTGTCTGTCTGTCTGTCTCTCTCTCTGTCTCCGTCTGTCTGTCTGTCTGTCTGTCTGTCTCTCTCTCTCTCTCTCACACATAACATCTTTTTCTCACTCTACAGATAGCTAGGAGGGGAGTGGCACGGCTTTTCTCCATGAAGGAGGAGGAAAGTAGTTCTAATTAATATCACTACAGAAAATGGTTTTGAGCTAACAAAGGTAAGGGAAATGGATTAAAGGCAACCTACTGATTATTTTGTCGTCAGACTCTCATACTGTGCAGTGCGGTTCAGAGGACTGTGCTTGTTTCTGCTGTATTGTTCCTGTGCTGCTGTTACGAAAAGATAAAAAATAAATAAATGCTCAGTCATCTCTCTCTCTCTTTCCGGTTCAAGGGGTTAGCTACTTCACTCTTCATTCAGGCTACACTGGACAGTTTATTCTGTTACAGTGAATCACTCCTGTCTCTAGGGATGTCCACTCCCACTCCTCTCCATCTTTTTCTTCTTCTTCCTCGTCCTCCTCCTCGTCCTCCAAGGGTACAAGTGCCAGGAGACATGTGGAGGTGAGGGGCTATGTGTCAAGGCAACTTACTAGGTTCAACCGTCATAAAACTTTGATGATGGGCTTCCTACCTTCTGTTAAGAGGCAATTCGTCCAGGTGTACGGATCGTCATATAGCAACCATATTTCTCATAGTTTGGCTTTAACATAGCTATAATAGAGAGAGAGAGAGAGACAGAGAGAGAGAGAGACAGAGAGAGAGAGAGAGACAGAGAACTTGGACATTGAAATATATTCTTAATAGAGACTGAAGTGTATATGCAATGATGGGTTTCCCTCTGACACCCACTTCAACTCTTGTTTTATTATCCTTGGAAGTTTAACTGCATGAAATGAAAAGGATATGCAAAGGGAACGAAAAAGGGACAAAGACAACGAAAAAGGGACGAGCAAACAGGACGAAAAAGAAGCAAGAAAAGAGCGAAAATTCGACAACCATAGAGAAAAAGACAAAGAATACAAAGGAACGCAAACAGCAACAGACCTTAAGGTCCTTTCGAGGCTGCTTGTTACGGAGTAGACTATGACTACGAGAGCTAATTCTACAAGCTGAAGGACAAGGATAGTAAAGCAAGAAGGCTCCCCACGCCTCCAAACCCTCCAGGAAAAAGTGAGAAGGACCACCAAGCAGCATGGAAAAACTGATATGGAAATTTCATAGGAAAGACTGAAAATGAAAAGTTACATTCTATAATACTATATCTATAAGTTACCAGTTTGAATGATTTGAAAGAGAAAGTAATAAAGTAAAATGATTACTCAACCAAATAATTAACTAAGGCATTACATTATGTACAAGTATGTTGAGTTAATGGGGAATCTGCAGATACAGTGTGGAAACTGCACAGAGCAGATGTTCACAGGTGCTGCGGCAGCCTTGCCTGGCGCTTTTAAGGTGGGCAGCTGTCAATCAGGCCCCAGCTCCGTTCACTCCACTGGGACAAGGAACTTTCCCAAGCGGGACAAGTACACAAGTTACTTTCCGAAGCAGTGACCCATGGTACATTAAAAATCCCAATGGTGGTCACATAACTAACAGGGACCCTCAGTGATCCACAGCCATCACAGGTCGAAAGTAAGGGTAGTGACCGTTAACTCAGGGCTATCTGTGCAGATCCTAGTCTGTGCTTTTACTACTTTATTTGCGTTTAACAAACTGATAAATATATTAAGACATGCCACAACGCTACGTACGGATACGTTAAGTTTACGGGGTGTCTTGTAGACATGAGGGGAATGAACTTTCTCTTAGCTGGTAGAAGTAAGTCTGTTCTAGATACTTACTACTCTGTTGAAGAAGAAGTACCCTGTTTCATGGGACTGGAAACGCCCTCCCAAAATTTGTAGCCATTACTCCAAAGAAATGTGTTATTCAGGAGAGAACATACTTAGCTGAGGGTCTGATAACAGATACTTATCCAAACGATTATTAAAGCTTAGTACTGAATCACTGTTTACTACATTTGTGTGCAATTTGTTCCACATATTTACAACTCTGCTAAAGAAAAAATGTTTAGCTTCATGTGACTGAACTCGTTTACCAATAATTTTAGAACGAAAAAGACAGGCAAAGAGAACGAAAGAGGGACAAGCAGAGAACCAAAATGGGACTGTACAAAGGGAAGGAAACAGGGACAAGCAATGGGAACAACAAAAAGGGAGGGGGGGGGGGCAGAGAACGAAAAAAAGACAGACAAACAGAACAAAAAAGGGACAAGCAAAGAGGATAAAAAGGTAATGCAAAGAGAACGAAAAAATTACAAGCAGTGAACGAAAAAGGTCCAAGCAAAGAGAAAGAAAAAGGTACAAGCAGAGAACGAGAAAGCAACAAGGAGAGACAACGGCAAACGTACAAACAATGAACGAAAAAAGGGCAGACAAAGGAAACGAAAAAGGTCCAAGCAAAGAGAACAAAATTGGGACACGCAGAGAGAACGAAAAAGGGACGAGTAAAGAGATGGCAAACAGGACGGCGGTGTCTAACACTGCATTACTGCACACACCAACACCCGGTCCTTCAACCTGGTTCTTAGTATCGTATTCTCGTCAGCAAAGAAGGCATCCCTGCATCTCTTCCCTACTATACTCCTTTTACTTTAACTTAGGCTAAAACTGCCATTTCTCCAGCTTGAATGATGACTTGTAGCAATAGATTAACACTGGAATATAATGTTAATCACAAAAAAGTGCTAAGCAAAGGGTGTGGAGTTGCAGTATTGTCTTCTTCCGCCACTGAGCTATATGAAATACGCTACAAAGAGATGAAAACTTGAGCCAAGTTAAGGCGAAAGAACTATAATTTATTCGTACATATAATACGTGAATACAGTATTAGCTTTTACGGGGCATATCTTACTTCTACGATGGAACACATTCTATCCATTTCTCCTTTCTCTGAAATCTCCTTTCTAGGAGATTTCAATGTTCACCACCACCTTTGGCTCTCCTCTCCTTTCACTGATCCACCTGGTGAACAAGCCTACATCTTTTCTATCCTTAATGACCTAGTGCAGCTTGTACAGCAACCTACCCGTATCCCTGACTGCCTTGGAGAGAGCTCCAACATACTTGACCTCTTCCTTGCAACTAATCCTGCTACTTACACTGTTAACCTTTTCTCTCCGGTGGGCTCCTTCGATCAAAACCTCATTACCTTAACCTGTCCTATCGCTCCGGTACGGCCTGTGGACCCTCCAAGGAAACGTCGTCTGTGGCACTTTGGAGCTGCGGATTGAGAGGCCCTCAGGCAGTACTTCTTTGATTTTCCCTGGAATGATTATTGGTTCCATGGCCGGGAGACATCTGAGTGTGCCTTGCGGATTACGGAGGTTATTCTCTCGGGGATGGAAGCATACATTCCCTTCTCATATCCGTTGACTAATGCAAGAAAGCCTTGGTTTAATCACGCCTGTTCTAATGCTGTCCGCAACAAGGAGAGGGCCTATAAAGGGTACCGGAGCCAACCCATCCCTGAATCACATCTTGTTTATGTTTTCCGCCTAGAATCGTGCTAAGTCTGTTCTTTGCTCTGCTAAAATAATTTCATCCGTACCAAATGCTCTCAACTCTCCAACCCAAATTCTTCCCGTGCCTTCTGGCACCTTGCCGAAAACCTTTCCAACAACTTTATCTCATGATCCTTCCCTCCTCTTTTCTACTCTCATGGCTCTGTAGCTATTTCATCTACTGATAAAACAGATCTCCTCGTTCAGATTTTCTCCAATTCCACCTTAGACGATTCCGGTGCTGCTCCTCCATCACTTCCCCCCTTGGACTTCCTCATGGCTATTAATATTTCTTCAGCTGATGTATTCTCTGCCATCACTGGCCTCAATGCTAACAAGGCATATGGGCCTGATGGAGTCCCTCCTGTTGTCCTCAAGAACTGTGCTTCTGTGCTTACACCCTGCCTAGGTAGATTATTTCACCTTTGTCTTTCAACTTGTACCTTTCCTTCTTGCTGGAAGTTTGCTCTCATTCAGCCAGTCCCAAAGAAGGGTGACCATTCCCAACCCTCTAACTATCGTCCAATTGCTTTAACATTCTGTGCCTCAAAACTTTTTGTCTATGCTTAACAGAAAAATTTTAAAGCATCTTTCCTATCACAAACTTCTTTCTGATCGTCAGTATGGGTTCCGTCAGGGACGCTCCACTGGCGATCTTCTCACCTTCCTTTCAGACTCCTGGTCATCCTACTTTCGAGACTTTGGCGAAAGCTTTGCATTGCAGTTGGCATCGCAAAGGCTTTCGATCGAGTCTGGCATAAATCTTTAATTTCCAAACTGCCCTCTTACGGTTTCTGTCCTTCTATCTGTGTCTTCATCTATTGCTTCCTTTCTGGTCGTTCTATAGCTGTTGTTGTAGACGGCCATCATTCTTCTCCTAGATCTATCAACAGTGGTGTTCCTCAGGGCTCTGTCCTATCACCAACTCACTTCCTTTTATTCATCAATGATCTTCTGAGCTGTACATCTAACCCTATTCACTCATACGCTGATGATTCCACCTTTCACCTTTCCATTCGGTTTCTGCAACGTCCTTCTCAGCAGTTACATCAACAAACAAGGGATGAGGCTATGGCACACCTAATGTCTGACTTGGCTCGTATCTCTGACTGAGGTAAAAATAATCTTGTTGTTTTTAATGCATCAAAGACTCAGTTTTTACACCTATCAACCAATCAAAATCTTCCACAGGAATACCCACTAAAGTTTAATAATATCCAGCTCAATCCTGCATCATCCTTGAACATGCATGGGGTTTCATTCACTCGGGACTTATCTTGGAAAGATCATTTTGCATCTCTTGTAAAATCTGCTTCCAAGAGATTAGGTGTGCTAAGCCAACTCCGTTCCTTCTTTACCCCTGCACAGTTGGTGACTTTATACATAGGTTTTATTCGCTCCTGTTTAGAGCACGACTCACATGTGTGGGGAGGCTCCCCACATACAGCTCTTCTCAATAGGGTGGAGTCAAAGGCTTTTCGTCTCATCAACTCTCCTCTTACTGGCTCCCTTCAACCTCTGGCTCTTCGCCGCACTGTTGCATCTTTATCTCTTTTCTATCGCTACTTTAATGGTCACTGCTCCTCTGAACTGTCTGCTTGCATCCCTCAACCTCTACGACGAGTGCGTAGCACCCGTCTAGCAACAAACTCTCATCCCTTTTCTGTCCAACTCTTTAATGCAAGAGTTAACCGTTACTCCCAGTCCTTCATTTATGCAACAACTCAACTCTAGAACTGTCTCCCTCTGTCTGTATTTCCAACTTCCTATGATCTCCAGTCTTTCAAACGCAGTGTGTCCAGGCATCTCGAAATGAACGGACCTTGAATTTGGCTCTCTTTTATAATGCTTTTGTTTTTTTTCTTGTGGTAGGTGGTGGCGACCATCATCCACTCACTTGATGTAGTGCTGCCTACTTCCTTAGCTTTTATCATTCTTTTTCTGTGCCTGCCCTCCTCTCTTCCTATTTCTCCCATCTTTCCTGTCACTTCTTATTCCTTTTCTTTCCTTTACAGGTGGCTTTACATTGAGTGACAAGCCAAATGGTTTCCTAAGCCAAGAAACCATTTACAACGCTGGGTGGTAACCATATAACCAAACAATACGTGCTCCCTACGTGTCAACAAGTGGGTTGGTGGAGGGTTGATGCCCCTTCCTGTAAAACAACTAACTCAGTGTCAAATGGCCACCCTTTACGGGATTATGGTGTCTGGCAATAGATAGATAGATAGACAGATAGTTTTTTTTCTTGGAAGGAACGTTTTGCGGGCTCAGCCTTTGGTTCCTTCTTCCTCGCATTATATATATATATATATATATATATATATATATATACACACCAAGGCCATCAGCAGTAAAAGGACACAGAGAGTACAGAATAAACCTAAGCAGGCAAAACATACAGCAAGGGAAATGTTCTACAGTCTGCAAACCCCGATAGATAACTATCCATGGTTTACCTCCTCATCTTGTACAAACCACACTCTATTATACAATTTGACACATGCAGAAAAAAATGAGTTCTGTACATACCACAGCAGTACTTACCTATGGGGATAGAAAGAACAATTAGTATAAATTTTACTATAATACGTTTAACTTGACAGATATCCCCAGTCGCTTGTAGCTGAGTTGATGGCCAAGTGTAGTCAGAATGAAGGGACAACTTCACTAGTAACAAAGAAGACTCATTCCTACCTTGAAACTAAGATCAGATTTCATGTGACAACGGCCTGGGGTGGGATATTCAAACATACCTACGATCGTAACATACCCAGTCGTAACTTAGCATCTTTTTCCAGGAGGAACTACACAAGGGAAGATATTGTACTCCTTTCCCTGATCGTCCTGCAGAAAACATTTATAATCTGCTGTAATTTTCGCCTCTTAACTTAGATTTATTTATGAAGGTTGAACAGGAGACACAGGAAGGTTTGACGGCCCCCTTGTCCTTCCTGCAAATCAAAACCAGAGTTACGACGAGGACTTGGTCGTAGGTGCGTTTGTGTATCCCGGTCCTGGTAAAATTGTGGGAGTTGCCCAGTTCCGTCAGATGAAAAATGGACTATAGTGAAACTCCCAGTTCTTTCCCTTGTCTTTATTCTCTCTCTCTCTCTCTCTCTCTCTCTCTCTCTCTCTCTCTTACAATGATGAGCAGCATACGTATGACGCCAAATGAGGAGCGTATGTGATATTAAAAGGGAGATATGCTAACTGATAAAGAATAATTACGAATGGGACTAGGCACAGAATATACCATGACGTGGAAAGGAGGTGGAAGTAAAAAAAGGAAAAGAGGAATCAAAAGAAAGAAAGGTCAGAGGGTGAGCACACGAGAGAGAGAGAGAGAGAGAGAGAGAGAGAGAGAGAGAGAGAGAGAGAGAGAGAGAGCAATGAGTTCATGGAAGAAAAGGTGAATGAGTTAAAGTGAAAAAAAAAAAAAAAAAAAAAGACAGAAGAATCCAGCAAGCAAGTAAGAGTAGCCTGAAAGTAGGAAGAGCAGAAGGGAAAAAACGAGGTAAAGAAAAAATCAGAAAAGAAAAAAACAGCAGGAGATAAAGGAGGGAAGCAGAAGAGAATTAGAAAGCAGAGACAATTAAATACTGAATGGAATGACCAAGGTACAGAAAGTAGAAAGCAGACAACTAAAAACATCAAGAGGATATAAGAAGCTAGCGAAGAGAAGTAAGGGAACAAAGCAGACGGAGATACAAATTAAGCGAGAATGCAGAGGCAAAAGGCAGGAGCGCAGCCTGATAACAGAGAGCAGAAACCAGTAGGGAATTAAGACTCCAGCAGGCAAAACGCAGGAGACGCAGATGAAGGGCAAGGCAGTTGCAGAAGAGTCAAAAGAGAAAATACAGGAGAAAACAGATAGCAGATTCTGGTATGGGGCAGAAAACGCAGACACCCAAATAAGAGACATCAAAAACCACAGAAGAAAGACCACATTCCAGCCGGCCAAAAGAAGAAGCGGTAGATGGATAGCAAGGCTGGAATCAAGAAATCAGGAAAATGAGAGAGGAACAGAGAAAACAAAGAGGAGATGCCACAAAAGAAATAAGTAGAAGCACGCAGACGAGAAGGCAGTAAGCAAAGAAGAGAAGCTACATGACAGGGAGGAAAAACAAAGCAAAGAGAAGCCAGAAAGTAGGGAACAATTACCAGCAGCCTAATGGAAAAGCCTTGCACACGAGAGAAGCCCAGGAGTAAAATGCAGAAATAGCTATAAAGGATAATCGAGCAAGGTGAGAAGGGGAGAGCGGCAACAGCTGAATGGCGTCCCTGGGTAATCATTAAAAGGGGGAGCCACCCAACCTTTTACACTTTAACTCTCCTCGACCCCCAGAGACATCACCACCACCTCTGATCACGTCTTCCCCTCATTCTCTCTCCTTTAAACCCTTCAGGCGGCAGGATAAAATCATCTGGCGATAGAAGAAAAAAGTTATCTATATATTCGCTAACTAGGGTGACGAATTTTGGAAGGTATTAGTGCCACTACCACACTATATCATTCAGCTTACGAGAACCCATAATAGTAAAGGAGTTGGACGAGGCTGTATTTAGCCCTTCAAAGTAGATTAATCTCCCTACTCCATAAAATTATCTTTAGGCAGAAAATACGGTAAAATAGAAACCGCCCAGCTTTTAGCGCATTAATTCTACTCCCACCATTGAGATATCATGGACCCTTCTGTCCACGTCCTCCCTTCAGACTCTCTTCCCTAACTTCTTGAATCCCCTCCATCATCAGAGTACTATTGCCTGAAGAGACTAAGAAAAAAAACAAATACACCACAACTGGGTAGCCCACTCCATAGTACAGCACATGCTTGAATGAAACCTGGAGTATCACAATAAGCATAAACGTTAGCCCTCACATATTTCCATAGCAATACAATAGTCAGTCCTAAACTCGTTCCTGAACGCTCCCGGTTACTAGGCAATGCTTTCTATTAGGGTCATTTCCTCATCCTTTTCCTCCTCGTCCTAGAAAAAGAACACACTTTGCCCAATCTGTTGAGAGGGAAAAAGACATCACGGTCCTTCCCACATTACATGCGCGCTTCTTTAGACAGCAACATTACAACTACTATTTTTTCCATTTAGTGAAGCTACCAACAGACAATTTTATCATCAGTATTGAGAATAAATCTCTGTGGCAACATCTGTATATAGCGTCAAACATAAAAAAAAAAAAAAAGTGTCCTTACCGGTACTTAGATATCCAGACATATTAACAATCAAGTAAAGATGGCCCCTAGCTACAATTATCCTTTCACATGAACTTGACCCAGATTTTTGTGCATTTGCAGCTCATTTCACGAAACTCTGTGGCAGAAAAAAGACAATACTATGGCTCTACATCCCTTCCATGACACGTGTTGGTGACTAGCATCATACTCTAGCGGGATCCTTTCGTCAAAACTCAGCCTTCACGATGGCCAAGTTCAAGTAAATATAAAATCCCATGCCATTTTATTCAACTTAATGTAGAATATTTCCACTCGAAAGGTTAGTAAATGGCAAATCTAACTCCTCCAGTTCAACCGTCTCTCCTGAGTTAAATGAAATCGCCATTAGCTAGTTAGAACACAGTAATGAAGATGTCGCCCAGCCTTTTACATACAGGATTAATTCTTATCAGGGCCTTTAGACATCAGAGGCGGGATGCTTGAGCATATTTACAATCTGCTTTCTCTCGTAACTTTGATTTATTACTTTTTTTTTCAGGTAGAACTTAAGACATGGCAAGACTTCCTTCCCACGTCCTTCCTGCTGAAACAGTCACAACCTACGGCTTTTCTCCTCCCGTATCTTCCCGTAACATAGATTAGCTTTTGTAAGAATAAATCGAGACTTGGTCTCGCATTCTCGGCGGTTAAAGAAGCTCCCTAATACATTTTCCTTACCGATTAAGCTTTGAATACGGCTAGGTACTATCATTTTGCACGTTATTTAGGCAGAGTATGGTGATGCTGGAATGATTTAAGCAACACAGAAGCGGACGGCAAGGTGTAATGAGCAAAATAATTCGCCAAGGAAGAGATATTAGGGAGCATCCATAATCAACGAGAATAAGGGTCTTGGAAACATTCTGCACTCTTCTTTCTTTGATCTTCCCATGAAGACGAATCTAAATTACGAGAGGATCATAAATTTATCTGAGTACCCCACCCCATCGTCCCTTCTATTTGACTTTTCCCTTCATGCCCCCTCCCTTAACGCCTTTGCCTAAGTACGTGAGCTTTTTCAAAATGTTCATGGTATTCTCAGACAGTTTTATTCACCTTAGGGGGCATTTTTGGAACGGAGGGTGGGTGGGTTAAATGTAGCCGAAATAAACTTGTTCAGGGTTAGAGTGGCTTAATAAATGAATAAAATCGTCTGATAGTAAGATTAGGAAAATAAGTCGTTGGGGTGAATTGGTTAAGTCCTTCAGGCACTGGATGAAACCGTCAGAGATAACAGAGATAACACACACACACACACACACACACACACACACACACAGTGGCCCCTTCTCCCACACGTTTTCTTTACTTCCTTCCCCTACAGACCTTCAGGAGGCAGTGTATAATCGTCTGCACACAAGAAGAATGTATCTAAGAAAAAAAAAAAAGGCCTAACCTGTCTACGTTCCCTCCAACTTCCTTCTTTTCAAATCCCTTCCCGGGGTGGTATAAAATCGTCTGGCGTTAGCATGAATGATGTAAAATATAAATCTTCTCAGCACGATGACGTGTTTTGTTGTTACTCGAAATTAAAGTTCCCTGGAGAGCGCAAGAAAAAAAATGTCAATTCACCCTTCTTCCCTTCAATTTCTCCTTTATGTCCTCCTGTAAGCAGAATGAAAATATTTTAAAATAAAAAAATGTTATAAACTGACCTCCATTTCCCGGTACGAGACGATTCCACTAAACATACAGGAAACGTGTCGTTGGGATGGGGTTAATGGAGGCTATACCTCAACCCCTCCAGTTCCAAAAGTCTTCCTTATGCTTAATAAAATCGTCTGGAAATAGTAAGTTATATATAAATTATGCCACAGCCCCCTTCTGCACACGCCTTCCCTTCATTCCCTCCCTTTTAAACCCCATGCCTTCCCTTCATACCCCCTCTTTAAACCCCTATGCCTTCCCTTCATACCCCCTCTTTAAACCCCTATGCCTTCCCTTCATACCCCCTCTTTAAACCCCTATGCCTTCCCTTCATACCCCCTCTTTAAACCCCTATGCCTTCCCTTCATACCCCCTCTTTAAACCCCTATGCCTTCCCTTCATACCCCCTCTTTAAACCCCTATGCCTTCCCTTCATACCCCCTCTTTAAACCCCTATGCTTTCCCTTCATACCCCCTCTTTAAACCCCTATGCCTTCCCTTCATACCCCCTCTTTAAACCCCTATGCCTTCCCTTCATACCCCCTCTTTAAACCCCTATGCCTTCCCTTCATACCCCCTCTTTAAACCCCTATGCCTTCCCTTCATACCCTCGCCTTCAAACCCCTGTGCCTTCCCTTCATTCCCTCTCCTTTAAACCTCTATGCCTTCCCTTCATATCCTCCCCTTTGATCCCCTATACCTTCCCTTCATACCCTCCCCGTAAAAGCCCTATGTCTTCCCTTCATACCCTCCCCTTTGAACCTCTACGCCTTCCCTTCATACCCTCCCCTTTAAACCCCTATGCGTGCCCTTCATGCGTCTCCTTTAAAACTCAACGCTTTCCTTTCATGCCTTTCCTGTATGCCTCCCCTTAATGCCTCTCCTTTAAACCCCTATGCTTTCCCGTCATGCCTCTCCTTTGAACCCCTATGCCTTCCCTTCATGCCTCTCCTTTAAAACCCTATTCCTTCCCTTCATGCCTTCTCCATCCCTATGCCTTCCCTTCATGCCTTCCCCACTCCTATGCCCTCCCTTTAAACCCTTAGGCCTTCCCTTTAAACTCTATGTCTTCTCTTTAAACCCCTATACTTCCTCTTAGACCCCCACGTCTTCCCTTTAATCCCCATGCCCACTCCTTTAAACCCCCAAGCCGTTCCCTCATGTCCTGTTAACCTTCAGGCGGGTGGATATTTACTAACCACAGCAGGTATGAAAATTAACAACTCAATCGCTAGGTGTCCTGGTAAACATTTCCATACGATTAAAATTTTGTTTGGGTTTGTTCCTGCTACCTTCAGACGATTTTATTCTGCTTACGGTGGACTTCTAGAGGTACGAGGATTAACTACAGCTCTATTAAACCTCTCAAGTTTTATAATTTTCTTCTGAACCATAATCATCCAAAGATGGCAAGAATGAACTACGAAAGACGACAGTAAATAAAAGAGCATTGAAAAGGCTAAGTGTTTAAGAATGAGTAGTCTACTGAAGCTATCTGTAAGACAGTCAGTATATTTCGTCGTTAATACAGCACAATTCTAGGTACGAATATCAACATAACACAACACAGTTCTAAGTACGAATATGAACATCAGCCACAATGCATCCTTCTTAGCCTTTCAGTACGATTAAATCTTCGGCTCGTCCTTCTTAGCCTTTCAGTACGATTAAATCTTCGGCTCGTATTCTCATCTGCTGAGGAAACTCCTTAACACCTTTTCCCAGGTGATGTATTTTCTTTATTACACTTTACTGTTGTCTTCTGTGTAACACAAATCATTCCATTATCGCCATGTTCTGTATATGCAACATACACAAGGATAGTAACCATCGTCATCCAAAAGTAAATAGCTTTTTTATGCGAGGAAAAAGAAACCAAAGGCTGAGTCCGCATGAACGTTCCTTCCAAGAAAAAAAGCAAAAGCAATACAAAAGAGAGCCAAATTCAAGATCCTTTCATTTCGAGATGCCTGGACACACTGCGTTTGAAAGACTGGAGATCACAGGAAGTAGGAAATACAGACAGAGGGAGACAGTTCTAAAGTTGAGTTGTTGCATAAATGAAGGACTGGGAGTAACGGTTAACCCTTGCATTAGAAAGTTGGACAGCAAAGGGATGAGAGTTTGTTGCTAGACGGGTGCTACGCGCCCGCCATAGAGGTGTAGGGATGCAAGCAGACAGTACAGAGGAGCATTGACCATTGAAGTAGCGATAGAAAAGAGATAAAGATGCAACAGTGAGGCAAAGAGACAAAGGTTGAAGGGAGCCAGTAAGAGGAGGAGAGTTGATGAGACTAATAGCCTTTGACTCCACCCTACTGAGAAGGCTGTATATGGGAGGCATCCCCGCACATAAGAGTTGTACTCTAAACTGGGGCGAAAAAATACCGTGTGTAAAGTCAACAACTGTGCAGGGGTAAAGAAGGAACGGAGTCGGCTTAGCACACCTAATCTCTTGGAAGCAGATATCACACGAGATGCAACATGAACTTTCCAAGATAAGTCCCGTGTGAATGAAACCCCAAGCATGTTCAAGAATGATGCAGGATTGAGCTGGATATTATTAGACATTAGTGGGTACTCCTGTGGAAAATTTTGACTGGTTGATAGGTGTAGAAACTGAGTCTTTGATGCATTAAAAACAACAAGATTATTTTTACCTCAGTCAGAGATACGAGCCAAGTCAGACATTAGGTGTGCCATAGCCTCAACCCTTGTTTGTTGAACTAACTGCTGAGATCGGCGTTGCGGGAACCGAATGGAAAGGTGAAGGGTGGAATCATCAGCATACGAGTGGGTAGGATTAGATGTACTGCTTAGAAGATCGTTGATGAATAAAAGGAAGAGAGTTGGTGATAGGACAGAGCCCTGAGGAACACCACTGTTGATAGATCAAGGAGAAGAACGATGGCCGTCTACAACAGTAGCTACAGAACGACCAGAAAGGAAGCTATAGATGATGGCACAGATAGAAGGATAGAAACCGTAAGAGGGCAGTTTGGAAATTAAAGATTTATGCCAGACTCGATCGAAAGCCTTTGAGATGCCAACTGCAATGGTAAAGCTTTCGCCAAAGTCCCGAAAGGAGGATGACCAGGAGTCTGAAAGATAGGTGAGAAGATCGCCAGTGGAGCGTCCCTGACGGAACCCATACTGACGATCAGAAAGAAGGTTTTAATAGGAAAGATGCTTTAAAATTTTTCTGTTAAGAATAGACTCGCAAACTGTTGAGACACAGGATGTTAAAGCAATTGGACGATAGTTAGAGGGTTGGGAATGGTCACCCTTCTTTGGGACTGGCTGAATGGGAGCAAACTTCCAGCAAGAAGGAAAGGTACAAGTTGAAAGACAAAGGCGAAAGAGTTTACCTAGGCAGGGTGTAAGCACTGAAACACAGTTCTTGAGGACAACAGGAGGGACTTCATCAGGCCCATATGCCTTGTTAGTATTGAGGCCAGTGATGGCAGAAAATACATCAGCTGAAGAAATTTTAATGTCAGCCATGACGAAGTCAGAGAGTTGAAGTGAGGAAGGAACAGCACCGGATTCATCTAAGGTGGAATTGGAGGAGAAAGTCTGAGCTAACAGATCTGCTTTATCAGTAGATGAAATAACTACAGACCCATCAGAGTAGAAAAGAGGAGGGAAGGATGATGAGGTAAAGTTGTTAGAAAGGTTTTAGGCAAGATGCCAGAAGAAGCGGGAAGAAATAGAGTTGGAGAGTTGAGAGCATTTAATACGGATGAAATTATTTTTGGCAGGGCGAAGAACAGACTTAGCACGATTCCGGGCAGAAACATAATAAAGATGTGATTCAGGGATGGGTTGGCTCCGGTACCTTTAGGCCCTCTCCTTGTTGCGGACAGCGTTAGAACAAGCGTGATTAAACCAAGGCTTTCTAAAGAAGATGTGTTAGGGAACTTCCTTAACTGACGAGAAAACGAGCCTTGGTCTGGTTTATCCTTGCTGGAAGAGGTTAATGAAGGCTGAATCAAAGCCCTCTAGTTCGAAAAAGTCTCTTCTCTCTAGACATGAGGAAAAACAAGTGGTGCAGAATAAATACTAAATCTACATGCTAAACAATTTGTACATTTCCTGGTTAACACAGCACAAATGCCACATAAAAATATTTACATCATAGGCTGCCAGGTGCCCATAACACAACGCTGCAATTTTCACTACGCCAGGTTTTCCATTTTTTCATGCCTTTATAGTTTATACGATGTAACTCCTGACTTTTTTCATGCAAATAAATCATAAGGTAGGAATTCTATTATTCAAAAGTCTGGTCAGCTATTTTTTGTTTCTATTTGGTGTAACCTTTTCCCAAAACATATTTAACTTTTTAAACATGTTCAATATGTGGATTTAGTTCTTACTACCATCATTTTTTTTTTTTTTTTACTTAAGAAGGACCTCTACCAATGAAGCTGTTGACGAAGCTTAATCTAACCTTTCAAGTTCCCAAGCTGAATAAAATTGCTTAAAAACTTCGTCCTTGTTTTGAAGTGATTAAACTCAACTATGAATAGGTGCTCTCTCTCTCTCTCTCTCTCTCTCTCTCTCTCTCTCTCTCTCTCTCTCTCTCTCTCTCTCTCGGGTAAACCTTCTCCCTAAGGAATTTCACTTTTTCTATCATATATCACCTTCCTCATCCAAATCCTCACTTTCCCTTTCCTTCGCTGCCATCCTGACCTTTCCTCTCCGACCATTCTCACCATCCGCTTCCTCTCGTTATCTCTTTTCTCTACGCCCTCCCATTCCATCTCCAACCTTCCTCATATTTCTGTCCTACATCTCTCTCCTTCACCCTCCCACTGCTCCTTCTCTCACCATCCCAAAACCTACGCCCACTCTCTGTCACCATCCTCTCTCTCCTCTTTGCCTTACTCATTTTTCACTCCTACGCCACCTTCACTCTGCTCCCTAAAACCTACACCACACTTTCTTCTATCACTCCTTTCCATCCTCTATACACCCGTCACATTCCTTTCCTTCTTTCCAGTACCTTCCTCTGCTACTCCCTCTCACTTTCCTCCCCTCCCGCCCTCATTTTACTGTCCTACTTTCCCTCACCTTCCTCTCCTATCCCCTCACTTTCCTCTCTACCTCCCTCGCAATTCTCTCGTTACCTTCGTTATCTTCCTTCCTCACTTTCCTCTCTACCCCTCTTCCAATTCTCTCACCCCTTCACTTTCTTCTCCAGCTCCCTCTTTATGCTTTATTACTCCCTCATTCTCACCCCCCCCCCGTCACTTTCCTCCCCTATCCCCTTTACTCACCTCGCTAACCTCTCGCTTTCCTCTCCTTTCCCTCACCTTCCTTTCCAACCCCCGCCCACTTCTATCCCTTTCCTTTCCTCACCTACCCCTCTCACCTTCCTCTGTTAGCCCCCCTCACTTCCATTTCCTATCCTATCCTATCCTCACTCACATCCCCACTCCCACACCCAGAAACACCACCCACCCCTCTGCTACCAATACCTTAACTATCCCCAAATTCCTTTCCTGCCACTCCCACCTTCACTCCTCATACATTTTTCTCTCCCTACATCGAAACCCGCACCAGTTTCTTATAATAACTGCTCAACAGAAACAGTCGATAGCAAAACATTATGTACACATGTAAATTTCTTTATGATACGTATTACAACATTACAGGTCTCAACTAACAATGCTGTTTATTTCCAAAACGACTCAAAGGCGTTTGTGAGATACCAATATACCTTAAAACATTTTTACGATGTGTGGACGCTTTTATTTTTTTAGAACTCCAGATGTGATATATAGCATTTCCTCTTTCGTCTTCCAAAATTTTTTTAATATTTTCTCCAATAAACAGGAGGTTTTTCCTCTATTCTTTCTGCTAGCGATTATGCCGCAGTGATCATTCTTTTTCTGTGCCTGCCCTCCTCTCTTCCTATTTCTCCCATCTTTCCTGTCACTTCGTATTGCATTTCTTTCCTTTACAGGTGGCTTTACATTGAGTGACAAGCCAAATGGTTTCCTGTAAGCTAAGAAACCATTTACAAAGCTGGGTGGTAACCATATAACCAAACCATACATGCTCCCTACGTGTCAACAGGTGGGTTGGTGGAGGGTTAGTGCCCCTCCCTGTAAAACAAATAAATCAAAGTCAAATGGCCACCCCTTACGGGATTATGGCGTCTGGCAATAGACAGATAGATAGACAGGGTGGTGAGAAATCCTCTTTTCTTTTCGTTCGTTTTCTAACACAGGCCCAAGTACTAAGTGGGTGTGATGTGTGCAACACATACATCACATACACACTCCAAACCTACGCCAAGCCCACACCTCAACACCCACACCACACCCACATTTCTAGATCCACATCACACCCACGTCCCTACACCATCACCCTTGCACCAACATAACTACACCAGTGCACCGACTTTATACCCACATCTTTACACTCATACCTACACCCACATCCCTACAATCATACCTACACCCACACTCCTACACTCATACCTACACCCACACCCCTACACTCATACCTACATCCACACCCCTACACTCATACCTACATCCACACCCCTACACTCATACCTACATCCACATCCCTACACTCATACCTACACCAACACCCATACACTCATACCTACACCCACACCCCTACACTCATACCTACACCCACACCCATACACTCATACCTACACCCACACCCATACACTCATACCTACACCCACACCCATACACTCATACCTACACCCACACCCCTACACTCATACCTACACCCACACCGCTACAATCATACCTACATCCACACCCCTACACTCACGTTACAAATGATTTAATGATTTCTTACAAAACAGACTGATATCCTGTAAACTGGATATTACAAACATTATATAAATGTTAGGTAAATAT
Organism: Coenobita brevimanus; assembly: GCF_032717465.1. NCBI lineage: Eukaryota > Metazoa > Arthropoda > Malacostraca > Decapoda > Coenobitidae > Coenobita > Coenobita brevimanus. Next base: position 26,604,055 of record NC_136954.1, on the reverse strand, counting down.
TAGTGTATATATAATAGCGTGTAAGTGTGAAACCGTTAGTGGTCTACGTGACAGAATGTATGCTGTCATCTGGCGCCGTACTGGAGTTATTGCTGATCAACGTCTATGGAGCTAGGAGGTAGAGAAGCGCGCCGGTTAACCCTGCAGTTCAATTTTAGGCCTCAGGCGGGACACATCTGTTAACATCTAGTTCAGAATAAAGTAGTGTAAAATGCACTGGACGTTGGGCACACCCATCTGACTTGTATTCTGGTAACAACACCTACACCCACACCCCTACACTCACACCCCTACACTCACACCTACACCCACACCCCTACACTCACACCTACGCCCACACCCCTACACTCACACCTACACCCATACCCCTACATTCACACCTACACCCACACCCCTAAACTCACACCTACATCCAGCCCACTCCCCACCCAGTGCCGTCATCACCACCCTAACCCCTTCATCCCAGGCCTCACCATTCAATTATTGTTCTAAATGAAGAGGAAACGAAGCCTAACACGTCGCTATCGCCACTTCCACACCCAGTTCTCCCGTCCCACCAACCCATCGCCACTGCTACTACCATGATGCTGCTTTCACTGTTCCTGTTATCAAAACTACCGTAACAATATCTCCATCATCATCATCATCATCATCGTAGTCAGCACCCATACCAGCAATTAAGATAGCAATCATCATCATTTTCATCATAATCTGCACCCATACCAACTACAATGACGGCAACCATCATCATCATCATCATCATCATCATCTGCACCCATATCAACAACAATGACGGTAATCAACATCATCATCATTTGTACCCATACCACCAACAATGACTGCAATCATCATCATCATTATCATCATCATCATCATCTGCACCCATACCAACAACAGTGACAGTAATCATAATCATCATCATCTGCTGCTGCTGCTGGTGACAGTATCAACACCTGCACCAATTACTTCCTCTTGGTTGAATAAAATCACCTGACGTCAGCAGGAACAAAATACCAAGTAGTACCGATAAGGCGAGGGTTAATGGCGACACTATTAACACTCTCAGGCCACAATACTTAATCCTTTTGAAGTTATCTGGTTTTAAGAAAAATACAGAACTAGAATTATCTCCATCATGGTATTGTTAATCTTAACATTTCGTCCATTAATTTTATTAGTTTCGTTTTTAGATTCAGTACAATTTTATCATCCCTGCCCTACGCCTCCCCTCCACCTCTGTCTTTGCTTCCTTTCATCCATGAATTACCCGGTACGTCGGTCTTCTATATTTTACCTCTATTCCTTTTTGTAGTAATTGTACATCTAAAAATGTCTATCTATCTATCTATCATGTAAAAAATTCCAGTATCTCCATAAATCGATTTTTTGTTATCATTTTCGTTTCCATACTCAACTTTTTTTTTATTTACTCGTATCCTGTGACACACTTCAGCTTAAACATAGCATACCATTCCCCCCAAACACTTTTCCATTTTCTATTTAGTCCTCTCCTTTTTGACCGGCTTACACATTCATCTTTTTCTCTCTCCTCCCCTTACCTCTTCATTTGTTTCCTTTCATCCATTTTCCCTTTCATCCCCTCTAGTCATCCCCTCCTTTCCCCTCTCCACTTCGATCCTGCCTCTATCTATCCTATCACTCTCTATCAGTTTTCTCCTATCCAGTCGATCCATCTCTTTACTCCACAACTCAGTCTATCCTCCTCTTCTCTATATCTTTTTATCCAATATATCCACCTACTTAACGTCCTTCCGCAACCGTGTGTGTGTGTGTGTGTGTGTGTGTGTGTGTGTGTGTGTGTGTGTGTGTGTGTGTGTGTGTGTGTGTGTGTGTGTGTGTGTGTGTGTGTGTGTGTGTGTGTGTGTGTGTGCGCTCTCTCTCTCTCTCTCTCTCTCTCTCTCTCTCTCTCTCTCTCGAAAGACTGTTAGAGGAAAGATATTCCCCACGTACAAGTTTGGTAGGCAGCAGAAGGCATAACAAAGTGGAAATTCAGCACACACACACACACACACACACACACACACAGGCTCCGCCATTACCCAAGCCACTCAGCACTCAGGTTTAGTAGGTCGTCTGCCGCGTTGACACACACCACCAAGGAAGGCATTCTTGTAGGGTAAGGAGGCTCCCTATTACCTGGTCCTTACCTGTTTATTCTGCCTTTGGTGCATTAATATTTCCTTGTAATATTCTACATCTGTTGCATCAATATTTTTTTGCATTTCGTTTTATCTTTGCTAGTCTATAAAGGAAAAAAAAAACAATAATAACCTGTAACATTCAAAATAAAAGACAAATAACACACAAAATAACAATAACGTGTAACAGGCCAAATAAAGGACTTAACACAAGAGGACGGTAATTTGTAATATGGAAAATAGTTCGTTAGGAAGGAGGTTCTCTAGTACATCTTCTAAACTATATATGATTTTATTTATAATTGTTTTGCATGTCATTTACAGACTATTAATGGAAATAAATAACACAAATATTAAAAAAAGAAAAACGAGACGGAGACCGAGTCACCTTAGCTGACTATACGCTTTTTCTTCTAACCTGGTCTAAAATTGCCCTCTATCCACCTTAGACGGTGAGATGTAACAACAGATTAACAGTAGAATATGGTGCTAGTCACGAAGAAGTGCTATGGAGAGGACGTAGGGGAGTAGCACTGTCTTTTTCTGCCAATGAGCTACGTAAAATTTGCAAAAGGGCGAAATTCTGGGCCATGTTAAGGTGCAAGAACTATAAGATACAAGTCCCAGCCTGCCTGAGATGGCTGCACAGGTGGATACATCTGAAACTGTCTCCACTTCTCGCAAAGAGTATTATGGCTGCATTTGTGTGTGCCTCTGTATGTGTTGCCTCTTCCTCAGCGAGTACCTTAACTCTCTCTCTCTCTCTCTCTCTCTCTCCAATCTATCTATCTACCTATCTCATCAACTCCTTCATTGAGGTTGGAGCTCGTAGGTATTTTACTCAGGACACCACTAAAAAATTTCATTCAGCTGAGAGAAATTTTGAAACTAATGGCTTCAAGAACAATGTCTAGTAATGCTTTCTCTCCTTCTGACATCCGTAAGAATACTGCTTAGGTTAATAGCAAACGACTTTGTTCAGTCGAGAAAACTAAAGTAAAAAGGTTGCACTCCTATATTCTGAGGAAAAACTATTGATATGAAAGCCGCACTAGCCAGTAACACGTTCAGGCTCCTATGACCCACTCCTAGCTAATAAAATCGTCTGATGAAAGGTGGAATGGGATCCTACAGTTGTACTAATTATAGGAGGATCAGTGGAGTGTTAATTCTGAAGCTCCTATGGCACATTCCCAGCTAAGTAAATTGTATGCTGTTACACGGAATAATATATCAGAGCTGTCCCGACCATAACAGGTTTAACTTTCGACAGTACACACACACACACACACACACACACACACACACACACACACACACACACACACACACTAAAATATAACACAGCTCACGATTCGCTTTTTTTTTTTTTGGTGGTGGTGGTGGTGCGACCACGATGAGGTGGACAATCCCACTGCTATGAATGATGCAGCAAAACTACAGGTAAATCTTAGGTGAAGGATAAGTCACCTGGGAACAGCGTGAGGATTCCAGGGGCTTGTGTATGTGGAGCGGTGAGTGGGCGGTTGCTCTCTCTCTCTCTCTCTCTCTCTAGGCGTCATGGTTACTAAAAACCTACAACCATATCAGCTGAGTATTAATGCGAGAAATAAAACACATAGGGTCCTAGGATTTACTTCGCGAAGCGTGAGCAATAGCACATCGAAAGTAATAATGCAACTTTATCTAGCATTATTAAGGCCACATTTAAACACTGCCGTGCAATTTTGGCGTTCGTACAATAGAATGGATATAGATTTGCTTGAAAAGGTACAGAGAAAAACGACAAAAATGATACATGATGTTTGGAACCTTTCATATGAAGAAAAACTGAAAAGACTAAATTTGCACTCACCAGAAAGGCGTAGAGCAGAGTAGGGGGAGACTTAAATGAGGTGTGCAAGTGGATAACGCGAATAAATATGAAAGACATTAGCAAGGTACTTCAGTGAGCATGCAGGATAGAACACGAACTAATGGTTTCAAACTAGATAAATTCCGTTTTAGTAAGGTCATAGGTAGAAATTGGTTTGGCAATTGAGTAGTGGATGAATGGAATAAGCTACCTGGTGATGTAGTTGCTGCCCCTTCCATTTACAGTTTCAAGCATTGACTAGATAAGCCTACGAGATGCAAGAGTAGAATGTAAAAAAAAAAAAATCTGCCAATAACCAGTACTAATTCATTCTTTTCCCTTTTCACGTTTCACTACGATAGCCTCTTTTCTCCTTTCTCACTTTCCTGTAAAGTTGCCACCAGTTTTTCTAAAATGCGTTTTTTATTTTTTTATTTTTTACTTTTTCCTACCTGTTTCCGCACGTGGGTTTGGTGGGCGGGGGAGAGCCTTCATCTTTGCTATCCTTGTCTTATTCTTGTAGTATGGTCACACACTTGTAGGAGCTGCCTAGCATGGGTCAACTGGCCTACCGCACTACTGTAATCCTCTCTTCTCATGTTCTTACGTTCTAATATAGCTCCTCTCTCTCTCTCTCTCTCTCTCTCTCTCTCTCTCTCTCTCTCTCATGTACGAAAAATTCCAATTTGCACCGCTGGAATAATCTGCGATTTTTGCTTTCAACTTTTTCTCCTCCTCACTTCCTTTATCCTCCTCTTTCCGCATCCATTCCTCCTCCATTTCGTGTTCCAGTTCCCTCCACTTCTGGCACACGCTTCTAGTTTTATTCATTTCTAATTCCTCCATTCTAGTTTTTTCTTTTTCTTATTTCCCCCACTTTTCCTCATTCCCTTCATCGCTCATTTCTGCCTGTGTTCCCTCTCCATTTTTTTTCTGGTTTTCATGTCTCGCCGTTCTGAACTGGCGGCAAAGAGTGTTGTTAAAAAAAAAATAAAAAAAAAAACGCGATTTCTGGTTTTCCTTTTTCCCCTCCTCTTCACTCCCCTTATCCTCTCCGTTTCGCTTCTCTTCCTCCTCAATTTGATTTTCCTCCTCCTTCTCCTCCCTTCTTCTCTCTCGTGCAGTCCTTTTAGAATTGCGGCGGAGAATTCCTAATGCAAGATACGCGAGAGGAAGGGAAGACAGGCAGTGAAGAGGAACCAAAGGAGTCCAGGAAGGGAGTGAGGGAAGGGTTGAGCTAGACAGACAGGAGGGCAGGAAGGGTGAAGATAGGGATAAAATAACATACAGTGCAATGAAAGGACTGACAGTGTCGTTCAGGTGGGTAGGAAGAAAACGAGGAAGGGCGAAGATGTGAATTATAAAGTAAATTGTGCACAAAATTAGTGCCACGTTTGTTGGTGGCATAGGCTTGGTAGGTAGGAAGATAAAAGTGAGAAATGAAAGAGAGAGAGAGAGAGAGAGAGAGAGAGAGAGAGAGAGACAGACAGACAGACAGACAGACAGACAGAGACAGACAGACAGAATTTAGGAAAATAAAGCAAAAACTAACACAAGAGGCTTGGTACGTAGGAAGATAAAAGTGAGAGAGGAGTGAGAGAGAGAGAGAGAGAGAGAGAGAGAGAGAGAGAGAGAGAGAGAGAGAGAGAGAGAGAGATGGGGAAAATTAAGCAAAAACTAACAGAATGGGAAAGGACAGGAGTGGGAGTGAACACGGTAGCTTGGTATGGAGGTTGGGAGGGAAAAAAATGGAAAATGAAGGAAAATACATAATCATCAAAGAATACGTGGCAGAAGATAGGCAGGAGGGGAGACAGAGAGGAGAGAGATAAGAAGAGCATATAGAACAGACAGAAGAGGAAACATGGAAGGAAGAGATAGAGTGGCTGGGACAGTATTGGAGGAAGGAACTAATATAAAAATATACAGATGAAAAAGGAAAACGAGAGTGTGGCTGGGATAAGAGAAAATGGAGAATAAAAAAGAAAAAACAAAGAAAACGAAGCAGAGAACAATGCTAAAAAAAAAAGAAAAAAAAAGGAAATGAAGAAGGAAAGAATAAAAAAGGATCACTCATGAAGTAGGAGCCAATTATTTGACTTTACCCTGTGATCCTGATATCTGACAGATTAATTTCAGTATCAAATTACTTCATCCTTGCCTAAATCTTAACTCCTGTACCAACTTTGGCTCAAATCACATCAAGAGTGAGGTGACTTTGCCCAGTGACCTGTATCTTTGACATTTTCCGGTGACCATTAATGGACTGTTCACAAAAATTATTCTTTTTTAGGTTCCTTTACTCTGAACATTGCCACAAAGCTTACCTTAAATCGGATAAATGTTATTTTAGTTGACCTTATCATGTGAGCTTGACCTTCGACATCACTGATTTTGCAAGCAATAGGTCAATTTCCTGGATGCCTCTAAACTTATCCACCAACTTGGATCCAAATCAGATCAAAACTGTTTTACTTCTTCACTTCACACACAAGCACACGGGTCGAAATTTGACTTTGCATTGTGACCTTGACCTTTGATTGCTCTCAACACTAAAATTCCTTCTTTCTCGCCTGACACTACACCCTTCCAATATGTCTGGCTCAATTCAGATTATAACGCAAGTGATCTTAATAAGTAACCTTGGGCTATGGCATTTCCCTGTGACCTTTACCTTTAAACTCAAAACCTAATCCGTTCCTGAAACTTTGGTTGAAATTGGATAATAAATTGACCACAGTACCAACGCTCACACACCTACACCGTCAACACACAAGAACACTCAACCAATACCATTCAAACAGCACAACCATCAATACAACAACACAGCCATCAATACAAACACATAAACCACTTTACAAGCGCTCGCGCGCACGCACCCACGCACTCACACACACACACACACACACACACACACACACACACACACACACACACAGGCACAATAACCAATAGCACACAGAACACCTCCCTCCTCAAACACCAGCACACACAATCAACACATAAACGCCTCTGTTTGCCTCCCCACCAGCAGCAAATTCTCCTCCTGCCAGCTTATGTACAGTCGTCAGCACAAATTCGCTGCAAGCCTGCTCGTGTGATGTGGGTCGTTTTGTCTGGCAACGTTGTATGGGAACTAGTTGCCACACAGGCTTTTATATGCTTTAAAGACGTGTTTGTAAGAATTAGTACTATAAATCACCCAAAATGCAATATTCTTTATATCTGATTAGCGCAAAAATGTGCAAAAGACGACTGATGAATGTTGTCGCGTGGTGAAACTCCTGTTCTCTCCCTCGTATCCATCCTTTGTCCCTCCCCTCCTCCTTCCCTCTCCCACTATCCTTCATCTCCACTCCTCTCTCTCTCCGCCCTGTCTACCTTATATCACCCACAACGCTAATCTACGTAATAAACCACACTCTTTTCTATTTCTTGTTTATTCCTCTAACCTTTTTGCTCCTCAACACTCGAGAGTTTCATGCCATGCGACAGTCTCTCTCTCCCACTCGTTACTCCACACATGATGCAGCAGTTCGAAACTTTAGTGTTTCTGATACTGCTTCGTGATTCAGTGAACAGTATGAGGAGAATGGGAACATTTTCCTAGGGAAGAGAGAGGGCGAGAAGTAGGAGGAGTGGGCACAAATGTTTGTTTAATTTCGCCTACTGATATAATAGGCACAGACTTCCAGGCTCACTCAACCAAATACTAGCAAGGAATATATCACAAGAACGAGACCTCAATGTTCCTGTATCTCCCGGCTGTTGGTAGTGCCAAAGGGTGGAGAACAGAAAGACAACTGGAGAGGAGTGGGAAGGAGACGAGGAGGGTAAGAATGGGACTAGAACAGGAAGGAATATTGATAATAAACCTTGGATATTTTTTTTTTATGTGTCCGACTCTGGGCATAGGCTTCACAGCCTGCTTCCAAGACCCAGTAGTCCTCCTTCATACCATACACCTCTGAATGTCACCACTTCGGCGTGAACATCCACCGTCCATATTGAATACATGCTAGGGCTGTCGCGTACAGGACTGGTGTATTCATATTAGTGGAGGTAATTTTACGACATGTCGGCGGGTCTTCTGGTAGATCGGTAAAGTCTGCTTTTATGAAATTCAAATCCTTAAACTGTTCCCTGCCCCAGGCGGGATTTGAACCTGGGTCTGGTAGGACTGCAGCCCACCTCTCTTACTGCTAGCAACTGGGAGTAAGGCAGACTCGGTTTAGAAAACAGTCAAGAGAGAATTGCGATGCGCCAATCAGGTTAGTGCCGTGGATAAATGAATGACGGTAAAGAGGGTGGGGAGAGGAGACAGTGGAGAGGCATGAAAGTGAGTGGGGGGTAGGAGGGAGAGGGAGGGGTGGGGGGGACATCAGGAGGAGTAAGGGGGAGAGAGGGGAAGGGAGCTTACACACTGTTATAATGAAGAATACCAGAGTATTACGCTCATACGTCGTTCCATAACATTCTGTCCACTTTTTCACTTCTTTATGCTAATCAATTACGGTATACAGAGAATTGTACTCTAGGTAGTCTCTAGTACCACTTTTGAAAAATACATCGTTAAAGTGTATAAAAGTGCATGTGGCAACTCATCCCTTTACACTGTTGCCAGACAAAACGACTCGCATCACACTAGTAGACTTGCAGCGAATTTATGCTGACGACTGTACATCAACACGCTGGGAATTATTCACGGCGGCTGCAGAAGAGAGGGGAGAGGAGACAGGAGGAAGAGGGAGACGAGAGGAGGAGAGAATGGAGGCGGGAGCAGAGAGAAGGGTGAGAGAGAGGAGACAGGGGGAAGATGGAGAAGAGAGGAGAGAAATGGAGGAGGAAGAGAGAAGGACAGAATGCAGGAGAGAGAGAGAGAGAGAAGAGAGAAGGGTGAGAGAGGGAAACTGGGGGAAGGGGGAGAAGAGAGGAGCAGAGAAATGGAGGAGGGAGAGGAGAGAAGGATGAGGGAGAGGAGACAGTGGGAAGGGGGAGAAGAGAAAGAGAGAAGTGGAGGAGGGAGATAAGAGAAGGAGAAAACTGGAGGAGGGAGATAAAGAGATAAATGCAGGAGGAAGATAGATAGAAATGGAGGAGAGAGAAGGAGAAAAATGGAGAAGCGGGAAGAAAGGAGAAGGAGAGAAATGGAGGAGGGAGAAGAGAAGAGAAAGAGAGAAAAGGAAGAGGGATAGAAGGGAGCCAAATGCAAGAGCGTAGGCAAGAGATGGAGAGCAAAGAGAAGTGAGAGAAAGAGAAGAAAAAGGGAAACGGAATAGAAAAAGAAGAAAGGGACAAGGGAGAGACGAGAAAAAGAGAATGGGTAAGAAGAGAAGGTGAGGGAGACAAGATGAAACTGGAGGAGAAAGAGAAAAGATACGGAAGAGAGAGAGACAGAGAGACAGAGAGAGACAGAGAGAGAGAGAGAGAGAGAGAGAGAGAGAGAGACTGTGGGGGTATGTTACAAAGACTGCAGGTGATTAGGACTTAAGACGGCTGAGTTTGTTGTCAGGTGGAGTAAGCAGCGGGGGATTTAGAATGTCCTAATTATGCGCGAAATTGACTCTCTCTATGAAGAGATTAATTTCCCCACCTATGTTTTTTCTCTCTCTCTACCTTTCACCTTATTCACATGAAGTCATTAGTCCTCTCTCTCTCTCTCTCTCTCTCTCTCTCTCTCTCTCTCTTTAGGGCCTTGTATTTTACTCAGATAGGTAACTCCTGGCGATTTTATTGATTTTATTCAGCTGCTTCTCCTCCGTTTCTTCTTACGTTAATTTTCCTCTCACAAATAATGCAAAAATCTCGGTCTTACTCCTGCTGTTGCCTTACGATTTTATACAGCAATTCCTTACATTCTTAGCGCACCTACAACTTGAAGGTCTTGGTTGTCGGTAACGTCTAAGGCTTTTATTCATCTGGATTCTGGTCGTCCTAATTTTCTAAGAACCCGGAGGGGAAATAATAACTGTTTCTTGTTTTCCTGCAAAGGGTAATATTTAAACTGTTCTTATCACATTCCTTGGAGCCAAAACTATTGACAAATATTATACAATTTCTTTTTACTTCCAGCTTACACCAGGGAATTGAATTTATCCACTATTTTTTTTTCCTAATCCGCCACAACCACTACCTAATAGCCTATCTTAAATTCCTTTTTAACTCCAACTAACGAATGACGGTCTTATACAGCTGTTCTTATGGTAATAATATATGTATATATATATATATATATATATATATATATATATATATATATATATATATATATATATATATATATATATAAACAGACGATTTTATTTACCCATTCTCAAACATAATGCCAACTACAGACAGACGATTTCATTCAACTGTTCCCATACAATCTTCAGTGCACTAAAAATTTTTACCATAAACAGCAGCTTCGCATTATATTCTAGCTACCTGCCAAATATTATATTTAAAAAAGGTAAAGAACTATCTCCATTTTCGGGCAAAGATATAAAAAATTTGTATACCTTATCTAGGAAAGTTAGACTACTTTAACATCACATACAAGAGTTGATCTATTGTTACATCGCAGCTTTCAAGATGTATAGATGACAATTTTAGGTCGTTTCCACTGCACTTCTTCGTGACTAACATCATACTCAGGTGTTAATTTACTGTTACATAGCAGCTTTCAAGATGGAGAGAGGGTAGTTTTAGGTCACATTTATAAAGCACTTTTTCGCGACTAGCATCATGTTCAAGTGTTAGTCTATTGTTACAATGCAGCTTTCAAGATGGAGAGATGGCAATTTTAGGTCATTTCCATAGCACTTCTTCGTGACTAGCATCATATTCTAGTGTTCATTTACCGTTACACTGAAGCATTCATGACGGACAGATGACAATTCTGGGTCGATTCCATGGCACTTCTTCGCGACTAGCATCATATTCTAGTGTTAATCTATTGTTACATCACAGCTTTCCAGATGGAGAGACGCCAATTTAGGTCACGTTTATAGAGCACTTCGTGAAAATCGAAGGGTCGTGTTTAGTATACAGTATATCCTATGCTGAATTAGTGTATGAGAAGGCTTGCTTCTATTTTCATCTTCACTCATACAGCAAACAAACACTTCAAAATTCAAAGCCGAATAAAAAAGAAAAAAAAAATCACTTTGATTACGTATGTTGCTGGTCTACGCTTTGGAACATCCAGGTGATGTAATTTATTCAGGAGTGACATTTACGTGTGAAAGAATTAATGAAAGTCATACCTGACCCCTCAAGGTAGGAAAACATCGCCTGATCTGAAAAAATCGCCTTGTTACTGCAAAAATGAAGGAAGAAATACGCCTTAGGAATCAAGGGTTAGGCCGGTACTCCCAAAGGTTAAGGAAGCTCCCTAAGACCTCTTATTTACTTTGCTTATTGCACCTTACCGTCTTCTTGTTACTTATATCACTCTAGTATCACCATACTCTGCGTGAGTACGTACACAACGATCTCAGTCAGCCTCATCCAAAAATAAATCGCTAAGGGTGAGGTGTTAGGGAGCTTCCTTAACCACTGGGAATACGAACCTTAAAACGATGACAGTTAAATGCATTGAAAGTTGTAAATCGGTTAAGATCATTTACATAATCCAGTAAGTGTAAACAAACGTCTGACCTCACTACAGACAGCACGCCCACGAGCCTGGGCCAACAGAAGGAAATTAACTTGGTAAACTACGTCTGATTCAGTCTACTCGCCCTCTGAGGATGGTCCGCCAGGCATGCAGGACGAGTACGCACAGTAAGTGGTGACTGAGACTGAAGTAAACAAGCAGGAGAGCAAGTAAGCAATCAATCATTCTAGAGGGCAGAGATGCAAAGAAGTACCCAATTATCAAGGACACAAGCAAGCAAGTAAGAAATTAACTGCAAGCAAATAAATAAGAAATCCACCAGAGAAACAAATAATAATGCAAAGAAGAAAGAAAACAAGAAAGCATGACAGAATTAAACAAAAACAGGGCCTTAAACACATACAGCAGGTTGTAGTGAGGCTGGGGCAAGCGGTAGAAAGGTGGCCTGCAGTCCTACCGGACCCAGGTTCAAATCCCCGCCGGGGCAGGGAACAGTTTAAGGATTTGAATTTCATAAAAAAGCAGACCTTACTAATCTACCAGAAGACCCGCCGACATGTCGTAAAAATACCCCCGCTAATACAAACACACCAGTCCTGTATGAGATAGCCCTAGCATGTATTCAATATGGACGGTGAGTGTTAGCGCCGAAGTGGTGACACGTAGAGGTGTATGGAATGTAGAAGGATTACTGGTCCTTGAGAGCAGGTTGTGTAGCCTATGCCCAATGTCGGACACATGAAAAAAAATAAAATAAATAAACAAGCAAGTAAGAAATCAAGCAAGCACGCAAGCATACAAGTAAAACTCAAATAATTCAGAAATGAATCAAGCAAGAAATCAAGCAAGAAAACCATGCAAGAAATCAGCAACTAATCAGAAAAATAATCAAGGAAGGAAATGGAGACTCAATCTTGCACAGTACATGTTGGGTGAAGGTGGAGTAAGGAAAAAAGTGAACAAGTGAAAATGCAAGCAAGTAATGAAGCTACCAAGTAATATGAAAGAACAAACAATCACTATGCGAGAAGATGGAAGCAGCCAAGCACGAAATCACGAAAAAAAAAAAAAGTAGTTAAGTAAACTATCAAGTAATCAGTGAAGCTTCTAAACGCATGACGATTAACTAGATGTTAGGACACCCCTCTCCCAATGAAGGAGTTACCGTAATTAACTCAAGTTCGAGGGGGAAAAAATCTTATCTAAGCATCTGGTGGAACAAAATGTAGGTCAAAACAGCCCAGAAAGCAATGCGAAGCCTTGACCTTGGCGACGATTTTTGTTTGTTTTCTGCGGCGGAGTGGGGGTAGATGCTGTAAATTTACCCCAGTCTCTGTAACTGAGGCAGCATCGATAAACCAGCACGTTTACTGCCTACTTCCACCCTTAATGAGCTGTTTGGGTGCCGTTACTTCATCACCCCGAGTGCTAGCTTTCTGACTTTCAGTGTCAGTCTTTTGACCCTTAGTTTTAAATGATTAACAATGAGTATCAACTAAGTATCAACCTCCTGACCTTGAGTACTAGCCTCCTGACCTTGTAATTCTGTGAGTTAATGTATAAATAATATGTGTTCTGAATTCTCTTTTGTGGTTTTCTTTTCCCTCACATTAGTGTTTTCTGACTATGTGGGAATCACGCAGCTTATATACCCATCTAAATAATATATTGCAGTACAAGCAAACCACACTGACTTTGCTTTTGCGGTGCTGTAACGTACACATTTCTGGGGAGGAGAATCAAAAAGCATAAACTTTATGCAGGAACTGCTGTCAACTTACCAAGGCACCAGTAAAATTGTGCCTTCAACACACGAATGCTGTTTTTAAACCAACTGTCAATGAGGCTGCAACATTAGGTGATTAGACTGATAATAACAGTATCATATTCATTAACAGAATATTCCTTATTATTTGTATTCAAGGCATAACGCTATTTAATCTGTACCTTGTTTCCCAAAGGCAATGTTAGTGTCTTACTAGCTTTAATGCGTCCTTCATTTTCTCCCTCCCATAGGTACGCCATTGTTTTTTTGTTTTGTTTTTAAGTGTCCGACTATAGGCTTCACAGCCTACTCTCAAGGCCCTGTAGTCCTCCTACATACCATACATCTCTACATGTCACCACTTCGGCGCTAACACCCACCGTCCCATACTGGACTGGTTTACTGGTATTAGCGGGGAAATACGCTGTTTGAGAAGAAAGATATTTATAAGTATACATGAGTGAGACAGGAGGGTGGAAGGGTTGTTGACAGAGCTTTGATGGACTATGTGGTTGTGTCTAGGAATGTAATAGGAAGATTGTTGGATGTGAGAGTTCTGAGAGGGGAGGGTGGAGGTATGTCTGACCACTACCTGGTGGAGGGAAAGTTAAGAGTAGGTAAAAGATGGGTGAGAGCTTGGAGGGATAGGTGTGGCAGGGAGGTTTTGAAAGTGAGTGAGTTGGATAAAAGAGAGAAAAAAAATAGAGTATCAGGAGAAATTGAAAGATGAGTGGAACGCAGTGAAAGATCGGGAAAATGGCAGTGTGGAGGAGGAATGGCAGTTATTTAAGAGTGCTGTGGTGGGGCATGCAGAAGAGGTGTGTGGTGTGAGACGTGTGGGTGGTGGTGTAAGAAAAGGAAGTGAATGGTGGTGCGAGGAAATAAGTATGGCTGTGGCTGAGAAGAGACGTGCATATGAAGTGTGGCTGCAGAGGAAGGATGAGATGTCATATGAGAGGTATAAGGAAAAGAGGAATAGGGCGAGAAGGGCTGTGCATGATGCTAAAGTGGCAGCAGATGAGAGGTGGGGTAGGTGGCTGACAGAGAATTTTCAACAGAATAAGAAAATGTTTTGGAAGGAGGTGAAAAGGGTGCCAAAGGGAAAGTCTGGGAAGGAAGAGTGAGAAAAAGCAGAGGACGGAAGGATGTTAACTGAGATGGATGCAGTAAGGAAGAGATAGGATGAGTATTTTGAAAGATTGTTAAATGTAGAGGAGGAAAGAGTGGCTGAGATTGTGGCGGATGGAAGGGTGCAAGGAATAAATGTGTTGGGAGAGTTGAATGATTCTTTGATCACGAAGGAGGAAATGGAGAAGGCAGTAAAGGAGATGAAAACAGGGAAAGCTGCAGGTATGGATGTGTGTGCTGTGGAATGCCTGAAGGGTGGTGGAATGACTATTGTTGACTGGTTAGTAAGATTGTTGAATGTGTGCTTTGTGAAAGGTATGGTGCCAGTTGACTGGACAAGTGCTTGTGTGGTCCCTTGTATAAAGGCAAGGGTGATAAGTATGAATGTACTAGCTCTAGGGGTATAAGTCTGTTGAGTGTTGAAGGTAAGGTGTATGGTGGAGTGTTAATTATGAGAGTTAGAAAGGGTACAGAGGGAGTGATTGGTGATGAGCAGTGTGGCTTTAGGAAAGGGAGGGGATGCGTGGATCAGGTGTTTGTGGTGAGACAAGCGTGTGAAAAGTATTTAGCGAAAAGCAAGGATGTGTTTTGGGCATTTATGGATTTAGAGAAAGCGTATGATAGAATTGATAAGGAGGCTTTGTGGACTGTTTTAAGATTGTATGGACTTGATGGTAGGTTACTAAAAGGGGTGAAAAGTTTTTATGTAAATAGTAGAGCGTGTGTAAGAGTGGGAAATGCTGTGAGTGGTTTCCCGTGAGAGTGGGGCTGCGACAGGGATGTGTGATGTCGCCTTGGTTGTTTAATATTTACATGGATGGTGTTGTAAGGGAGGTGAATGCAAGAGTTTTAGGTGGAGGTCTGAGTCTGGTGAATGTTGATGGTGGAGAGTGGAATCTGAAGCAGCTGCTGTTTGCAGATGATACTGCACTGGTGGCTGATTCAGAGGAGAGATTGAGACAGTTGGTAGAGGAGTTTGGAAGGGTGTGTGAAAGGAGTAAATTGAAAGTAAATGAGAATAAGAGTAAACTGATGAAGTGTTCGAGGTTGGTAGATGGTAGGGGGATGAATATAATTTTGAATGGCGAGTTGCTTGAGGAGGTTAGAGTGTTTTAAATATCTAGGGTCACATGTTGCTGTGGATGGAAGAATAGATGCAGAAGTGAAGTTTAGAATAAATGAAGTAGGAAAGGTGCTGGGAGGAATGAAAAAAGTGTTTAGATGTCGTTCGCTTAGAATGAATGTAAAGAGAAGTCTGTATGAGGGTGTTATTGTACCGACTGCATTATATGGGGCTGAAACATGGAATATGGGTGTAGCAGAGAGGAAAAGTTTGAATGTAATGGAGATGAGGTGTCTGAGGAGTATGTGTGGAGTGACGCGTATGGATCGAGTGCGGAATGATGAAGTGCGAAGGAGAACTGGAGTTGTTCGGGAGATGGCTGGTAGAGTTGAGCAGAGGGTGTTGCGATGGTTTGGGCATATGGAGAGAATGGATAATGAGCGATTGGTGAAAAAGATAACTAGATCTGATGTGAGAGGTGTAAGGCTGAGAGGAAGACCACGAATAGGATGGATGGATGGTATGAAGAGAGCGCTGGATGCGAGAGCGATGTCTGTTGAGCAAGGAAGAGTGGCTGTGCGTGACAGAAATAAATGGAGAGAAATTGTGAATGAATAAGTGATGACGCAGCCCTGAGGGGATATTCTCCCGTATTTGGTCTGATCAGCTATTTCATGTCAGGTGCGGGTAAGGGGATGAGTCTGTTATGATGTGGCAGGGGTAAACCAGCTCTGCTGTCGGGCCCTGCTGCGGATGTCACTGATTGCATTGCGCAGTTGACCTTTGTGCGGTGTGGTGCGGTGAGGATCTGTCCGTTCTCCCCTTTGGGGCTAAGATGCGAATGAATGTGTTTGAATGGATGAGTAAATGGGGAGTGTGTCGTCCTGTCTCGGCTACCTCCCTTTCCTTGGGGGAAGCAGCCTAGGTATATAGATAGATAGATAGATTTTTACATGTCGGCGAGTCTTCTGGTGGATCAGTAAAGTCTAATTTTATGAAATTCAGATCCTTAAACTGCTCCCAACCCCAGCGGGGATTTGAACCTGGGTCCCGTAGGACTGCAGGCCACCTCTCTACCAATTGAGCCACCGCCACCCCCAATCTGTGTCACTGACGTCTGATCGTTCGGCATCAAAATCTAAGCACATCTTCCCATTCTCACACACTATGTAAGTATTACGTTTTACCTGAATAGAATCAGGCATTCATGTGGTACGCTGCGCCCTGAACTTTGACCCTGATCCGTGACAGAGATCTATGATCGATATGCAACAGTCAAGTCACTTCTTTTCAAACCTCAACATTTTACATACCGTATGCTAATACTGACCTAAAGTCGATCAGACATTCAATATATAATAATACACACACAAACACGATCACTAAAACTACGTCTTCTGCGTCAATTAGAAGAAAAAGAAAGAAAAAACTAACTCGTCTTGAGTTAACTCTCGCTGTTTTACAACACATTCACTTCTTCCTCATATTGCTTGCTTAACCCTCCCATTAATACTCTATAACATCTGACGACAGATGATTTTATTCAACTGACTGAGTTGTAGGAACCTGAGTCAATACTGTCACCACTAAACCTTTCATGATCGAGGCAATTCTGGTAATCCATTCCTGCTAATGCCAGACTTTTTTTTTTTTTTTTTGAGTGAGAGTTCAGTTATAAAAGGCTACGAGAGATTACTGCCTTACTACCCTTTCACTGCTCATGTGTTTCTATCTGTCAACTACTCTGCTTCCATCACTCAGGTTCCTTGGACTCATCCAGCTAAAAACGATCGTCTGGCGATACGGAACAAAAAATGCGAACGAAAAAGAAATAAATGACACGACGTAGGCTAATGGTCACTATATTAACACTCTGAGGCTACTGTAACTCACTCCCATCCTAAAAGAATCGTCTGTGGTAAGGTGGAATAAAGTCCAAGAAGAGAGTAAACGGTACCACTAGTAACAGTCAGGCTCCAATGACTATATCTCAGCTGAATAAAGTCGTCCAAGGTTCATTAGAGCAAAATACAAGAACTGTTCTCGCCATCATGGAACTCCGCAGCACTAATATTGACAGTTCCAGGCTCCTATGATCCAATCAGCTGAATTACATCGTTGGAGTCTGGTGCAGTAACGAACTAAGGGGGAATCAACTATGCGAGTGTTAAAAGCCTTGTGCTCCAACACCCTAGTCATTTCCCCTCACTGTTTTAATTCCTTCAGTCCCCCCTCACTGTTTTAACACCTTCAGTCTCCCCTCGCTCTGTTTTAACTCCTTCAGTCCCCCCTCACTGTTTTAACCCCTTCAGTCTCCCCTCACTCTGTTTTAACCCCTTCAGTCCCCCCTCACTGTTTTAACCCCTTCAGTCCCCCCTCACTGTTTTAACCCCTTCAGTCTCCCCTCACTCTGTTTTAACTCCTTCAGTCCCCCCCTCACTGTTTTAACCCCTTCAGTCTCCCCTCGCTCTGTTTTAACCCTTCAGTCTACCCTCACTCTTAATCATTTCAGTCTCCCCCACTCTGTTTTTACCCCTTCAGTTTCCCCTCATTCTTAGCCCTTTCAGTCTCCCAGCTCCCCTCAATCTGTTTTAAACCCTTCAGTCTCCCTTCATTCAGCTTTAACCCCTTCAGTCTCCCCTCACTCTGTTTTAACCCCTTCAGTCTCCCCTCACTCTGTTTCAACCCCTTCAGTCTTCCCCCACTGTTATAACCCTTTCAGTCTCCCTTCACTCTGTTTTTACCCCTTTAGTCTCCCCTCACTGTTTTAACCCTTTCAGTCTCCCCTCACTCTGATTCAACCCCTTCAGTCTTCCCTCACTCTGTTTCAACCCCTTCAGTCTCCCCTCACTCTGTTCTAATCCCTTCAGTCTCCCCTCACTCTGTTCTAATCCCTTCAGTCTCCCCTCACTGTTTTAACCCTTTCTGTCTCCCCTCACTCCGTTTTAACTCCTTCAGTCTCCCCTCACTCTGTTTTAACTCCTTCAGTCTGAGTACGCAATATCCATTTCATTATTTTTTTTTTTTCAGACGTTTATATACAGGAACAAGAG
>NC_136954.1:26577932-26582932 GCF_032717465.1 Coenobita brevimanus | reverse complement strand
GAAGAAAACGGATCGGTATGAGGGTAGGGATAAGAGGGGGAAAGGGATTATAAGGGATGTGGGGAGGAGGAGAGAGAGAGGAGGGGATGAATAAGATGGGAGAGGGGGAGATGAGGAAGGAAGACAGGGCGAAGAGGGGGAGAGATGAGAGGGGAAGATGGGGTGGAAGAGGGGCAAAGGTAGGAAGGGGAGTGGACTAAGCAGGACAGCCGGCACACTGGAAGAGAAATGAAATGAAACAGAAGTGAGAGGAGAGAGGAGAGACTGGAAGGAGGAGGAACTGGAGAGAGGGCAGACTGGAAGGAGGATGGACAGGAGAGAGGAGGGAATTGCAGGAGGAAGGAGAGAAACGAGAGGGGAGAGATGACCGAGGGGATGAAATGAATAGGCGGCAGTGGCACTCTGGGTGGAAGTTAGGGCAGCCCACGCCACCTTACCCCTCCTCACACTTCAAGCTGAGAGGTCCTTATGGCCAGAGTAATTACCCACTTTCCACAATATTACACTCACAATCAGAATGTAATTTTCTACTCAGCAAATTATTAAAACGAGGCTCATAATCTTCACATACAACAAATGGTTCATACATTAAGTGAGAATTTGTTTTGGGTGGAACAATTATCTTGAAGATGGAATATAACACTCAGTTAAAACTTTTCATTTTCTTACACTCAGTCAAAATTATACGTGCATCATATTGTCTAATTATAATGGAAGAACATACAGTGACCTGAAAGACTCGCTGAAAACCATCTTAAGTTTTTTTTTTTTTTTTTTGGTACACTGAAAGCCACAATTATTCGCCAAATGCATCAAACTCACTAAGATTTAAGGCTCAGAGGTTGTTTTGGTTGTAGAAATTATGTAGTAAGCTTAATTCTACACTGACAATCACAACAATCATTTATTGTCTTAAATATCACAATCACAACTACAGTTTCCTAGTAAGCTCAATATAACATCGTGAGACACACAGACCACATCCTTAGCTTGGCTCATATTTTAAGCTGAGGGATCACTGTGGAATACATCACTAGTAAGCTGAATAGGACACTTGAAAGCCACAAATAAATGCAACAGCCATCAAATTCACTAATATATGAAGCCGTGACATCGTTTGCATTGATTCTTATTTACCTATTTATTAATCTATCTATATATCTATCTATTTATATATTTAAGGATCTGGCTCTATGTAACCTTAAAACCCATGATTCGGGAGACGTCTTCTTCGATTTATTTTAGACACCATAATTTTTTTCTCATTCTGGGAGAGATTTTTCGAGCTGGGAAGAACGTATATCTTTTGTCATATTCCTTCAGTGCAAGAGGTCTAATTTAAACTGAATAATATTGCTCGATTTTGCAATAGTACACCAATAAAAGACAACACAACATGAAAATATTAAAATTACTCTTCTATTCTCGACAAGTTAGTCACATAAATCTAACTAGCTCATAATTCAAGCCGGAAAGTCGTCTGGTTAAAATAATTATCTCCGTACGCTAAAACACACACACACACACACACACACACACACACACACACACACACACACACACACACACATATTGTTGTTTTAAATCGTGGTATGATACAAAAACCCATCGCCTAAAAGCAAGTCCAGCAATGCACTCCTGCCAGCACTGAAAAAACTTAGGTGCAGTAAACAAAATTCCCCTCCACCCACCACTACTGCTGCCACCTGTCTCCAGCTGCACTACCACACACTACCACAACTCCAAGCCAAAGTGACCACCACCACCAACACCACCGCAACGACAACAGAAACTACAACATCCACCACAACCACCACCATCACCACCACTACTACTACCACCACTACTACTACATCACCACCATCACAAGAACAGAAACCACAATCACATCTACCAATCACCACTACCACCACCACCACCACAATAACGACAACAACAACAACAACCCCAGCATCCACCAATCACCACTACCACAATCATCACCATCACCACCACCGCCACCACTACCACAATCACCACAACAATTTCCCTCAAGCACCACCATAGCCAGCACCACATTCATCACGAATACCATCAAAATCACCACCTCTACCACAACCACAACAACCACCACCACCACCACCACCAGCACAAAAACAACAACATTCCCAGCCAACACCACCACCACCACCGAGCACCCTCACCACTAACCATTCTCAGCATCATCACCACCCACCACTCTCGCCACCATCCACCACACTCGTAAAATCCCCGCCACCATCCCCACCACCATCATTATCATCATCATCACCACGCACTAAGCCCTCAACTGCTAGATATAATCCCAGTTGTAAAAACCGTCCGCCACCTTCACTACCCATTGTACCTGCAACAATAAAAACATTACAAAACTGCAATTTCCCTTAAAGCCTTTGCAGCTCTTGAAAACTGAAAACAGTTGCTATTCTCCCGTACTAACAACAACAGCCGCGGCCGAGGTATCACCGTAAACGACAAAAATACGAGGAAAATAAAAGTCAGCCTCACGAACACTTACTCCCCCCTCTCCACCCTCAAAAACAAAATAAAATAAAATAAAGAAAATAAAACAAAAATAAAGAATGACACGAACAATTAATGAAACAAAGAAATAACTAAGTAAAAAAAAAAAAAACTATTGTCTGTTTTTTTTGGCCACCTACAAATGCAACAAACACCACCACCACAGAAGCACAACCGCTGGCACGAACACACCCACATGCAAGAAGGACCACTCACAGACAGCAACAGCCGCGCCCATCAACCGGACTAAGGGCCCAATATTTGACTTTGCCCTGTGACCTTGACTTTCGACAGATTATTCTCAAAACTGAATTACAGTACTGTACATCGTTCTTGCCTAATCCTTAACCCTTCCACCAACCTTGGACAAATCATATCAAAACTAAGTTGACTGTCCGATAACCTTGACCTTTAATCTTTCTCTGTGACCTTGATCTCCGACTCACTATTCTCAAAATCGATTCACTTTATCCTTGTTTTTTACCCGAACTTTCCACAAACTTTGGTTAAAATCAGAGATAAATCGCTGAGTTATTTTGTTAAGGAGCACATACACAGGTGGAACTCTGCCCTTGCCCTGTGACCTTGACCTTTGATTGTTCCCAGAACTGAATCACTTAAATCTTGCCTTACTCTCCTAGTTTGATCTAAGCTGAATGAAATCTGTTAAAGCTGATTTTGTTAGGTCACTGTTTGCCCTACCCTGTGGCCTTGACCTTTAGCCTATTGTTCCGAAAACAACTGGTTTAATTAGGCTATACGCTATCCCTCAACCCTTCCACCAAGTTTTGTTAATATCGGAGAAAAAACTGAGTCAATCTGCACACACACACACACACACACACACACACACACACACACACACACACACTGCTTACTTCTTTTCGACTCACCTAAGCAGAAGAGCTTACTGGGTTGGGGAAGAAGACAGGCGTGGAGGGTGAAAGTAATCGGATCCTGGGCTTGTCTGGCTCAGCACGGACAGGATTACCCCGCGGCGCAGGGGTAGGGGGGGAGGCTGTAGGGGGGAAGGTGGACAACTGTGAGGGGCAAGGGGGAAGGCAGCAAGATGTATTCCACGAGCAGGGATTTTCAGGGAACGGTTGTAGTGGGCAAAGGCTGTGTGTGTGTGTGTGTGTGTGTGTGTGTGTGTGTGTGTGTGTGTGTGTGTGTGTGTGTGTGTGTGTGTGTGTGTGTGTGTGTGTGTGTGTGTGTGTGTGTGTGTGTGTGTGTGTGTGTGTGTGAGAGAGAGAGAGAGAGAGAGAGAGAGAGATGTGGTTAACGAAGGATAGGGAAGGAAGAGAAAAACAAGTGCTATGACAAGGCCGAAAAGGGATACGGCAGGAAAGAAAAAACTCTGCGGTGGAGAGGAAAATGAGGGGGAGAGACAGGGCTGCGGTGGAGAAAAAGAGGGCTGCTTATAAGGACAAGAAAGGCTGTGGTATGAAACGGCAGGGACTGTGATAGAGACAGTGTGTGTTAGAGGCTGACAGCATTTCCCCGCGGCACAAAGGTAAGACTGTTAGGTGTAGAAGGATAATGTGAACGACAAGCATGTGGAATAGGGATGGGCTGCGGTGAACAAGGTAAAGACAGAGATATAAGAAATATAAAAAGGAGCACCGATGGCAAGAGAATGGTGAGAGGCAGAAGAGGATGTGGAGGGTAAGAGAAGGGAGAGAGATAAGAATGGTTGTGATGGGCAAGAGAGGTAGAGAGGTATGAAAGACTTTGATGGTCAGAAGAATGGAGGCTTAGATGGACCTATTTATGGACGAAAATGGCTGTGGTAAGAAGGATACAGGTAAGGAGGGAAGTAGCATGGCCTGTAGTGGAGAAGGGGAGGGCTGTGGTGACGGGCAGGACTGTGGTGAAGAAGGGCAGAGCTGTGGACAAGAGGAGAGCTGAGGTGAAACACAAGGTTGTGGTGATGGGCAGGACTGTGGTAATGGGCAAGGCTGTAGTGGAGAAGGGGAGGGTTATGGTGAAGTGCAAAGCTGTGGTGGTGATGGACAAGGAGGTGGTGGAGAACGTCAGGGTTGTGGTGAAGAGCAGGAATGTGGTGGTGGCGGTGCGGAAGGATGTAGTGGGAAAAGGGCAGAGATTGTGTCAGAAACACAGGATTTCCTCGAAGCACGTGGGACAGGCAAAAAGGTAAATCTGTAAACTGGAGACCGGGCGATCCAAGGCTAGACCACAGGGATGTTAGTCAGGGCTGTGGTGGGCAAGGGCTGTGATGAAGACAAAATTAAGGGCTGTCTTTAGGGACGAGAAAGGTTGAGGAAAGAGACAGAAAGAACTGGTAGAGGTGAGCTGTAGTAGAAACGAGTTGTAGAAGAGATGGGCCGTGGAAGAGACGGGTTGTAGGATGTGGTGGAGACTAACAGGATTCTCCCGCTGTCAATGGTAAAGCTATTAGGGGAGGAGGAGGACGAGGATAGATGATGATGATGAGACTG
>NC_136954.1:26557932-26572932 GCF_032717465.1 Coenobita brevimanus | reverse complement strand
AAACGAGGAAGGAAAATGAAAAATAAAAGAAGGGAAGGACAAGGACTGGGGAAACAAAGGAAAGGTAGAGGGGAAAAGGGGAGATGGAAAAGGGAAAGGAAGATGGAAAAAGAAAGGAAAATGAGGTCAGAGAGAGAGAGAGAGAGAAGGGGGGGTAATCCCTAAAGACCTCTGGCTATACCACCTACTGAGACTCTCTCTCTCTCTCTCATACGAACCCTTGCATAAGACCCATTGCCAGCAAAGCTAATTATAAACAGAATACCGAGATGGAGGCCGAAAATGTGGACTCAAACTAAAAACTAATAAGGAACGAAATGGAAGCCTGATCAATTAATCTTACAATATACAGAGAAAAAAAAAAATCCTAGATAAAAAAAAAGCGTTAGACGAGAGAGAGAGAGAGAGAGAGAGAGAGAGAGAGAGAGAGAGAGAGAGAATACAAAAATTAGGGAAAATAATTTTTAAAAAGTGTCCTTGATGGAGAACGAAAATAGGTAGTGGCGAGATTTGCGAGAAAGAGCAAGACTTGACGAGAAGTAGCGAGATGAAGCGAAAAGTAACGAGACATTGCGAGAAGTGGCGAGAAATTACGAGATATGACCATAAGTGGCGGCGAGGCGGCGAGATCTGGCGAGACTGCATGTGAAGTGGTGAGATATGGCGAGAGGCGAAATACAGCGAGAAGTAGCGAGATTTAGCGAGCAGTGGCGTGGGACTGTGAGGGGAGAAATAGCGTGACCAGGGAAGAAGCGAGAATATGTGAGATATTGCTGAAGTGGTGAGAAAATGAGTGAGGAGGAAAAAAATAAAAATAAAATCGAAATCTGGCTAAAAGTGGCGAGATCAGGAAAGTTGAGATGAAATTAGGCAGCGAGTGGCGAGATTAAACGAGAGGTGGCGAGATCAGACGAGATATGGCAAGAAGTGGCGAGATCAGAAGAGATGTGGCAAGATGCGGCGAGATCAGACGAGAAGCGACGAGATATACCAAGCACTAACAAGGGACTATGTGGTTTGGTGCAAATTGTGAGGAGGTGTGGATGGGGATGGATGGCAGAAAGGATGGCTGGACGAGACGAGACAAGCGGCAAAACCAGACGAGATAAAAGAAGAGGCGAGATCAGATAAGATGTGGCGAGAACAACCGAGAAGTGACGAGATATTGCGAGAAATACCAAGGGTGTGTGTAGTTAGGCGGGAATGTTGTGATGGTGTGAGTGAAGATGGACGGTAGATGGGATGGCGTGACTTCACCAGGGAACACATTATGTATTCCACCACACTGGCATAAGATAGATAGATAGATAGATAGATAGATAGATAGAGAGAGAGAGAGAGAGAGAGAGAGACGTGACTTCACCAGGGAACACATTATGTATCCCACCACACTGGCATAAGATAGATAGATAGAGAGAGAGAGAGAGAGAAGACAGGGGGAGGAAGCAAGAGATGGTGGTAAAGAGGGAGGGAGAGAAGGAAGGGAGAGAGTGTTGTACGGAGATAGAGAGAAGATGAGAGTGATAAGGGAGGACTGCATGGGAAAGAGGGTAAAAGGCAGAGACAGAGAGGGCGGGAGAAAGGAAGCGAGTGAGAACCACACACATCTATGGCGGTAGTCGTCTCAAGGGGAATGGGTGAGAGGGGGAGGGGGAGTGGGAAAGACGGAGAGAGGGAGAGAGCGAGAGGGAACTCACACACACCCCACCATTCTAAGCTATATGGGTGTGTAATTCTCAAGGGGAGAGGGTGAGTAGGAGGAAATTGTGAGTGAGTAATGCAAATACCAGCCCTTTCTCCTCCCTTGCCTCCCCACTGCTGGATTCAGACACACTTGAAGGAGACGTAGTGGACAAAGGTGCTTCTTACCACCCAACAGACGAAAGACAACATGCATCTCAATATACTAAACCACGTTTAAGTATCTACGAATCCAGTGATGAAACAGAGACAGGAAAGGCGAATGGACTCTAGGGCCCATATTCTCGTCGCTTAAGGAGGTTCCCTAGCACCTCCGCTTTAGCGACTTATTTTGATATGGTCTTAATATCCTTTTGCACGATATTTATGCAAAGTGGAATAATATTAAAAGGATTTATGTAACAGAATAGGGCAGTATGAGTAACAAGCAAAACAAGTCGCTCAGGAAAAGATGTCAGGGAGCTTCGTTAACCGACAAGGAAACCACCCTAGTATTTCACCAAACATTAGGGTCCTCAGGTCAGAATTCTACTGCAATGACTATAGGTATTCCATGTGGCTCCCATATCGCAGAGAATGTTTCATTACTTCAACACAGAGTAAACATCTGTGGAGATCTCTATTAACTCCCTCATGCTTGGGACAGCTCTAGACCTCTATGCCAAGTAACACCAGACGATTTACTCAGTTCAGAGTGAATACCAGGAGCCTAAGTATTAGTGCTGTCACCATCAATACCCTAATATCGACACAACTAGTCTGTTCACCTCATACAAAACTATTTTATTCCGCCGACATTCATAGGACCCTGGGTGGAGGACTTCATGTGCTGCCACGAATATGAGTGAAAACTTGAAATGAATTTGCTTGGTAGCAGTTTTCACGGCAATAGCCTCGGCTGTTATGCTGGGAAACGTGTCGGAAATGCAGAAAGATTGCCACAACTCGGTAACTACGACTTGCATGAACAAATGAAAGCCATACCTATCCCCTCAAGTTTGATGAGCCTCCTTTTATCTATCTATTGCCAGACGCCTTAATCCCGCAAGGCAGGGGTGGGGAACCTTTCTCCTATTAAGGACCATTTGGATATTTTTAACATCATTCGCGGGCCATACAAAATTATCAAGTTAAAATCAACTGTAGCCCAGTACATTATATATATATATATATATATATATATATATATATCATCCAATCTTACGTTGTCTCATGAGTGTAGAAGCCCGGGGCTAGGCAGTTGGTCCTGACATTTAAGATGAGAGTGACCAGCCTCACTCATCCCTGAGTGGCATTACATGAGCAATAAACCCCAATCACCCTTTGGATATAAACCTTCACCGGTTCAATCCGACTGGAGCAAAATAATTATCCACTAAACCACCAGGCGCCAAAATTTGGTTATATGGTTACCACCCAGCGTAGTAAATGGTTTCCTGGTGTACAAGAAACCATTTGGCTTGTCACTCAGTGTAGAGTCACCCACAGGCAGAAGGGAGAGGAAAGAATGAAGGAATGAAAGACAGAAGAGGGAGTGTAAAGTCACCCTTAGGCAGAAGGAAGAGAAAGGAATGAAGGAAAAAAGACAGAGGAAGATGGAAAGAAACAAGGAAGGAGGAGAGGACAGGGCAGACACCCGAGAGCAGCACTACACTGAGTGAGTGGATGGTGGGCGTCCCCACATACCTACCATATATACTGTATATATATATATATGCCAACGGCCATACCACGTTGGGTACACCGCTTCCCGTCCGATCAGCGAAGTTAAGCAACGTTGGGTCTGGTTAGTACTTGGATGGGTGACCGCCTGGGAACACCAGATGCTGTTGGCATAACGTTCTCCCTACGTGTCAGGTGGGGTTGGTGGAGGATTAGTGCCCCTCCCTGTAAAACAATTAACTCTAAGCCCTTGGCCACCCCGTTTAGGATACATGGCGTCTGGCAATGAATGAATGATGATATATGTATATACTGTATATATACCCTGTATATTCGTTCATGAGCTTATGAAATTGCATTTATGAATTGCCTCGCGGGCCTTATCAAATGGTTTTGCGGGCCTTATACGGCCCGGAGGCCGGACGTTCCCTACCCCTGCCGAAAGGGGTGACCACAAACAAAATGGCCTCCATGTCATCCTAGCCCCCGCCATTTCACAGCCCTGTTCCCAGCTCACACATCCCTCTCTCATATGCCTCTCCACTTCATCCCTCCATCTCATCCTTGGCCTCTCCCTCCCTCTCCCCCCCTCCACCTCACTCACATACACTCTCCTACTTAGTCTCTCGCTGTTCATCCTCTCCACATGGCCAAACCACCTCAGTGTGTTTCTGCTAACGCTTCCTATCACATCCACATCACAGTGCTCCTTCACTTCATTAGTGGTAGGTGGGGGTGCCTATCATCCATCCACTTAGTGTTGCGGTACTCTGTTTTTAGGGTAGCTCTACAATGAGTGGCAAGCCAAATGATTTCCTGTAAACCAGGAAATCATTTACAACGCTGGGTGGTAACCTTATAACTAACCAACACGTGTTCCCTACGTGACAACAAGTGGGTTTGCGGAAGGCTAGTGCCCCTCCCCAGAAAACAACTAACTAAAAATAAAAACACGAAGCCTCTCCTTTAGGCCAACTGAAATTAGAACAGCCATATTGTTTCCTGCCAGATCCTCATAAAAACCACAACTATATGACAAATCCTGTTACACCTTGCAACTTCTCTGTTTCTGGCTGGTGCCAGGAAGTGAGTCCCGCGGTACGAGAATGTGAGCCTGAACGTGTTTCCTGATGTGGGAATGGCTGAAGTACGTTGATTACTCAGCAACTCAGGACGACCTAACTCAGTGAGACTGGCGTGTCCAGTCCTGTAACTGGAAAGATTTGGTAGTTACGCGTAGGCAGCAATAATAAACTAAAAATACATATACACGTCATCGTACTGA
Organism: Coenobita brevimanus; assembly: GCF_032717465.1. Classification (NCBI taxonomy): domain Eukaryota; kingdom Metazoa; phylum Arthropoda; class Malacostraca; order Decapoda; family Coenobitidae; genus Coenobita; species Coenobita brevimanus. The sequence continues at coordinate 26,568,284 of NC_136954.1, read as the reverse complement.
AGGATTTTTAAAGGATTCATTGTACTGAAAGGTTGCCAAACAGTTAAACAGTTATTTCTTGGTAGCATTAACTGAATAAAACGGACATCATCGCAATGAAACTGTTATTATGGAGTATTAGTCATCATACAAAATTGGGAAGCACTGTTGTGCTAACTTAAATTTTGTAGCGTGTTACTAAACTTTTTCTTTTTCAAGTCAGTTATCGGGGTCCATTCAAACTGCTGTCACTTCAAAATGATACGGTATTCGATGAGGAAGATGCAGTGTTTCACTGCCTAGATTATTGTTATTGTATTATTATTGTTATTATTATTATTATTATTATTATTATTATTATTATTTCCTTTATGTTAATAATTTCACTAAGAAAATCGGGGGAGGGGGAAGCGCGGGGGCAGTGAAGAGACATAAAGGTAATCGTTCTTCAATATCTTTCTCTGTAGCTGTTTGTTATTCGGCTTTCCCCTTCACCTTACCACCAAATCTGTGTGTGTGTGTGTGTGTGTGTGTGTGTGTGTTCGCCTAACGCCACATTTTGTCAGAAGTGTCCGCGACAAAAGAACATCGATGTGTTTTCACCTCGTCTCCATTATATACAGCCATTTTGTCCTGTTCTTCCATTTCTAAAATCTACCGTTTTATCTAACAAAATTCCATCTAATACGCCTTGATGATTTAGTGATCCTAAGAAAATACTACATACCACAGCGACGCCCAGGAAAAGGTTGACAAAGCAGTACTCACCCGGGGGAAGAGGTCAATTAGTACCTCAGGCATACTATAACAGAATACTAATAACACTACCAGAATACCTACATTTTAACACTAAGCTTCCTTGGACTCACTTACAGCAGGATAGTCAGGTGTCAAATGGAACACAATACTAAATTTGTCAGCAACATTAAATAGTTAATGGTATAAACAACTGAACAGTCTTATTCTCCTTCAAGCATAAGAAAAAAAAAAATCGCCTGACGTTGGCTGGAACAGGAAATTAAGTTATCCCGACCTTGAGAGTTAGAAATACCAGTCGTAATGCTTATGCTCCTATGACCTACAGTCATATGGATAAAACAGTCTGACAGTAACTGAAATTAAATAAAGTTGACCTGGCCATGAAAAGGTTAATATATATATACTGTTTTTATATATATATATATATATATATATATATATATATATATATATATATATACATATATATATATATATATATACTGTATATATATATATATATATATATATATATATATATATATATATATATATATATATATAAAACGTGTATGTATGTATGTATGTATAGTATGTATAATGGCTACCTAGATTAGCTGAACGAAAGTGAAGTGGAGACAGGAAAAAACAAAAAACAGGATGAAAAATAAAGTAAAAAGAAAAATGTATTATCACTTCAGGGATAAAATGCTACATAAGGTTTATCTACTGTGACAAAAGCTATCAGTGTAACACCAGTACCATCACTCCTACTGCTAACCACTTCACCTAGGTAACGTTGTTTTTACCTTACTTTTGTTGCTACCAGATAACTAAATACTACTCAGAGATTGCAGCAGGAGTATCAGGATTAAAATGGAGGCTGTCCCTGACACATCCGCGTCGAACATTTCCTCAGTTTGAAAATCATCGTCTGTCAGGCGGCAAGAGTACACTAAAATGTAAAGGTGCGGACTAAAGACACCGCCAAAGCCCACGCGCACAAGACTGGGTCATTTCTGGCTGACGGGTTACAAATGGGAGAGTGGGGGGGGGGATGGGACCAAGTAGGGTTAAGTGAGGTGGTGTTAACGCTTTCCCACCCACCTCACTGTAACTCACCAGCCAGAAATGACCCAGTCCTTTTGAGGCAGGTTTAAGGCGGTGTTTCTGGTTCGCATTCTCGGCGGTTAAGGAAGCTCCCTAGCACCTTTTCCTCAGCGATTTATTTTGTTTATTACACCTTACTGTAATCGACGATGTTGCATAAATCTTCCAATATCGCCATTCACTGCATAAATAACGTACAATTGGATATTAACTAGCCAGATCCAAAAATAAATCGCTAAGAAAGAGGTATTATTGAGCTTTCTTTACTGACGATAATAAGAGCCTCTGCATTTGTCCGCACCTATACTGTTACAGACATTAGTATCCATCCATTTCACAACGATAAATAACGGGAAAATGAACAATACAATTTGACACCTAGTGATGCACTCTTTGGAATCCAGCAATTTTTTCAGGATACTGTGTAAGCGTTTCATACTTGTTCGCCTTAAAAGTGAAGCGATATTCCCGACCATATCTGTACGTCACCGGTCTCAAGGGTCAACTCTTCCAACATGAATAAATAATACTAAATCCCCCCAATGACACTAAATGTGGAAAATACGAAAAGTGGAGAAGTTAAATAGAAAGAAAAGAAAGTGTGTGTGTGTGTGTGTGTGTGTGTGTGTGTGTTCAGCATTATAGTGGTCATACACACCATATATAATAGAAAATGAATTCCCCGAGCTAGACCTTAATTGATCATAAAGCCCTGCTAGGTGACGGGAAGGCGCTACCTCTCCCAGCAAGGCAGCTGCCAGGGCGGGGCACGAACTCTCGACCCTTCGGTCTTGAGTCAGGCTCTCTACCATTGAGCCACCCTGCTCCCACCATATATATGAAAAACTATCATTAACATCGCTAATAACAACAATTTTAGCTCATTTAGAGAGAGAGAGAGAGAGAGAGAGAGAGAGAGAGAGAGAGAGAGAGAAATACGACTACTAAGATTTGCTGAATTAAATTGGAAAAGAAAAAATTGTAGTGGCTTTTCCTTTACCCTCAAGAAGTGTTGCGTCAGGGCAAAAGACTGGCGGGGTCTCAGCATCTCACTCACATCAGTAATTTTTCTCTACTTCCAACTCCCATCCTGCCACTTCGGAGCACTTCGAGGGTAACACAACTCAGCCTCGGAAAGCATCGTCCAGAACTATCATCAAGTGCTGGATAACATCGTCAGTTTCATAAAGCATCGTTCAGAACTACCGTAAGTGTTGGAAAGCATCGGCAGTTTCATAAAGCATCGCTCAAAACCTTCGTCCGTGTCAAGAGCACCGTCAGTTTCAGACAGCATTGTCCACAATTATCGTCAGTTCGGAAAAGATCGAATTAGTGAAACGAAAGGAATCTTTTCAGAAAATATCGTCAGTTTCGGAAAAAAAAAAAAAAATCGCCTTCTAAAGCATCATCATTTTCAGAAAGCAGTGTTATTTTCGGATATTGTTGTTTAGGTAATAATCAGTTCGTAAAGCTAAGTTTCAAAAATCATCGTTGGGTTCGAGATGCATCATGAGGCAGTTTTCTTATTATTATTATTATTATTATTACTGTGTAACCCTCTTTAATCAAATGGTCTGTTTGTATAAGAATGGAAGTGAAAGACAGTCTGGCATAGGGGTAGCCGGTAGTGGTGGTTGCAGATCCAGCTCGTAAATGTATGACTTGGAGTTCGATTCCCTGGCCGGTTAGACTCATGAAAGAAGTCTATTTACCCTTTGTCCCTGTCCACCCAGCAGAGCTACTGGGGACATGGTTGTAAGTTCGCTTGTTGCATGTCGTATTCTAGAAGGAACTGGAGCTTGGCAGAAAATCACTGTCTTCGTGGCCTCTCGTGAAGTACTTCTACGCTTCTTCCTGTTTCTTCGTCTTACCCCTTCATAGATGAATAAAACCGTCTACTTGTGTAGGAATAAAACTTCATCGAACGGAAGATATGAAGATGTGTTTTCTCAGAGTAATGCAAATTCATCATTACAATTATGCATGACTACCTTTTCTGTGCACCACAATACACAGAACTAAGAGCCAAATGGCAAGGCATTTTTTTTTTTTTTGTTAGGAATAAAGAAACTTTTCTACTTGGCTCTTGACACATTAGTTAGTTCGTTCCCAGAGGTTTAGCAGTGCTGTCTATGGCAAACCTGTATGTCAAACTGTAACCCACCACTTTCGTTACCACAACTGATGCTTTTACCTGATAGAACTGAACCACTCCAACAATGCGAATACCAAGTTGTGGTTGCACAAAACTTGATGGACCTTAGTTTCGAAGAAGGACTAAGTCTCCTTGGTTGCTAGTCAAATCAACCCTCCAATCGGATTGCACCTGCCCAACAACTAAGTTGAAAGAAGTCGTCAGAGTGAAACAAACGCGCCACAGTATGGATATTGCTCTCCCACAGGATTATTCAAGATGGGGAATTATACGCTGTATGATGTGCATGCAACAGCAGAGAGATTTTTAAGGTACATCATTGGGTATAAGGAAGTGTAAACAACTGCATTTAATAATATCAACAACTAAACATAAATAACACCTCCCCCTCATATGCTGGGATTAGGAACAATATCAGAAATACCAAATTAACACTGAGCTATGATTACTTGCCCACATCTCCAGCAAAATTAAACGAATAGATACTGCTAAGATCGCTGAGCTGTATTAATCTATTTATATTCTGGACACAGATTAAACATCCATTCCCTAAACCCTATCTGTCCTGCTACGCATCACAAATTTAGTCACCTGTAAGCCCTAATACCCTTCCTTCACTCTCATTATGTGCTAGATTGTCTCAGTCAAGAATGGTGTGATGCATCGTTCCTACATCCTTCTAGACAGCGTTCTACTGCTCTATCCACTCCACCATTAACAGCCCCGATGGTGAACGTAGTGTCTGCTGTCACATCACATATTTGACTCACAACGCACTGTCTACGTTCTAGAGCCCTTTCAGAGTTTTCCGCCGACATGAGAGGTTCCCCTTTTCCTTTCACTTACGCAGACACAGAGTTAATTAGCTTGAGTTTACCCGGGAGACATGGGTCCAATGTTCTCCAGGTAATGCAATTTGTAGCTGGAAAAGTGGAAAATGCTGGTGTCAGGCAATACCGGTATCACAGTTTTCAAGGACGTCTGGCTGGTGAGCGTTACTTCGGTTTGTGTTGGATCTCCCATCTCTACTTTTCTCACCCTTGTATATTTCTGGCATTTACCAGGCGTTTTTTATTTGTTATCATTCCACATTTCTATTATAAGATTATTTTCAACCACTCATCCTTTTTCTGATTTTATGCTGTCTTTGTGTGTGTGTGTAAAGGGGGGGGGGCTGTTACCAAAATATCCCAAAATCATGTGTGTAAATTGTACCCAAACATTTTGTACAGTATCCCGAGATATATGACTTGTTTGGTAATACTTTTGGCGAAGCTGCGATGATATGCCTCCTATTGCCATTGGGTTTTGCAAGAAAAAATGCCCACCAGCTTTTTCTTTTTGCCTGCCATTATTTACCATTTTCTATCGTACGCTCAATTAAGAGAAAGGCTATTTAAACGGTTATTATTAGAAATTCTTCAAAGGCTTCTTGTACCCAATGACCTTCATTTACATAATACCCATGACTTCAGCCTTCTAAATGCTAGAGTGATATATAACTTATGACAACAAAGAAATCCTAAAACTTTTTTTTTTTTTTTTTTTTCTGGCGAAACCGATGATATGCCACTAGTTCCTATCCGACCCTTTACGCCTCAACGTTGATATTCGCTGGTATATGTCGTAACGCGCGTCTCTCTCTCTCTCTCTCTCTCTCTCTCTCTCTCATTATCTTGATGCCACTCGTCCAAAACTTCATTTTCGCCTCTTGTCTTCGCTCACATCAATCTTCTCCTCCTCTCTCCTACCTCCTTATTAACTTCTCTGCCTACTACACTTCTCCTCCTCCTCCGTCACAACGCCAGCAATGAGCTCGATTATGTGGCACTTACGCTGTCTATTTATCATCTTGAAGTTTTAATATCCTGGACCAGCCAATTTCACTTGTATGAAGCTGTCCCAAGGCCTTTATTTCCCCACCCCCATCTCTCTCTCTCTCTCTCTCTCTCTCTCTCTCTCTCTCTGATAATGGTTGTACTGAATCAGTATATCTTCTATATTTCCTGTTTTTATGGCCAGCTCCTTTGTGGCGCCCGGAGCTGAAAATGACGTTCAGTTTTACGCACAAAGCATGAATGTCACTACTCAGTGAAGTTGGTCAAGTACAGTCAGGGAAAGTTCCGCATTACCCACTGTTCGGAGCATTGGTGGTCGACGAATAGTCACGAAGCAGCAGCCACACCCCACTTCTCTGGTAACTGTGAGTGGGAGGTAGGGTGGCAGGGGATGGGAGGGTTTAGAGAGTTGCTCACGTCACAGTATCAATACATGTTTACTGTTAAAAGTATGACTCTTCGCCTTCGTTTTGTAATGTTCTACAGGGATGATAGTTACAGAGACTGGTCTGATAATTAGAACTTCCAATGTCATTCTGTCGAAAGGAAAACGACAAACCTGTTAATCGCTCATGTAATTTTTTTTTTTTAATACTACACACTACTCTAGACTCTAAGTTCGAGATGAATAATTAACAGAATAACACTGGAAATGTTTGCAGGGGGATGTTCATAGTGGGATGACAGGATAAATAAATTTATACGAATTTACCTACATATATATAGATAGATAGACAGATAGACAGATATAGGCAGATACATAGATGGACAGATGGATAGGTAGATAGACATGGATAGATAGGTAGATAGACCGATGGACAGATAGGTAGATAGATGGATAGATAAGTAGATAGACAGATGGATAGATAGGTAGATACACAGATGGATGGATAGATAATATAGTGGTTTAGTTTTCGAGTCAACACAAAATATATACTCGTATGTTATATCGTTACGAATATCTCCTGGGTAAACGTCTCAAGGTAAAGTCGAGAGGGAATGAAAGCATTCAAACCTCTGTCCGAATCCTGCAAACTTCCATAACTTTCCTGACAACACTAACTACAGACATCTAATTTTTTTTTTTCTTACCCATAAAATGCTAGCATCATACTGTCATGTATCCTTACTAAATTAACTCGAACACATCGTCCAAGTCATACACTGCAGATTTACACGTGATTCCCAATCTATCACCAAACCCTCCTATGCCCCCAGTCCCCCGCCTCCCCTGCCTTCACACTCACAGTCACCAGACATGCGAGGTCTGGCTGCCGATTCACATTCACCCGTCTTACACCAGTGCTTCGGTAGGTAGGTAATGCGGAACTCTCCCTGACTGTACATAACACGGTAATTCGTTTTCAAAGGGTGTTTATGGGGGGGAGGGAGAATGGAGAGACGGGGGTAGACAAGAAGGAGGAAGGCAGGGGGAACGGGAGAGAGAGAGAGAAAGGAATGCATGACGGGAAGAAGAAGGAAGTGGAGAAGGGGAAGAAAATGGGAATAAGGAGAGAGAGCTGAAGGAAGGGAGAGGGAAGGAGAAAGTAGAGAACAGGAGAGAGAGAGAGAGAGAGAGACGGGGGGGAAGAAGTAAGGAGGGAAAGGAAGAATAAAAATGGAAAAGGGAAACGGAGAGAGAGGGAGGGAAGATTGGAGGGGGAGGGGGGAAAGAAGAGTATGTACTGGTCTGAGAGGAAGGGACAGGGGTGATGATGGGAGAGGAAGAGAAAGGAACTGAGGAAGGGAAGGGGCTGGACGAAGGGTGAGGGTGGAAGTGGGAGGAAGACAATGCAGGGTATGGGGGAGAGGGAAGGGGGAGTAAAAGGGGATGAAGAAAAGGTGATTAATGGACAGTGAAAAGGAAAGAAGAAAGGCAGGGATCGGGGAGAGGGGAAAAGAAAGTGGGAAGGGGGAAGAGGGAGAAGAAACTGAGGGAGGGGGAAGAAGAAGCCAACGGAGGGGGGAGGGAGGAAGGGAGGGTGCTGGAGGGAGGTGAGCAAGGAGGTACAGAAGGAGAAATATTATTGGAACAAGGTAAGGACAAAGAGAACAACAGTGGAAGGAAAGGGAGGTATGGAAGGAGGAATGGATAAGGGGAGGGTAGGAGTAAGGGGAGAATACCGATACGATGGAGATGACTCTGATGTGTAGGAGAAACGGAAATGGGGAAGGAGGGGGGAAGGATTAAGGTATGGGAGAGGGGAAGGAAATGGCCATGGGGAAAGGAATGGATATGGGGAGGGGAGGGGTAAGGGAAGGGGAGGAGTAAGGACAGAATATCGATGTGCTAGAGTGGAAGCTGATTTGTAGGGAATATGGAACTGGTGGGGGAAGGAAATGAGGAGGAAGGGGGGATCGGAAGAGGGTATTGGAGAGGAAAAGGATATGGATTAAGAGAATGTTTAGAGGAAAAGAATGACGAGTAGGAGAAAGGAAAAGGGTAAGAGGCGGGAAGAAAACTGATGGAAGGGAATCAGGTGAGAAGGACGAAAGTGTGAGAGAGGTGGATGAGAATGGGGAAAGGTATGGAAAAGGGAAGAGAATGCTTAGGAGGGAAGGATGATGCGTTGGGGATAATAAAGTGTGGGAGGAAGGAAGGGAATGGGCAGAAAGGTGTGGGATGAATTAAGCAGAAAGGGGATGAATGGGGCAGACTGAGACGCTGGGGACGACGAAAGGTTAGGGAAACTCTGACAAAGGTAAATGATGAGGTTTAATTATTTTATGGGAGAAGTTAGGACGGGTAATCAGAAAAGGAAGAAAAAGAAGAGAGGAAGGGAAGAGAGTAAGGTTGGGGGGGGGGGGTGAAGCAGTCTGAGAGTACAGAGAATGGGAAAAAAAAATGAATTCTGATGAAAAGTGAAAATATTAAATACTAGCAGTACATGGAGGCTTGGTTAATCGTTCATTACGCAGCGCTTGAAGACAGACAGATAGATAGATAGATAGATAGACAGACAGACAGAAAAAATACACATACATAGCCAGACAGATAGACAGATAGATACACACATACTTATAGGCAGAGATAAAGAGGTGTGTGTGTGTGTGTGTGTGTGTGTGTGTGTGTGTGTGTGTGTGTGTGGAGGAGTTAGGTATAGCCTTCGTTAAAATCTTCCCTACTAGAAGTCTAAAATTTATCATAATCGTCTGGTAGTAGCCGGAAAAAAAAAAAAAATAGCAAGAGCAAAAACGTCCAGCTTTCCCACCATGAAGTTTATTATCACACACAGTAATTAAAACAAAAAAGTCAAAGATAAGCTGGGAGTGAGCAAAAATACCCGGAATGTTAATCACACGAGCACACAGAAGCATCAGAAAAAAATCTATCTGTTTATGTCCATTAACCTATCTATCTATAACCAAACTCCTTAATCCCGCAAGGGGTGCCAAAAAAAGCGCCTTCAATTCGCCCTGTCCTCAGCCATATGGCTGCCCTCCCTCCAACTCATACCTTCCTCGCTCATACATCTCCCCACTTCATCCCTCCATCTCATCCAAGGCCACCCCCTGCCCTTTTTCCTCCACCTCACTCACATACTCTTCTAGTCAGTCTCTCATTCTCTAACCTCACCACATGGCCAAACCATCTTAGAGTATTTCTCTTGACGCTTTCAGTCACATCCATATCAACACCACGACGCTCTTCTGCTCCCTCACTGTCTGTCTGTCTGTGTAACCTCACTTGGACATACTGTATTGTACAAAATACATCGGTATACGTACAAACACGAGTAGGCTCTTAAAATAACCCCACATACTGAAACAACGGCCGATGCAAAAACGGACCTAGGCCTATATAATCACAAAAACACCTCGGTATATTTGCAAAACAGACCGACTTATAAAGAGATACTGGTAAGCTAAAACACACACACACACACACACACACACACACACACACACACACAATCCTGTACTTAAAAATAGCTCGTCATAAAAAAAATTCAGAATACTAAGTGCACGAGAGAGAGAGAGAGAGAGAGAGAGAGAGAGAGAGAGAGAGAGAGAGAGAGAGAGAGAGAGAGAGAGAGAGAGAGAGAGAGAGAGTGAGAGAGACGGAAGGGGAAGAAAGATAATAAAAGAGAGGGAAAAAAAGAGGGTGCATGCGTAAACAAAAATGGCTTAAAAACGAGAACTGATGCCTTTTAAACCCTCCTCAATACAACACGCTGATATTACATGCTTTTCCCTCCCTTGTGGAAGTTGTGGAAGCAATGAAGAAAGTGAAATCGGGGAAAGCCACAGGAATTGATGGAGTGTGTGGTGAAATGCTGAAGCATGGGGGAGAGATAGTAGTAGAATGGATGTGGAAGATGTGCAGATTGGCCTGGGAGGAAGGTAGAGTCCCGGGGGATTGGAAGTCAGGTATAATTATTCCCTTGTACAAAGGAAAAGGGGAAAAAGAAGTGTGTGGTAATCATAGGGGCATTTGTCTTCTTAGTATAATAGGAAAAGTGTATGGTAGGATACTTATTGACAGAGTTAGAGAAAGAACAGAGGAATTAGTTGGAGAAGAACAGGGAGGC
>NC_136954.1:26487932-26552932 GCF_032717465.1 Coenobita brevimanus | reverse complement strand
AACAGACCCATCCCCTTACCCGCACCTGACCTGACTAGCTGATCAGACGAAATGCGGGAGAATATCCCCTCAGGGCTGCGTCATCACTTATTCATTCACAATTTCTCTCCATTTATTTCTGTCACGCACAGCCACTCTTCCTTGCTCAACAGACATCCCTCTCGCATCCAACGCTTTCTTCACACTGTCCATCCATCCTATTCGTGGTCTTCCTCTCAGCCTTACATCTCTCACATCAGATCTAATTATCTTTTTCACCAATCGCTCATTATCCATTCTCTCCATATGCCCAAACCATCGCAACACCCTCTGCTCAACTCTACCAGCCATCTCTCGAACAACTCCAGTTCTCCTTCGCACTTCATCATTTCGCACCCAATCCATATGCGTCACTCCACACATACTCCTCAGACACCTCATCTCCATTACATTCAAACTTTTCCTCTCCGCTACACCCATATTCCATGTTTCAGCCCCATTTAACGCAGTCGGTACCACAACACCCTCATACAGCCTTCTCTTTACTTCCATTCTAAGCGAACGACATTTAAACACTTTTTTCATTCCTCCCAGCACCTTTCCTACTTCATTTATTCTAAACTTCATTTCTGCATCTATTCTTCCATCCACAGCAACATGTAACCCTAGATATTTAAAACAATCTACCTCCTCAAGCAACTCACCATTCACGACTATATTCATCCCCCTACCATCTATCAACCTCGTACACTTCATCACTTTACTCTTATTCTCATGTACTTTCAATTTCCTCCTTTCACACACCCTTCCAAACTCCTCTACCAACTGTCTCAATCTCTCCTCTGAATCAGCCACCAGTGCAGTATCATCTGCAAACAGCAACTGCTTCAGATTCCACTCTCCACCATCAACATTCACCAGACGCAGACCTCCACCTAAAACTCTTGCATTCACCTCCCTTACAACACCATCCATGTAAATATTAAACAAGCAAGGCGACATCACACATCCCTGTCGCAGCCCCACTCTCACGGGAAACCAATCACTTACAGCATTTCCCACTCTTACACACGCTCTACTATTTACATAAAAACTTTTCACCCCTTTTAGTAACCTACCATCAAGTCCATACAATCTTAAAACAGTCCACAAAGCCTCCCTATCAATTCTATCATACGCTTTCTCTAAATCCATAAATGCCCAAAACACATCCTTGCCTTTCACTAAATGCTTTTCACACACTTGTCTCACAGCAAACACCTGATCAATGCATCCCCTCCCTCTCCTAAAGCCACACTGCTCATCACCAATCACTCCCTCTGTACCCTCTTTAACTCTCATAATTGAGGCCATTAAAGGGAAAACCAGGTAAGCGCCAAAAAAAAAAAAAAATAAAAAAAAAAATAAAAAAAACGCTGTTAAAGTTTGTGTACTTTTAATGTGACATAACTTTTCAACCAAGGAAGATATTCTGTTCTTGTTTTTTTTTTTCCATGTAGCCTAATTCATCTACTTTTCTGTAATGATACTCAGACGCTGATAATTAGTGGTATTTTAAATGAAAAAATTCAATAACATCTTCTTTCTCCTCTTGTTAGACAACAATCGACGACAAAGTAGCAGTACCTTTGCCCCTAATATGTGTAATTGAGAGAAAATATGTCAGTAGGTAAGTAAGGACATGTGCCTTTATGGTGGTGTCATAAAAAAAAGCTTGGTGGTATGGGTCGTGCCACGCGATTGGCGCGTCTTGCAGCCACCTCCTGCTGTGTGGCGCTAGCCTGGTTTTCCCTCTCACTCTTAGCCTCACATACATACGGCTTACAATAAGTGCGTGTTTTGACATGAATACTATGGTAAAATCGCCTTAACTCAAGTAGGAAAACCTGACATGATGTTGGTTTCCAAGGATGCGGTACTTGGGAGAAGAAAATACTAAGCCAAAATGGACCTAATGGTAATGTCATGGAGTGGTTGGCTATCAATAGCAGTAAGGTCGTTCACAGCCTTTTAAAAAACGTAATTTTCAACCATCTTAGGGACATCTTTTTCACTTAAACTCTTGTTGTAGTGGTAGAAGAGGATTTGGGGAATAAAGTGGTATATGTAACTCCGTTTCTTGACGGGATGGCGCTTACCTGGTTTTCCCTCCAAGCGCCTCAATTAACACTCTACATACACCTTACCTACAACACTCAACAGACTTATACCCCTAAAGCTAGTACATTCATACTTTTCACCCTTGCCTTTATACAACGGGACCACACAAGCACTTGCCCAGTCAATTGGCACCATACCTTTCTCAAAGCACACATTCAACAATCTTACTAACCAGTCAACAATAGTCACTCCACCACCCTTCAGGCATTCCACAGCACACCCATCCATACCTGCAGCTTTCCCTGTTTTCATCTCCTTTACTGCCTTCTCCACTTCCTCCTTCGTGATCAAAGAATCATTCAACTCTCCCAACACATTTATTCCTTGCACCCTTCCATCCGCCACAATCTCAGCCACTCTTTCCTCCTTTACATTTAACAATCTTTCAAAATACTCTGCCCATCTCTTCCTTACTGCAACCATTTCAATTAACATCCTTCCATCCTCTGATTTTACTCGTTCTTCCTTCCCAGACTCTCCCTTTCGCACCCTTTTCACCTCCTTCCAAAACATTTTCTTATTCTGTTGAAAATTCTCTGTCAGCCGCCTACCCCACCTCTCATCTGCTGCCACTTTAGCATCACGCACAGCCCTACTCGCTCTATTCCTCTTTTCCTTATACCTTTCATATGACATCTCATCCTTCCTCTGCAGCCACACTTCATATGCACGTCTCTTCTCAGCCACAGCCATACTTACTTCCTCTCACCACCATTCACTTCCTTTTCTTACACCACCACCCACACGTCTCACACCACACACCTCTTCTGCATGCCCCACCACAGCACTCTTAAACAACTGCCATTCCTCCTCCACGCTGCCATTTTCCCGATCTTTCACTGCGTTCCACTCATCTTTCAATTTCTCCTGATACTCTATCTTTTTCTCTCTTTTATCCAACTCACTCACTTTCAAAACCTCCCTGCCACACCTAACCCTCCTAGCTCTCACCCATCTCTTACCTACTCTTAACTTTCCCTCCACTAGGTAGTGGTCAGACATACCTCCACCCTCCCCTCTCAGAACTCTCACATCCAACAATCTTCCTAGTACATTCCTAGACACAACCACATAGTCCATTAAAGCTCTATCAACAACCCTTCCACCCTCCTGTCTCACCCATGTATTCTTATAAATATCTTTCTTCTCAAACAGCGTATTCCCAATCACCATCTCTAGCTCAACACACATCGCTATCATTTGTTCCCCATTTTCATTTCTTCCAGGCACACCATGCATACCAACTACGCCTTCAACTGCTACATTTCCCACTCTAGCATTCAGATCTCCCATCATTACCGCATTCACATTCGCTCCAAAACTCTGCAGACACTCATCAACATTATTCCAGAAAGACTCCCTCTCTTGCTCATCCCTTTCACTACCAGGCCCATATGCACTCACAAACACCCACAACTCACGTTCAAATTTCGCTTTCACCCACATCAGTCTCGATGACACCTCCTTCCATTCAATCACACACTGCTGTACTTCCGGACTCACTAACAAGGCCACACCTTCTCTTGCCCTTCCTCTATCAACACCTGACAATCTTCCATTCACACTTCCAAACATAGACTCACCCTTCCCTTTCATCTTCGTTTCACTCAAAGCTAACACATCCAACTTTCTTCTCACAAACATTCTCCCAATCTCCTCCCTTTTAGCCTCAATCGTACTACATCCACGCACAATCATAGACCCAATCTTCAGGGTACGGGGATAACTCCATCCCCCATCCCTTTCTCTGGCCTGTCTCTTTTTAGGAACTAAAAAACAGAGAAGGGGGTCCCTAGTCCCCTCACCCCGCCCCTTTTAGTCGCCTTTTACGACACGCAGGGAATACGGTGGCAGTATTCTTCCTAACACAACCTGGCCGCAGAGTAGTAGTACCACCCCATAGTGCGGCCAGTTGTGTCCCCCCCCGCCACAGGGGGGGGGGGGGAGGACACAACCAGATGCATGGATTTTTTTATAGGAAACATTTGCACAGGTCAAGTTTGCAAGCATAAATGCTAAAATGCGACCATTATGGTTATGGTAATTTTACGCGTTCCGGAGAAGTACTTAACACAGTACTCAGAAACAGGCATGAGGGAAATTATTTATGTTACCAAATACACATTCATGGCAAGTATAAAAGCTTCTGAACTGTAATTAATACACAGCTACAACACAAGAGCTGCAGCGACTCCATCGGTAGTGTACTCGTCTCACGATACGTGTGCTCTGGGTCTATGGTTCGATCCCCCAAAGATATGGACATTTAAAGTGGCTCCTGGTAGTACGTCTCATATATCTGAATTTGCTGTTCTGCTAATGACGTAACACTCTCTAATACAGTCAGTACAACACCTCGACTACCACATGCGTCACCTTTCCTGCTGACACCCCTGCCCCATTTGTGCTTCGCCAGCAAGAGGAAGGATTTACTGACTCCCACTCTTCCTCGGAGGAGAAGGTCCGGTCCTGCAAGGGGCCTCATATGGACTGATGCAGATGATGGTGCAGAAATGTTATGGTATTTGCGTATCCTTAATATGAACCTTGGGACAATAAAGGAGAGAAAAGAACTATAAATGCGGTATAAATAATTCTTATATATATTATTACTCGTTTCCGCAGGGTTGTGTCTGAAATCCTCATTCTGTCTTTTACAGTCACAGTTTAGAGCAACCAAAAACGCACACACACACACACACACACACACACACACACACACACACACACACACACACACACACACACACACACACACACACACACACACACACGCACACACACACACACATACACACACACACACACACACACACACACACACACACACACACACACACACACACACACACACACACACCTCACTGCTGCTCCCTATTTACCCACTACATTTCTTGTCAATAACGAACCCCTTCAGTACGATGGCGTCTTATTCACTTCAGGTTGTATGCTAAAACGTGAAATCCCAAAGTGGAGCGTAAAACCCTGACTATGGACGGTCATTTATGGAACACCTGTGGTTTTTACGCATGGGCAGCCTGCATCCCAAATTAGAGAACGCAGTCAACAGCCATTTAGGAAGGCCAAATACCTTCCATCACTATCAAGTGCTGTAAAATCATCGTCGGAATTCTGGGGTCAGCATCCCACTTCTCGATTTAAGGTTTAAGTATGTGACCCTAAAACTCAGACTACCACAAAGCAAATTTTCTGAAGTGTGAAAAGGCTCTCTGCTTGTGAAGGGGTTAATGGAGGTTATATCTAATTCGTCTAATACGAAATTATTCCCCTAAGCAAAATGGTACGCTGGTAGGAAATATAAACCAAATTTAACTACACTATATTACTACACGGACAATTTTCCCCTCAACACAAATTATGATGTCTCAAAGGACGTATTTCTGCTCTGCCAACATTCAAAGGACGTATTTCTGCTCTGTCAACATTCAAAGGACGTATTTCTGCTCTGCCAACATTCAAAGGACGTATTTCTGCTCTGTCAACATTCGAAGAACGTTTTTCTGCTCTGTAAACACTTAAAGGACGTATTACCGCTTTGTAAACAAAGAACATATTTCTGTTCTGTAAACATTCTAAGGAAGTATGTCTGTTCTATAAATATTAATATTGCTCTCCTCAGGTGTCATTAATAAAAGATCTTATTCATTTCTTTACGACAAACATATTTTCATTACAGCTTTGATTATTGTGTGTGTGTGTGTGTGTGTGTGTGTGTGTGTGTGTGTGTTCACTTTAACACTACCATTTTGTTAAATAACAACAGAGGAAGCAAAAACAAATGAATAAAAAAAAATACATACATCAGATTACTGGTGTCCTCTGTTCATAAAATATCTGTAACAGTTAGACTTGAACAGCTGTAGGTTGAAGTTTGGAGGGAAACAATTCTGGGGAAGCCAGTTCCAAAGAGATGCAGTTCGGGGAATGAAAGAATTCTGATAGGCAGAAGTCCTGCAAAATGGCCGAGTGACATCCCAGTCATGAGCGCTACCAGCCGCCCGTGTAGCACAAGGGAAGGCATGGAGAGGTGACACCATGGACGCAACTTCGTCTGAGCATTCGCCATAAAAATATCTGTAAAATAATGCAGGGGAGGCAACATTCCTTCTTACATGTAGGGGAGGTAGTTTATTTGTAATGGCAGGGTTGTTAATAATTTAACAGCTTTGTTCTGAATTCTGTCTAGTTGTTTTAATGCAACCTCACCACACCCATTCCACGAGGGTGAGCAATATTCAAGCTGAGAGCGCACATGATTCTCATAATTTATAGCTAACTGCTCGTCGGTGAAGAAGTTACAAACCCTGTACATTAACCCATGTTTCTTTGAGGCGGTTTTACCAAGGGATCTAACATGAAAGGTCCAGCTGAGTGAATTGTTAAGTGAGACGCCAAGAATTTCAATACTTTTGGAGATGGGAATATTAGTAGTCCTGAAGGTAATATACGAATCTGGCAATATCTGTCTATTAGTAAATTGTATATATTTAGTTTTACTAGCATTAAATGAGACAAGGTTGTTTTGTCCCCATTCACTGATCGTAGATAAGTCTTGATTTATGGAGATGGCTGTAATGAGGTGAGAGGTAGAGATATTAGACTTTGTAAATGGTTTCTGAGTATGAATGAACTATGCAGTGCTGAGTCATCTGCATATGAGTGGCTGGGATTGTGGGTGACGGATAAGAGATCATTAATATGAACCAAGAACAGGATTGGCACCAGAACTGATCCCTGCGGCACGCCAGCATTAACTGAGTGGAAATTGGAATATACATCATCTACTTTTATTTTCCTGTCACTGAGAAATGAGGAAATCAAGGGAACAAAAGACGTTAGTCCATAGCAAGGGAATTTGGACAGCAGGGAACGGTGCCATACTCTGTCGAAAGCTTTAGAAATATCAAGGGCTACTGCATGAGTTTCTCCAAGTAGGTCAATTTGTCATAAGGACTTTGTAGTTACTTGTAGAGAAGTATATTTTAGACTTGTGGTCGAGCGGCTTTTATATCTTGTAGTAGTTTCCCCACCAGATGTCATGTAGTGACGGGAGAGGTAAAGAATAGTATGGGACTATTTTTATTTGTCTTGGAAATATTAAACAGGTATAATAGTATAAGTCCTGGGTAGCTACCTCCCTGTCTCGCTATCTCTCTCTCTCTCTCTGTTCTAAAGCTAATCTCCGTCTCGACCTCTCTCTAGGGTCGCTTGTCTCCTTCTAAACTCTCTTTCCTAACATCTCGTGTAGTAGGGTGTGTGTGTCACGTATCTTCCTCATGGCAACAGAACTTTCTCACGAGAGGACTGCTGACAGCTAACTGAATCATCTCCTTACTGGCCGCTGTCGTCAGCTTTCCTCCGTGTAAGCGTTTAGCGCTGCTCGCTTCTCGCAAAACACAACACCTTCTCATCATTTGACTTCCTGCTTCTATCTGTCTCTCTATCTATCTATTTATCTATCTATCTATTATGTAGTCCTATATTTGCTCGGCCGCGCGAAAATGACGTACCATCGACATTTAATAGTTATAATATATTAATACATACTACATACACATTATAATGAACTTATAAGCTAATTAAGTGAAATACATAATATTGTAAAGTAACATAATTGTATGAATATTGTATACATATATTATTCATAGTAAATAGTGATTATTCAGTAATATTACATTTTAAATAAGTTGAATACATATTGGAATAAATGCATTAAAGTAAATTATTTAACTGTAATACAGTATGTACTTGGGTTATTATAGTGAAATGCATACATGCAAGAATAAAAATAGTTTAAAATTAAGATTATTGTAAGAGTTATTAATATTTCATTCAAAGATAATGGTACTGGTTTGTCATATATGGGTCATTCTTCTTTGTGTTATTATTATTTTTTTTTTTTTTTTTTTTTTTTTTTATATATAATTAATACTATATACAAAATATATACACTTCATTCAGGGTGGTTAACTGTGATGTTAACTCTCCCCCCACTAAACAATGACTCCAAATTAGCAATTCTTGCATGCATTCTGTGCATGGCCAACAGCAATACTGCAACCACAATGCAGATAATTATGAAGACAGAAGGTGCTTGGCTATACACATAATATGGGTTGAACATACTCAAACTCAAATCTTCCCAGGGCTTCATTGTTTCATTGATCAGCTGCATAGTTTCAAACTTAGGTGAAGTCAGCTTAATACTTGTGCTCATGTTTAAGTCCATATCAGGCAGTGGGTGGAAATGTTTGTGTGTATGGTTGATAATGGCGTAGTGATTGATGGTGGAAAAAGTAGACATGGATGGTGTAAATACCGCACAGTAGTCTGGTGCTATGTATAATCCTGAGGCCGATGTATGAGATGGTGGTATATCTGGACAGACTATGTAAACTGATGTGTTATGAGGGAAATAAAAAAACTGCGAGTGTCCAATGCGTTGATGGTGTACAAGTTTATCTGGAGCAAAAGTGAAGTTGCAATGATGATGAATATTGTTATTGCTGATGATAGCCATTTCACAAGGGACCGTATCAGTAGGCTGAAACGTGAAAATGTACGCAGGACAAAGATGAACAGCATGTAAGGATGTGCGGCACTTTCGCTCAATCGTTGACTCACTTGCTAAAGTGACAGTGTCTCGTCTCTTGGAGACCATGATGAGTTCGGTGTCTGTGTTGATGTTGATGATGACTAAAGTGTTGTTGTTTCTATAGGGGAAGGGGTGTATTTGGTATACTGTGAACAGGTCTTCCGTGATGAATGGTACATGAACTATCACTGATGTTGGTGTTAGTGTTGCTTCCAAGTACGGGTAATATTGCATAAATTCCCTACTGCGGAACAATGGCTTCAATTTATGTTTATGTATGCCTTGACTAACTATCTGACGTAGCTCATGAACTGGGAGTAAGTCATTTGTGATCTTGCCATCACCAGCATTCGAAATTCCTTGCATAAGTGCCCTGAAATGATCTCTAGTGTTCTCTAATTGTAGTAGAATCGTGTCAATATGTTCTGTGATGATGGAGAAGTGCTGGAAAAGGGTAACGTTACCCTCCAAGTTATTTATTTTATCTATACTCTCGAGAGCTACGTTTTCTGCTTGTTTCAGATTTTTCACAATTGTTTTCATTGCTGAGTTCTGTCCTGTGATGAATTTATCTTGGTATGTTAGTACCTGAGCTATCTTATTAAATTTTTTGTTTATTTCTTTAAGGTCATCCTCTGTAGCCAATCCAAAGATGTTCCCAAGAATTGCGCCGCCCAGATCGAACAAACCGCGCTTTTGGCGAGTACGTGTGATGTTGTTCCTGTCGCTCAGCACCTCTGTTCCAGAAGATGGGAGATCTTGGATCATGACGAGCATAGTTGACTTCGCCTGTTCTAGTTTCCATTTCGCTAACTTCACCATTTCATCCACTTCCTTGGTGATATGTGATTGTGAAACATAATTCCCTATCTTGAAGTCCAGAGTTCGCATCGGCGTCGCAAGTCTTTCTATATAAGTAGGTAAGTCATACAAGTAATCTAGACTTATTTCAGTACTCATGACATCCTTGACGATTGTAGTCGTGGCCGTTGGAGCTATGAGGCATCCTTGTCGTACTATATGCTTGGGGTCTAGGTGCGCATATACTCTTACTATGTATAGGAGAATCCATAGCATAAGTCCCTTCATCGTAACCTACCGAAAAAAAATCTATTAATTTCCTATAAAGCTGTGGTTGATGATAGTGATGATGTGCGTTACGGTTGGCTGTTATTTCATTTATAGAAGGAGTTTAAATCGATATTTAATTCTCGTAAATGATGTACTGTAGATTTCATTGGAATAGTTGCACCTATGTTCGATTGTTTGGTATATGACCTTAATTTCTTTTTGTAATCATTGTTGTGTTCTTGCTTGGTTTCTTGAGGTACGTTCACCTGTTCGGTTGTATCCGAGGCTGAATAATTATGTGATAATTCCCTTGAAACTCGTTTTAAATGGTCAATATGAACTTGTTTTTCCTCGCCACTTGAAAGTGACTTAATTAAAACTTTGTTTGCCTTTATGTTAATTACTCTGTATGGGCCCTCAAATTTAGGGGATAATTTATTGTCTCTCGTATGAATGACTCCGTAAACAATGTCTCCTAAGCTGATAGGTGAATCTTTTGCCTTTTTGTTAAATGCCTCCGTCATTTCTTCCTTGGACATCGTTAATTGTTTTTGCACTCTTTTGTGTATGTCCTGGAATTCACGTAAACGGAGTTTAGAGTAATCATCGTAATTGTATATAGGCATGCTGTCACCTTCTAGGAGCTCATATGGTAATTTTTTATCTGTGCCATATATAATGAAATGTGGTGTGTCACCAATGGATTTATTTATAGACCCATTAATGGAGGCCTCTACTCTGGGAATCCAATCATCCCAGCTTGCATAATTTTCACTGAGAATGTGTCGTAGCACATCTAATACCTTTTTATTTTGTCTCTCTACCAACCCATTCGATGCTGGGTGATAGGCCAAAACGTTAACCTTTTTAATGTTGTATTGTTTACATATTTCTTGTAAGATCTCAGAATTAAATTCTCCTCCATTATCACTTATTAATACCTTTGGGGTAGTAAAGCGACATATTACATTATCTGTTATTGCCTTTGCTACTGTCTCT
The DNA here is from genome assembly GCF_032717465.1 of Coenobita brevimanus. NCBI lineage: Eukaryota > Metazoa > Arthropoda > Malacostraca > Decapoda > Coenobitidae > Coenobita > Coenobita brevimanus. Next base: position 26,542,107 of record NC_136954.1, on the reverse strand, counting down.
GCTGTCTTATCTTTAATTGGAGCTAAAATGACATAACGGGAAAAATGATCCGTTGCTACGAATAAGTATAGGTTATTATTGTATGATAATGGCATCTTGAGTAAATCAACAGCGACAACGTCCCATGGTTGATGTGGTACTGGGTAATTACCCATCGGTGCAGGTGTGATTGGGTATCCTTTGTGTTTCGCACATGATTCGCATCTGTCTATATGATTGTGTATATCTCTTCGTAATGAAGGCCAGTAATATAATAGCTGGGCTTGGTTGAATGTCTTATCCTTTCCAGGGTGTCCTGCATGTGGGCTGTCGTGTATCATTCGTAATACTTGGGGTATCATGTCATTAGGTACTACCAACTGGTTAGTATTTCTTTGGCGTTTTGGTTGTTTAGAGTTAATTTTGTATAATGTATTATTGACCATTGTGAATTGTTCAAGTGGGACATGCAGTTTGGGTAATTGTATGTCATCTCCACTTTCTAACTTGTATATTACTTTTGACCATACTGGGTCAAGTCTTTGTGCCTTTGCGATATCCTCGTGGTCTGGGATATTTCCTTTGAGATCTAACGCCGCAACCTGAATTGTGTTCGGGTTCCTAGATAATGCGTCCGCTACTATATTCATTTTACCTTGTATATAATGTATTTGTACATTGTAGTTTTCAACTGTACATTTCCATCTTGCTCTCCTCCCAGAAAGGAGTTTTTCTTTAAACATACCCACCAGTGGTTTATGGTCGGTGAATAAGTGGATTTCGTAACCATATACCAAATCTCGAAACTTTTGTAATGCAAAAATCACTGCAAGTGCCTCTAAGTCTGTAGTGCTATAATTTTTCTCCGCACCTCTTGTTTGTCTGCTGGCAAATGCAATTGGTTGATTCTTTCCTCTTTTATCTTCCTGCATCAGTACAGCCCCTAATCCTTTAACTGATGCGTCTGTACAAATAAGAAATGATTTCGTGTAATCTGGATATGCTAAACAAGGTGCATTCGTTAGTTTAATTTTTAGATTGTTAAATGCCCTTTTTGTTCTTCTTCCCATTGGAATACAGCATCTTTTTTGAGTAGTTGGAATAGAGGGAAGGCTATATGAGAGAACTGTGGTACGAAGGACCTATAGTACCCAGCCAGACCTAAAAATTGTCTAACTTCGTCAGTCGTAGTGGGTTCAGGAAAATCTCTCACTGCCTGTATTTTGTCATCAGTGGTGTGAATACCATCAGAACTTAATTTGTGGCCTAAGAAATTTATTTCCTTAAAGCAAAATTTGCATTTAGAAAGTTTAATTTTTAATCCAGCATCACTAAGCTTTTGTAAGAGTAAGTCTAATTTCCTGAGATGATCCTTAATATTCCTCGTTGCGATAATAATATCGTCAAGATAAACAAATATTCCTTGTCCTAAAATTCCGGACAATACGTAATTCATAAGACGCTGGAACGTACCGGGGGCTGTCCTCAGTCCCATTGGCATTCTTGTATATTGATAATGGCCTCTGTTTGTTGAAAAGGCAGTGTATTTACGTGACTCCTGAGATACCGGAATCTGATAGTATCCGTTTAGGAGATCGATGGTCGAGAATATATTATTCTCAGGACCAATATTCTGTAGCACATCACTTAGCAATGGCATGGGAAATCTGTCAGGGATTGTGTGATTATTTAGTTTACGGTAATCTACTACCGCACGCATTTCTCCATTTCTCTTGGGCACAAAGAAAAGGGGAGCGTTCCACGGAGAAACTGAAGGCTCAATAATTCCAAGCTTTAACATTTCATCGACATACTGATTTGCAAGTGTACGTTGGGAGTGTGGTATGCGATAAGCTGGTACGAAAATTGGTGGTGTTTCTGGGTGCACATTAATCATGTGATTAATCAAGTTAGTACACCCTAATCGTTCTCCGGGCAAGGCTACGGTGTCCCTGTGTGTTTCCAGCAGGGTTAACAAATCATTTTCTTCGTCAAATTCACCTGAGTGAATTAAATTCTCTTTTATTCTTTCTCTATCCGTAGATTTTATCTCACTTGTTACTCCACCAATATTTATTTCCTTCACAGGGGCGAAACATTTTTCAATATTAACTATGCAAGTTCCCTTCTTCAACTGAACTTCCCCATTCATGTGATTAATAATGAATATCTGAGTTAGCCCTTCGTCGTTCGTATGACATAATGCGTTTTCTACTGACAATCCTTTTACTTTACATAATTCTTCTAAGACAAGAACAGTACTATTCCGTAATTTGCTCTTTATGGTAACCATGTATGAATTAGGTGGTATAACCAAATCATTAGTGAGATGGGCTGGAAAAATTGATAAATCAGTGCTGTTATCTGGGTCACTAATTCTGGAGGATGGGGTTGCTGGTGTAAGTGGATCTATACACTCATCTGTTTGTGTATGTTTGTTAAAGCCTTTAATATTACCAATTCTTTTTGGCTCTCTTCTACCAATCGGTGAGGGCTCTGAAAGTATTTCCTCTATAAATTCATTATCAAAGTCTATTCCATTCATTTGTGGGAGTATAGTTATGTTCTCAGTTCTCATGGATCTTAAGCCCAGTAACATATGAGCTTTAATTGCTAAGTTTTCAACGATATAGAACAATGCAGAGAATGGTCTTGTAGTTTCTGTGAAACTGAGATTTAATCTTATCATACCTTTTACTGTAATCTCTTGACCATCTACTGTGTTTAATTCTAAATCAGCTTCATCCAGAAAAGTTACTTTCTTTTTATTTTTAAGAATTCTATTTAGTTCTTCATGTGTTATTAAGTTCACTGGAGAGCCTGTATCTAAAAATAAGGAAACGTTTTGATCCTCACATACAGCTGGTATCAAGATACACTCATTTCCCAACATGCCTCCTATGTGAAGTTTAACCTTGTTCTTCTTTACGTTTGTTCGTTTTTTGTCATGACTTGGTCTTCCCCGATTTGAACATAGACACAATTTTTTCTACTGTTTTGCAATCACTAGTCCAGTGCCCTTGGTATCTATGATGCCTACAGTAAGGACCAAACCCTTGTGTCTTTTGATTATCCTCTTTTGCCTTGATAAAGCATTCATACCTTGTGTGTCCTGGTTTTGCACAGTAATGACACAGAATGGACCTATCCCTTGACTGTGACCTACGAGGTGATTTCCCATAAAAAGTGTTGTTTATAGCGCGAGACCTGCTCGGGCTGCGCGAAAAACTTATGAAACTGCCTGTAGGAAGGCGTGTGGGAACGAGGTCTAGGCGTCTTTGCTTGTTTGGGCTGCCTCATTTCAGGTCGCGATCGATTTTGTTCTCTGTTTGGGGTCGGTGTTGATGTTTTCACAGCTGATACTGTCTCAGGTACCCTGATTCTACCAGAATGTGCATGTGTGTCGACCACACCTGCTTTACTGCACTGCATCTCTACCTCGTTCATTAAGTCTAGTAAGCACATTCCAGGGATGTACGCGATTGTTTTGGCGATCTTAAGGGTTCTATCAGGTAATTTACACAAGGCAGCTACATAACCAATGATGTCCACGACGAGGTCTGGGGACATCTTTCCATCATCTGTTATCCACTTAGAATTCTCCAGAGTAGCTAATAGGGTTCTCTTGATTGTGGAGACATCAGCAGTTATTTCACTGAGCACATGGTTTGTAGTGTGCTCCCTTACAAGATCTACAATTTTATGTAATTCTGGAATTATACCTGGCAAGAAGTTCATACCTCCAGAAAATTTCTTCAGAAATTCAGTTTTAAATTCATCATATGTCCTAGCACGATGTAGCTTATCGGAGCGCAATAAATTGCTTGCTGGACATCTTTCCTGGCTTATGCAAGATGAAAAATAGCAATTTTCTCTTGTTCATCTAGTATGTGGCGCTTGATGAACATTTGTTCGCACTGACTGATTAATGAAATGACATCAATGCGATCCTTGTCTGTGCCAGAGAATTTTGGGGCAGTCTTATCCTCGTGATACACAAAAACGTGAGGTGTGGTTTTTAGATCAGCAGTATTTGTTTCTTGATTCATATTTAATGATTGCCCTGTTAATTCAACTTGTACGAGTTTATCGTTATGTGAGGGAATGGTAGAATATGTATGACCGGACCGGTGAACCCTGTTAAGTATATTGGCATACGTATTTAAGGCAGCTGCGAAGTCGATACTCTCAACGTCTGAAGGGGTTTCCCACTCATCATCCGAAACTCCCGTATTTGTTTCCTTATCTATAACGTGTGGTGTGGGTTGTACAATGGGTGGGCTGTCTCTTAATTGTGAGTCTGATGTTGTGGCAATTTGTGTGTCATCTGGTATTAACGTGGGTGGTTGCGAAAATATTCCTGTCATTAAGATATGATGTTATGAAATACGCCTCTTGTTTATTTATGTCCTAGCAAACTAGATGATTAAATAAGTTGAATATAGCTAATTTTAGCACTGAGAAGAAATAAGCAAGTATAATTTTACCCACTTGATACAGATCGTAGAGGTGTGTCGATACAAAAGTCGATCTCGGAAGAAAACAGGTTTGATTGAAGATCTCTTGATAATTCTAGTGGTGTGTTGATGGACGATATTACTCAGGAAACTCCATGGCCTGGTATTTGTAGTGGTTAACGGCTGTCCCAGGCAAACCTCAACATAGAATGTCGAATTTCCAACTTAACTGTGAAAATAAGTGAATATGAGTAGGAGCTATGTGAATAATGAGTAATGAGTAGTGGGTGAGAAGTGCCTGGTGTCAGTCACACGTTGCTTGGTATGGCAGACTCGCGTTGTGATGTCATCTCAGCACATGGTGACGTCGGCTTCCCACACTGGTAGCTGTGGTGAGTGAATGAGTAGCGATGAGTAACTTGAGTGAAGACGAGTGAGTAAGATGAGTTGTAAATCGTGTCTCACTCTTCGTTTGTTTGTTCCCTTTATTCTATGTGGAAGTTTTCTCTGTCCTTTTCTCTAGTGATTTATTCGTTGTGGGATGAAGACTGCCGCTACTTGTAGGTGCGTGTAGAAGATTATACAGACGACGTAGAGTTGTTAATTGTAGTTGATTGTAGATGGCTGTAGTTGATTGTAGATGGCTGTAGACTTTGTAGAACTGAAGCTAACCTTGTAGTCTCGGTTGCTTTTGTAGAAATTTGCTTTTAATTCGGAGACGATGTCCGCAGATTTGCTGGTTTGTCGTTAAGCTACTTGCAAGGCGTCGAGTGATCTCTTGACCTCTGCATCAGCGTAATGATCTGGGAGACGGAGGGGGCAGGAGCTGATATTGTTGGTTGTTGTCAATCTTGATATTTTGTAGGAATTTAATGTTGATTCGTGAAGGACGAGGTTCGTATACGTTCGCTGCCACCAAATGTCATAAGGACTTTGTAGTTACTTGTAGAGAAGTATATTTTAGACTTGTGGTCGAGCGGCTTTTATATCTTGTAGTAGTTTCCCCACCAGATGTCATGTAGTGACGGGAGAGGTAAAGAATAGTATGGGACTATTTTTATTTGTCTTGGAAATATTAAACAGGTATAATAGTATAAGTCCTGGGTAGCTACCTCCCTGTCTCGCTATCTCTCTCTCTCTCTCTGTTCTAAAGCTAATCTCCGTCTCGACCTCTCTCTAGGGTCGCTTGTCTCCTTCTAAACTCTCTTTCCTAACATCTCGTGTAGTAGGGTGTGTGTGTCACGTATCTTCCTCATGGCAACAGAACTTTCTCACGAGAGGACTGCTGACAGCTAACTGAATCATCTCCTTACTGGCCGCTGTCGTCAGCTTTCCTCCGTGTAAGCGTTTAGCGCTGCTCGCTTCTCGCAAACACAACACCTTCTCATCATTTGACTTCCTGCTTCTATCTGTCTCTCTATCTATCTATTTATCTATCTATCTATTATGTAGTCCTATATTTGCTCGGCCGCGCGAAAATGACTGAAGGATGGTATGAGTTAGATTATGTCAATGGTGATCTTTCGTGGCGAAGTGTTATTTACCTGTATGAATGAAAATGAAAGCAGACACAAGTAACCTTATGCACAACTTAACCCCTTCAATCATACCTTTTCACTTTAAGCTTGCTACCTAAAGTCAATTTTAGTCAGTTTGGGGACGACCTCCGGCTGGGACGAGGTTTATGAAGATTATACTGTATGTTAAGCTTATCCTGAAGTGAATCAAACCGTCCGAATATAGCAAGAATAAAATACAAACACGCCATCGAATTGAAGGGGATAAGATGAGAGTAAATACTGGACCTCATCGTTATTCTTCCTTCCCAGTTCCATAACTCTACCGGAGCTACCTCGTTCATCAATTATTTCCAAAGGCCAGCTCCTTCCCTCCTTCTTTTCCATCAGTATCGTCTTTCTTTCTTAATTCTTCCTCACTTACAGCTATTCATGTTCTTTTCTCCTATCTTCAAGACTGAATCATCATCATCATCATCATCATCATCATCGGCCATCATCCTCATCCTCATCACCACCAGCCATCATCGTCATCATTATCATCATCAGTCATCATCATCATCCTCAATCATCATCATCATCATTCAGCACCATCATCAATCATCATCATCATCATCATGTCATCAATCATCGTCATCAATCATCACCACTACCATCATCATCATCAAATCTTTACCTCCTTCTACCTTCCCTTTCTTTTCTTCTCATTCTCATTAGCCTTCTCAGTACCCTCATCCAGTCGTATTTTCTGTTACTTCTCCTTTCCCTTTGATATTACTTTTCTTTCTTATTCTCCTCTCTCTTTCTCCCTGCCACTCTGCTTCTTCCCTTCCTTCTTTCTTGTCAAACATTTTTCTCTCGTGTTTCCTTCTTGTCACCATTCATTTTCCTTTCTTTTATTTTGCCATCTCCCTTCTCCATTTCCTTCCTTCATGTCAATTCTCCCTTTCCTTTTCTTCCTTCTTGCCATCTGCCCTCTCTCTTTACTTACTTTTTTTGCCATTTCCCTTCTCCTCTTTCTTTCCTCTTGTTAATTTAATTTTTCCCTTTCCTTCCTTCTTGCCATCTCCGTTCTTTTTCTTCCTTGTCCTCCTTCATCCGCCTTTCTTTTTGTCATTTCTCTCCCTCCCATTCCCCTTCTCCTCATCCAACTCTTTCTCTTCTTCAACCATCTTTTTCCCTACTACTCCTTCATTTCCTTCTCTTTCCCTCTATTTTCAGTTCTTTTTTTCCTCAATCTCATGTTTTCCCTTCTTCCTTTCCTTCCCATCCTCTCTTTCCTCGTTTCTTCCCTCCCTTCTCCAATCTTATATCCTCCTCTCCTTCTTTCTATTCTATTTCCCTCTCACTCCTCTTCCTTCTCCCCCCTCATTTCCTCCCCTCTCCTCCCCCATCATCCTTTCTTTCTCCTCTCTCTCTCTCTCTCTCTCTCTCTCTCTCTCTCTCTCTCTCTCTCTCTCTCTCTCTCTCTCTCTCTCTCTCTCTCTCTCCTTCCATCCCAAAATACCTAACACAAGAAATTCAAGTCCAAAAAAATCCTCCTTGAAAAAACAGTGGACGAAGACCAAAGACGGGACGGAGAGGGGAGGGAAGAATTTCAGAGCTGGGAGGGGAGGAAAGGGGGAAAGGGTTTTATACGCGGATTTCGAAGGTAGGGGATTAAAGTGTAGAAGAGGGAGAGGGATTGGGGCGAAGATGATGATGGGGGAGGAGGAATGCAGTGGGTGTAGGGGGGTAGGGAAAAGGGGAGCCAGGAATGTTCGAGATTTGAGAGAAGGGAATGGGAGAAAGGGGTGGCGAGGGGAGGGGATACAAAGGGTAAGGGTGGCAAGGGTAGGGGTAGCGAGAGGGGTGGGGCAAGCTCAAGGGGAGGGGGAATGGTGCAGGGACGGTGGCAAGGGAAGGAAGGCGACGGTGGGGGGTGGGGGTGAGGGAATAGGAGAGGGCTCAGACAGACAGGCCAGAAGACAGTCACGAGCAGACAGACAGTCGGCACCGATCCGAATGTGCATTAGTAAAAATAACAATGGGCGACGGAGGAGAGGAGGCTAACAGAAAGGACTGGGGCTGCAGGAGATAAAATGGGGTGGGCTGAAGCAAAGGGGAAGGAACAGACAGGCAGTAGACATGGATATCTGGACGAAGAACAAGGAAGAAAGAAGAAAAAAGAATAATAACAAGAATAAGAATAGGAATAAGAAAAGAAACAGAAATTGGCATAAGAAGGAGATGGAGGAAAAAAAATAATAATAACAATGATGATGATGAAGATGATGATGATGATGATGATAATAATAATAATAATAATAATAATAATAATAATAATAATAACAATAATATCAGTGGGAGAAGTCGAAGAAGGAGAGATCGGAGATGGGTAGAGGGGGTGGAGAGGAGAAGTGGTATACAAGAGGTGGGGGACAGACAAACAAACTGACAGGCTGACTCAGACAAAGAGGCAGACAGAGGAGCGGGAGGGAAGGCAGACAGGCAGTCGGCGCAAATATCCGAAAGACGATAGAGGTTGGGGAGGGTGGGGAGTTGGAGATTGTGAGGGAGGTAGGGAGGAGGCAAAGGCAGAGAAGATGGGGCAGGGAGGGTTGAGGCAGGGAGGGTTGAGGCAGGGAGGGCGGCAGGTAGTCCAAGCACGTAGCTGGGATATTAAACTAGGTGGCACAGCAAGGACCAATTTTGGGCAATTCCGCCGTATCAGGAGGGGATTTTGTGTCGCTTACCACTGGATGGGTTTCGTTTTCGTCTCTAGCCTTTGACCTTCCCCTTCCCCCCCTTCCCTCCTCTCCTTTCTTTTTCTTTTCTTTCTTCTTTTTTAAGGGAGCAGGAGAGATAGGGTTGGGACTTTTTGGCGAGTAGGGGGGGGGGGGGGACACTGGATTTGAGACTTTGTGGAAAGATAGTGTTGGGTTTGAGGCTTTTTGAGGGTTAGGAGTATTGACTTAAATTTTTTTATTACTGGCGAGGAGTTTTTATTCTCCTCGAGACTTCACAGAGTGGGGGAAATTTGTTTTCGGGAGGATGGGGTGCGGTGTGGGAGGTGGAGAGGTGAATATGGTTCTGACTTCTTGGCCAGACATATGACATTGGACTCGTCTTCCATTACTACATACAAAACATCAAGAAGCTGTGCATCAAAGACTCAGCAGAATTAGGGCAATTCAAGAGACAGACTTTGGGCAAAAAAAAAAGAGATACACTTCCTACTCTACAAACAATATATTAGATCAGTGGTATACCCGGGATGTGCCCCATCCTATCTAACACACTCTACACCACCTTGCAGACCATGTACAGCGACGCTCTGCACATCATCACTGGCTGCATTAATACCACTATACGTGGCAGCCCATGTCAACAAACAACACTCGTCATTACATGCCAGAGCAACACAACACAACTAAACACAAAACAATCACCACACAAACATTACCAGACCCTCTTCAACAACATCCCACCTCCAGACAATCCAACACAAGCAATGGAGAAACACCTGAATACCCATTTCATGTGCAGGGCAATACAACACCTTGACTGCAACGCTTTACCACAATCTCCCCTTCTAACATCCACCCATCAGAGGTACTGCATCCTTAAACAGAGTTGATCGAGTTCACTTAGCTTGGCTTATATCACGACCTCACCCAGCTCTCCTCAGTTAGATTAAAGGTGGGTGAAGTCACTGACGATACATGCCCCACTTGTAGAATTGGCCCACACAACATGACATATATAATGGCGCACTGCAGCACACGTCACAGTAAGATACAGACACAACAATGGTGTAGGGAACCTACGGGACGATCCCATTGAAGCAGTTGCTTACCTGCGGTCGACGGGTCTGCTGGAAAAAGTTTTACAGTGGTTGAACAACAACAACAACAACAACAACCAGCCTTTAGGGGTAGTGGTGCTGATAATGTTTAAAAGGCTTCGTGTGATAGGATAAACGGATTTTCTTGAAGACTTTTTTCTGGGGGGGGGGGGAGGCGGGAGTAGGATTGTCTAACGCTACATTCTATCAGAAGCCTCGACTAAATGGCCTTCGATCGTTTCCCTACATACTCAATAACAACCTCACCGCCCACGACACACCACTTTCCCTAAATTCTCTGTTTCCTCCTCTCCCCACTCACTTTTATGTCTCCCTCTACTTCCCTTATAAACTTAACTACTGTACAGTTTCCTAGTCAGTCTCTCACTCTCCCATGCATAACCTTATCATCAGTCTCATCTCTCCACGTACTACCTTAGTCTCTCACTCTCACTTACATTACCTGATCTCTCCTAGCTAGTTCTCTATCTCCCTTTCCTTTTTAACATTCGTTTTTTTTTCCTTTTCAGTGCGTATTTTCTGGTATAAATCTCTCTAACCACTTTCAGCTCAATAGATGGATAGGTGTAGTCACATGGCAAGGTCCACCTAACTACTATCCAAGGAGACTCATTCCTACCTCATCATTGTAGCCCATCGAATTTTTCACAGCCACTACATACTTCGCATTCACGTTGGGGAATGACCAAGTTTTGTCAAACGAGAAAAATCATTATCAGTCTGCCGGTAAAAAAAAGGGTCACTGAAACTCATGACAATAATTTAGGCAGTTGGGGTTCAGAGACACTCACTCATTCTCCTTCGTATTATAATTCTTTCGCCTTAAGCTGGCCTAGATTTTCTTCCTTTTGCTCAGTGGCAGAAGACAATAATACTATGGCTCTGTATTCTTCCAACAGCACTAAACGATTGACATCTTAAGCCAGTGTTAATCTCTTGCTATAGATCAGAAATCAAGATGAAGAGACGGTAATTTTAGGCCAAGTTAGAGTAGAAAGGGTATAACACTTACAGAAGCACTCAGAACTAACACTCTGCTGACGTAGTGAAAATATTATGTAGTTCTGAACCTTTTTACTGCGCAGGATTTCTTTCAGTTCAGTAAGACACTCTCGATAATGCGAGAACCTGTTACAGTACCAAAGGACTACGTACACAGTTAAAGATTAAAGACTAAGGAAAGACACAGGTGTATGTCATAGCTGTGGGTCTTAATGGGGCAGGGAAATAGAGAAAACGTGTGTGTGTGTGTGTGTGTGTGTGTGTGTGTGTGTGTGTGTGTGTGTGTGTGTGTGTGTGTGTGTGTGTACCCTAGGGTCCCCCGGTACTATTAGGGTAATGCTATGCAAATAGCCGCCAGTTTGGCAAAATAGCCCAATGCTTAACCACATCATCCCAACCACCACATTTACTATTTTAATATGTTCTTGCTGTTTCCGGACAGTTGTATTCAGCTAACCTTATCTTGCTTCCTAGGACAGAGATTTTCATTAATACCTACCCCATAACAAACAAGACTCGAATGGATCAAACAGATATAATGTTTGGTTTCCTGTATACAACTCCCCTACTCTACTAATAACCAGCCTTTCTCCCTCTCTTCCCTCTTATCCTCGTCCTCGTCTACACCCCCTGAACTAGTTTATCTTTATTTTCGAGCATTTCAGAGAGCTTGGCACAAATTCCTTGCTTGAGCTCCTCCTCCTCCTCCTCGTCTTCCTCCTCCTATTCGTCCGTTGTCATACGTCTCTTCCTCCACTCCCTATGCCTTCCTTTATCCCCCTTCCCCACAGAATTCTATTCCCCCCCCCACGTCATCCTTCCTTGCGTTTCCCATTCCATCATTCCAGCCTAATTCTTACCATTTTCCCCTGACGTCCAAACTTTTCTTCCACCTATTTCTCTCCCCATCTCACATTACTTTTCCCCAATCCTCTTCCCTTCCTCTATCCCCCATCCTTACACTTTCTTTATCCCCTTCACCCTCCACTGTTCCTCTAATACTCACTATTATTTTGCCCCTACCCATCATCTCCTTCCCTGACATATGCCTCCCCCCCCCTCCACTTTCCTTTTCTCTTGCTGCTCATCACCGCCTCCCCCCCCCTCTCTCTCTCTCTCTCTCTCTGTTCCTTACCGTTCTCCTCCCTCCTTCCACTCTCCTCTTCCCCCACTCACCACTTTCCTCTTACCTCAACTCTTCATCTCCTCCCCACCCAAGCAGCATCCCCAACCTCTCCTCCTTCCCTTCCATATTTCACCTCTCACCCCCTCCATTCTCCTTCCTTCCCTACTCCTCACCACTCTCCTCATACCTCCACTCTTTCTCTCCACTCAAACATTTACTCATCCCTTCCTCCCTCCCTCACTTCTGCCGCCGTCATATTCTCCTCCCATCTTTTTTCCTTCTTTCCTTCCCTCCCCCTGCCTCCGTCATACTCTCCTCCCCTCTCTTTTCCCTCTCTCCTTCCCATTCTTACCCCCTATGGGAAGCCCCGCCATAAAAATATAATGATAGATCGCCTCACTCAAATCTACGGCCGTCGCCAGTCCCATGATGGACGGTTTTGGCTCTTACTCTGGCCAGCCCTCGAGGTAGCTAGTCCTTTCCATTAGGATATATTTATTAAACTTTTGACCTTTTTGGTTTTGGTTTTTATATGCATGTTTAGGAAGACCCCCTCTCTCTCTCTCTCTCTCTCTCTCTCTCTCTCTCTCTCTCATACATACACACACACACACACACACACACACACACACACACACACACACACACATAGTCTTGCCTATATTCACATTCTCTAACCCCCTTTCCTTTCAAGCACGATATATAGATAGATAAAGATAGAGAGAGAGAAAGATAGATAGATAAACAGGATATAGCGAGAAATACCAATGGTGTGCGTGCTTAGACGGGAATGTTGTGGTGGTGTGAGTGAAGATGGACGGTGGATGGGATGGCGTGATGTCACCAGGGAACACATTATGTATCCCACCACACTGGCATAGTGGATGAAGAGAGATAGATAGATGGAGAGAGAGAGAGAGAGAGAGAGAGAGTGAGAGAGAGAGAGAGAGAGAACCTGTGTCAAATAAAATAGAAATGGAAAAAATTCTAAGGCTTTCACGCTGAGCCTCACATATCACCTGGACGTATATCTGATCCCCCCTCCCCCCCCATCTCTCTCTCTCTCTCTCAAAGCTGACCATCGCCCTGTACAATAATTAAAAAAAAACGATAAAAGTAAAAAAAAGTTTAGAGGTGACTGAAAAGGCCTGGAATATTACTGCTATGATAAATGACGTCATGAAACTCCCCCTACCCTCACTTTCCTCTTCCTTCCCCTTTCACCTCTACTTCTCTCCCTCTCTCTTCTTCCCTCCCTTTCTCCCTCTCTCTTCTTCCGGTCCTTCCTTCCCTCCCCTTCACTTCCCTTCCTCCCCTTCCCTATTTCTGCCCCCTCCCCTCACCACACTATCCATGATACCCACTCTGTCTTTTTCCTCTCCAATCACGTTCCTCCTCCCGTCTCTCCTCTCTTCCCCTCCATCCTCTTCACCCCTCTCTCTCTTTCCTCTTTCCCTTCCTTTCCACTCTCTATCTTCATTCTTCCCTCATTCTATTTGTTTTAACTTTCTCTTACCCCTTTCCCCTCTGTTACTCCCCCACCCGACCTTCCCTCCCCCCCTCCCTCAACTCCAGTCCACTCTTCCCGCCCCTTCCCTTTCCTTTCCCTTCTCTTTCCTGCCTAAATTCAAGCACCCTTCACTCTCTTTTCTCTTCGTTTTCTTCTTTCTCTCCCTTCCTTTAACAAACTTATATATTTTTTTCTATTTCCCTCACCTTCCTCCTCTTTCCTTTCCATCTCTCTCCACTTTTGTGCATCCTCTTTCGTCTTCCTCTTCCTTGTCATCCTTATATTACTCTCTCTCTCTCTCTCTTCCTTTAACACCTTCTTCCTCTTTCCTTTCCTTCTCACTCTACTTCTGTGCATCCTCTTCCGTCTTCCTCTTCCTTGCCATTCTTATATTACTCTCTCTCTCTCTCTCTCTCTCTCTCTCTCTCTCTCTTTCTCAACAGGAGGTGACGTTCGAAACAACTCACCCTCATCGCCAACTCGACTTCACCAGCTTCGACAGCGTACCCTAACTCTCTCACACCAGCAATACCACCTGACCCCCTCACGCCTATAAATCAAATCCTGCACACACACACACACACACACACACAGTCCCTCTAATTTCATGTACTGTATTAAGATCCCATCATCCCGTATCAGTCATCTTTCATTCAAACAACAGTGGAAGATGATCTAACTTTTGGCTGCGATTTACCTATTTCGCCATTAATTTTCAGCTAAAGTCAGACGATTATACTAAGCTGAAGAGGAAACATGGGGCACTGAAATTTTTACAAGTTGAAGGAATGACACTCTGACCTGGAATACTGGACCTGCCTTCCATTTCCAGTCTCTCTCTCTCTCTCTCTCTCTCTCTCTCTCTCTCTCTCTCTCTCTCTCTCTCTCTCTCTCTCTCTCTCTCTCTCTACCTACCTACCTACCTACCCACAACGGACGATGTTCACCTCTTGAATCCGGGGGGCATATCCTCGAGCGCATTCTTGTTCCTACCTGGCAATTATATTCATCTTGGGAAAAGCCTCTTGTATTCTCTGGAGTTTGTCAAGACTATCTTTGCCTCCTCCAGGTCGAAATGTCTTCCCCAAAGCTGAGTAAAACTCCCATGAAATCAGTGTACCAAATAAAAAATAAAAAACATAAAAAGACGTTCTCGGCCTCAAGGGGTTCCGATCATAAAACTTTCCGTAGCTGGACCAGTTGTTTGGAAGTATCAAATTTGGGTCGTACTCTAAGAGACGACGGAGATTTCGTAATACCTCTTCGTTAGAGATTTATTCTGCAGGTTACACTTTCATATCGAAATGCTTGTTGTTGATGAATCTATGTCGATATTTCGTATTCCACATTAATATGGCCATGAATAAGAATGATGAAAGGTATGTGGCTATGAAAATATAAGCTGTGTGCATTAGATTGTTAACGTGTGATCTGCAAAATAAATCGCTAAGGATGAGGTGCTACGAAGCCTCTATGCAACCCAGACTACGCTGCCAAGTTTCTTAGCCTGTTCTCTTTGGTCTGTATTCTCTTCAGTTAAGGATGCTCCCTAACGCCTCTCCCTAAGCGATTATATCACTAATTACACCTTGCCCTCCGCTTGTGTGATAATTAAGTTCATTCCAACATAACCATACTCGGCACAAATATTGTACAAAAAGATATTATCCAGCCGAATCTAATAATAAATCGATAAGAAGTGTTAGGGAACTTCCTTATCCCCACGAGAATACGGGCCTTGGACACAGCAGATGATGTAGTTCCTCGTGTCAACGATATGTAAACGATTTCACACCTAACTTTTCCGTATGTTACCTGTTTAGTATCCATACCCTTTGCATCAGTAACATACAAGAAGATGCATAATTTAAATGCAGTGTGCAACAGAAACCAACGAGGCAGAGGGGTTACCATACCTCCGATGCCAACTAAAAATACTGGCCTATAAAACAACGCAAAATGCACCAACAGATCCCTGATCATTAACTCGTTACAAACACAGTGGGATCCATTACTCAGTGTGCTGTGTGGGTAGAAATTTGGCAAATAAAAATATGCCGTGTTTAATGGACTGTCGATTTTATGAAGCTTCGCCATGGGTAGGAATTTGGCAACTAATAAAATGTAAAGTTTATACACCTACCAACAGCTAAACCTGATAAAACTTTCAGTTTAGCCACTGGTAGGAATTTGTCAATTACAAATATGCAATATACAGCTAACGATTTTATCCAGCTTATCCATAGCGTCTGGCAGTAAACTGGCCTAAACTCAACCAAGTCCACCAGTAAATCATGCCATTCTCAGCTCTGCACAGCCAAATCATTACCCATTCATCTCACAGACCCCTTGTTGCTGGTCCATTTTTCTTCTTTACTCCAGCACCTCCTCGTCCACGACAGCTGTAAATAAACAAGTTCCCCACATTAGCTCAGTTCGGGGTAAAAGCTGGTCTCACATTTCACCACGGTGCTTAGGCAAGGTGCTCATGTGTTCACCGTATTTCCATCATTAATGACCTTGTGTTCAGTGTCTTTCTCGTTAGCCCAGTTTATTTCTCTTTCCAGGGCTTGTGTGTTCAGTTTGTTTCTCGTTACAGGGTACATTAGGTCTCTTTGATGGGGATTTGTTGCAGCCGCTCAAGAATCGGATCATGATGCATGGGATACTCCCAGACTGCTTGGGTTTTGCTTCAAAGGAAGAACAGGATTTATGATGAATGTCTATTGACTACACGGGGGTCCGGAACGCGGTCAAATTACGCTTGGTCTTTCCCCAGAGTATGACACGCACCCATCAAACTTACATCCAGGATACTAATTATACTGTGTGATGCTGGTCAGACTGGGACATGGGATAAACAAACTTTGTCTAACAGTATGACTTGGTAATTCTGTTTAGCTTAGAATTAATGGCAATCAAAGAGCTTAAAAAAAGATAAAAACTTTCCTTGCTGTTTTGAATGCTGAGGGATATTATGTTCAGCTGAGAAAAATATCCGTCAACTCTATTTTGCTTAAAAAAATATCTGACAGTTCTGTTTACCTGAGAAAAAGATCCAGCAATTCTACTTAGCGGAGAAAAATATCTGACAATTTGTTTAGAAGAGAAAAATATCCAGCAATTCTGTTTAGCTGCAGAAATATCTGGGAATTCTCTTTAGCTGGGGAAATTTTTATCAGTTGTGGCCTAAGGCTCATCTGAACGTGAACCCAGTGGACCCGCAGGCTAAACTTTCCTTCCTCCTGCAGTCCACCATCCTCCTTTCGAAGGACTGAGAGGAAAGTGAGGGACATTTGTATAGCCAGGCATTGGATCTGCACGGCCATAGTGGTACCAGCATGGAAAGACATACAGGCAGACGCACAAAAATCTTCCAAAAGTTTGAAGAACAGATAACGGAAAAGAATTTTAAAATCTGCAACACACACTAGCACAGATAGGAGTTTCCTCTGCATTTTGTCAGCTGTAGATTTTCTTCAGATGGAACCGGGAAGAGAGTTATTTCTTTGACTGTCGCTTTCCAACACTAAAATTCTAACAGTCTGAAGGGTTAACAAGAAGAGTCAGAACAGTAAAAGTCAAGCATCATTACTATGGGTAGTGATTACCATTTCGGTATTACTGATGAACAAAAATATTTTTATCGGGCTTACAACAGTAATTTTGTTCAGGCTAGAAATTTCAACCAGATAATTGTGCTAATCCACGCCTCCTGTAACTCACTCAGTTGAATAAACTCTCTTCATGTTGGCTGGAATTGAGTATTAGAGTTGTGATGGCAACGACAGACTTAACGAGGGTAGTCTTACTATTTGTTATCACTACAAAAGATAATGTCTCAAGAATGGTCCTGCTTTCTGTCATCAGTATCAGAGACTCGAAAATAGTTTTGTTTTTTGTCATCATTACAAAAGATAACGTTTCATAATATACACAGCACACCTTGATTCGAATTCAAGTATGGAGATTTCCTAACACCTTTTCCTTTGCTACAGATTCTGCACGTTACATTTCAATATTCTGTTATTGATGCACACTGACATTCTATTAACACCACATAAATAACATACAATGGAGTGCTGAGGTGTAATATCCAAACTAAATCGCTAAGGAAGAGGCGCTACGATGCCTCATATGCTACCTTAAATACAAGCCTCCCTGTCATGGTCCGTGTTGCTTAATTCTAATCATACTCACTATTTTAATGCTCTGAATTTTATGGACTCCACGTTCGTTCACCTCCAGACTTTTTCCTTACAGTCTCTCTCTCTCTCTCTCTCCTCTCTCTCTCACCAAGTTTCACTGACACTAAAGCTTTTATACTGCATATGTAACATTATATTTTCACAGCATTTTTTAACCCAACGAGCACTTTCTTACATCTTTTATCAGCGAATGTTTAATCTTTTCCATGTTCATCTGACTACACTGAGCTGAAAATAAAAAGACTCCTACCATTCTGATTACCAGACACTTCAACTACATTTCTGTCTCTATTCAGTAATGAACCCTTTGCCTCCTGCTAGTTTCATTACCACTCTCTCAATACACTTTTTGTAGTATTCATTATCGTCACTATTTCACCAATGCAGCTGTCCAGTATTTCCTGGCTTCAACAGTTCATTTCCCTTCCCTCCCTGTTTTTCCAGTCTTTCCCGGTATGGAATGAGTCGGCAGCCATTTATCCATTCCCCTCACATGGGCAGTATTAGCGGTGTCATGTCCATTAACATGATTATCAATGTGGTATTTTCACAGGGACTCCCCCAGTGCTGGTCGTGTCACATTTTCCGTGTCGGCTCCACTTTTCGCGTCAATGGCTTTACTTTCTCGGCTACGATTGTATCACATATCCAGTTTAAAGGCTTTAGAATTCTACATTTTCATTATATTTTCATACCGCCTTCATTAACACTTTCAGGCTCTTATAACCACACCTATCTGAATGAAACTATCTGGCATCAGCTGCAAGGGAATACTAGACATGTCACCACCATGACAGGGTTATTGGTGACAGTAGGCTATTATCACCCTGGTTCCTATGACTGACTCGCTGCATAAAATGGTCTAACGATAGTTGGACATGAATACTAGAGTTGTCCCGGCCATGAGAGGGTTGGAGGTAACAATATTAACACTCAAGTCTTTTTATTCATTCTCAGATGAATAAACGCAGGGGTATCCGACGATGCCCGGGAAAACCCTATGATCGAGCATTGTCTGGGATCCTGGATGGCCACACCCCCTGTGGGAGAAGACCCTCGGGGGCCCATTTTACCCAGTGAACCTAAGCTCCTCCCTTTGCCCATTTCCTCATCGATATATTCCCGACTGACCTACTCCTACCATGGACCTATTTTCCCACTATCCACCCACCCACCAACCCTGCTGGCCCACTCCACCCATCCGACCCGTTGTAGCTAATAAAGATTTGGTTGCAGGGCAAAAAAAAAAAAAAAACTACAGTAACTGGTTGCTATGTTTCCGCCATACTGATTTGATCTGTTCTAGTTAGTTCTCATCTTGGCCATCAGGGGCACCACTTCAGTAACTGTACAGGACATTGAAAATTTGTCGTATAAAGTTACACTAGTACAGCATTTTACAGTTCTATATACATCCCTGTCGATTTGCACAGAGGACAGACAGACAGACACAGACAAACATTCTCTTTTGTGTGTGTGTGTGTGTGTGTGTGTGTGTGTGTGTGTGTGTGTGTGTGTGTGTGTGTAGAAGTATGCGGAATAAAATACTAGAGGTTTATCCATAATAACAGAGTTTGCCACATATCAATTAACATTTCACTACGACGACACTGAATCTTTTATTATTACTGGCTCCGGACAGTTATATTCTATTTCCATGAGAATGTTCAGACTGGAGGATTCAACCACAGACTTTGTAATACCCTTCGTTATTAGGGATTCACGTATACTGCATAAGTATCGATTATCAAAATAAATAAGTAAATAAATAAATAAATAAATAAATATGCATACACACATACATACATACATACAAAAATTCATATATTCATAAGTACAAAAAAATGACGTCATCGTAAGACAGCTTCACCCCTTCAATCTGAGTACCTCGTGGGGGACGATTTGTCCATTTTTCCCTGGCTAATCCCAGACGATTTTTCTCAACAACAACAAACACCTCGAGGACTGGAAGGTTAAGCCACTGTCCCCATTCTTCCTTACACCTGGGCCCGTATTCTTGTCGTTAAGGAAGCTCCCGAACACCTCTTCCTAAGCGATTTATTTTGCTTGGATTACACTTTGCTATTATCTTCTGTGTTACTCAGACCATTCTAATATCACCATACCCATCATTATTTACAAACATAATTATATTAACCAGCCATATCCAGAAAAAAAAAAAATCGCTAAACAAACGGTGCCAGGGCCCTGGAGAGACGACTTGTGTCTTATTTTACTCTGGCCAACTATACTCTCTTCACGTTAACTTGGTAAAATGAAATTGGTATCTTCATATTCATTGCCAAGTTGTCACACTAACACTAGAATATGGTGCTAATCACGAAGAAGTGCTACAAAAAAGATGTATAGCCGTAGCGCTTTTTTTTTTCCTACCAGTTTCGAAAGGACGAAAATCTGTGCCAAATTATGGTGAAAATGTATACTCATTTGTTATACACTGGAAAATGTACAGGGTTAAGGGCATGCGCGTTGTTAATGAGCTGGGAAAGAAAGATACCAGTATGTATGGCGAGAGGAAGGGGAATGAGTGGGAATGAGATGAGAAAGAAAAGGGAGAGAGCATGAGATTTTAAAGGAGGCAGAGTGAGGAAGAGGAAGAAAGACGAGGGGGGGAGGGAGTGAGAAAGAGAAGGGAGTGTGAGAAAGAAAAGAAGAGCGAGAGATGAAGTGTGAAAGGAGAGGAAGAGTGAGAAAGAGGAGGAAGAGTGAGAATGGGGAGGAAAAGTTAGACAGAAGGGGAAGAGCGAGAAAGGGGAGGAAAAGTGCGAAAGGGGAGGAAGAGTGAGAAAGGGAAGGAAGGGTGAGAAAGGGGAGGAAGAGTGAGAAAGGGGAGGAAGAGTGAGAAAGGGGAGGAAGAGTGAGAAAGGGAAGGAAGAGTGAGAAAGGGGAGGAAGGGTGAGAAAGGGGAGGAAGGGTGAGAAACGGAAGGAAGGGTGAGAAACGGAAGGAAGGGTGAGAAAGAGGAGGAAGGGTGAGAAAGGGGAGGAAGGGTGAGAAAGGGGAGGAAGGGTGAGAAAGGGGAGGAAGAGTGAGAAAGGGGAGGAAGGGTGAGAAAGGGAAGGAGGGATGAGAAAGGGGAGGAAGAGTGAGAAAGGGAAGGAAGAGTGAGAATGAGAGGAACAGTGAAAATGAGGAGGAAGAGTGAGAAAGGGGAGGAAGAGTAAGAAAGAAGAATAATTATGAGAAGAGGAAGCATGAAAAAGGGGTGGAAGAGTAATAAAAGAGAGGAACAGTGGGAAAGAAGAGAAAGAGACAAAGGGAATTAAAAAAAAAAAAAAAAAAGAGGCCTGTGAAAAAGACGAGAACAACTGAGAAAATGAGGGAGAAACATGAGTGTGAGAAAAAGGAGAAATAAAAAATAAAAGTGCCAGAAAGACGTGCCGAGTAAAAAATGAGAGTTCCAAAGAGGAGCCACTAAGAGAAGAGAATGGGGGCAAGTGAAACAGAATAAGAGAATAAGTAAGGAATGGAGGAATGACTAACAGCGGTAAGAGTGAGAAAGATTAAAGAAAGAAAAAAAGCAATAAAGATACGAAAAAGAGGCAAGTAAAATAACAAGCATTGCAAAACTGGGTAGCCTCACTACACGAGAGACTGTGAAACCTTGGCTCGTATTCTCAGCGGCCAAGGAAGCTCCCTAACATCTCTTCCTTACCGACTTATTATTGGTTACCCCTGACTAATGTTGTTTTGTACGTTATCAATGTAGAGAATGGTGATATTAGAATGATTTCAGTAACACAGAATAAAAGAGTAAGGTGTAATTAGCAACATAAATAGCTTAGGAACCGACGAAAATACGGGTCCTAGAAACGCACAGCAAAGGAAAACACTATACTTGGAAAAAAAAAAAAAGTTATAGTAAAAATACCGTAGTGAACCCTATATATTCTTCCCTAATTTTTTCTATTTGAATCAATTCCTCCCCCACCCTGGAGGAAGGCCGCGCCCTGACCACACCCAGGGAGCTGTGGAGTGGGAAAAAGAAAAGTGAGTGAGAAAAGAGTTCGAAAGAAAGAAAATTAAGAAAACAAAATGCGAACTAAGGAAAGTGAAAATGAGAGAGAGAGAGAGAGAGAGAGAGAGAGAGAGAGAGAGAGAGAGAGAGAGAGCGTCAACACTCATGAACCACATCAGGGTCGATGGCCTTATCCCATTAGACCACCAGGACCCTAATCGGTTACACGGTTACCACCCACCGTAGTGACTGATTTCCTTGGGTACAAGAAAATATATAGCTTGACACTAAGTGTAGTGTCACTGGAAGATAGTTACACCATCGAGTGAGTGAATGGTGAGCGCCCCTACCAACCACATGCAAAACAGTGATAATAATAACAACATCACCATCATCATCATCATCATCAGCAGCAGCAGCAGCTACGGCGGCGGCAATATCAACAACAACAACAGTACTACTACTACTACTACTACTACTAATAATAATAATAATAATAATAACAATAATAATAATAATAATAATAATAATAATAATAATAACGATGATAATAATATTAATAATAATAATAATAATAATAATAATAAAAATAGTGAACCACAGTAATAATAATACTGTGGAGTGTTAAGAACTAACTATTAATATAAAACACTATAAAACACACTGCAAAGGTGGAAATGTAATAATGTCAAGAGTAATATTACATTACATAAGGCAGGCAAAATATAGTACAAGTGTAATCAGTAACAATAACATAACACAACTGTAATATGTACTATCTCAAGGCCAGGAATGAGATGGTTTGTTTCCAGACTGACAGAAGAAGGAGGTCTAACTAACTTCCAATAGTTAGGCAGCACAAAGACCAAGTTAAGGCTGTTCATAAAGCTAACGAGGCAGGTCTTTGGCGCCGCTAATTAGGGAGGGTGGACGCTGCTGGCTGCCTGGGATCCCGTGTTTTCCAGGATCTCAAACTTTATCACAGAAATGAAGAGGAAAATACGACTGCCAAGTGAACCACAAATAGTAACATAAAACCAGATGCAGTGTCGGAAGGTGGTAAATATAGAAGAGTTATTTAAGACTGACTAGACCCATTTTCCTGGCTCATACACTCTTCCTGAGGCGAAATGGAGAAGAGGAATCTACGTGTACTCGGAAAAAGAATACAGAGAAAGCCTGATGGTGAGTATAACTAAAACTATATACATTCCTGTTTTTCTTTTTCCCCTAATGGCTGCCATAACCACTTTATCTCGACTGTGTACTTTTTATGTTCTTGGTGCTGCCAGATTAATGTATTCGGTTTAAGGGATTACCTTAATAGAAGAAGAAATTGTTGAAGGCTGTATGTAATTCCTACTGTTAGAAATTTAATCCCTTCTGTTAGAAATGTAATCCCTCCAGACAAATGTAATCATTTGTTAGAAATGTAATCCCTCCAGTTAGAACGACAATCCCTCCAGTTAGAATTGGAAACCTTCCAGTTAGAAATATAACCCCTCCAGCTAGAAATGTAATCCCTCCAGGTAGAACAGTGTATTATAAACTGAATAAAATCGGCTGGATATAAGAAAAACTATACATGAAAATAGTTCATCGTATTGGAAGGATTTATGAAGGATTTATCTCACCACGCCAAAGTCAATTCGAAGCTGAAAAAAACCGCCCACAGAAAGTAATCTGATACAATGGGTGATTTACTACTCTGAGGCAGCAGTATAAAACCAATAAATCCCTTAGTGATGTCCGGATTCATATGACTGTACGCACAAAATTCTGTCAAAATTTATGTCAGTGTTACGGAACAGAGAAAGATAATGTACACTTTAAGTGAGAATACTAAAAATCACTACTGTCCCGTAAAGTTCCAGGTTCAAAACAAAAGAGTTAAGTAAAATTACAAGTTAAAGTTTAATGCTCAAACTAACAACAAAACATTCAGGACTCATAAGGATAATGTAATGGCAAAAAACAGGTTAAATATATGGTTAACTGCAATAGCCTCTATTAACACGAAATTAGCATGAGTAAATTTATCTAAGTCAGCCCTGATAAAATGACAATACCAGATAATACTCAGTGAACGCAAGATATATTATTACAGATACAAAATATTATTAATAAGGGCTGACACCCAAAACACATGAATCACAAAAACCCCACTAGGCCCAAGAACTAACACCTTACGCTACACAGTACAAGAAAAAAATGCAATAACAGTTATACTCAAATTACACACCTGCTAGATGGCTGGAGACTTCCTGAGCACTCACAATAATAACAACTGTACAGGGGAGGAGAGAGATGTTAGCAAAATTAGGAGTAGATCTAAGTGGCAATTAATGCAGAGACTGAGCTCATTATATAGGGGCCGGCAGAGCTTGATACAACTTGTAAGAAGGACACGCAAATAAAGCCAGAGGGGACAAAGAGTTGACACTCCTGCTCTGAACAACAGAAAGAACGACTTACTCTACTATAAGGGAGGAGGGGGGGAGTGAGGTAGAACACGCTCGTGATCAAACAGGCAGCATACTGTACGTTAGAATTACACAAAGGATGATGAAATCATAGGCTATGTAACACCTCCCCACAAAGAAAAAGAAATTTACAAAGGAAATTTCTTATTACTCTAAAACAATCTGTCTAAAGTCTAGATAAGCAATCTGCAATAACATTTTCTTTCCCCTTGATATGTTGTATGTCTAATGAATACTCCTGAAGAAGTAGACTCCATCTTGTCAATCTCTGATTTTTATCTTTAAACTTACTAAGGAATTTCAGTGGGTTATGATCGGTATAAATGACTATGGGGTCAAAACCAGAACACAAAAAAAATGAAAAATGCTGTAAACCCAAAATCAAGGCCAAAAGCTCTTTCTCAATAGTTGAGTAGTTCTTTTGAGGTGAAGTGAACTTCTTACTGTAATAAGATACAGGGTGTTCAATACCCTGATCATCCTCTTGCAGCAAAACAGCCCCAGCTCCTGTATCACTTGCGTCAACAGCCATCTTAAAAGGCTTAGCAAAATTTGGAGTAGCGAGCACTGGCTGACTTAATAGGATAGCTTTAAGTTTGCTGAAAGAGGATTCACAGTTATCGGTCCAGACAAATTTAACTCCCTTTTTCAGTAGGTCTGTAAGTGGTGATACAAGAATTGAAAAGTTAAGAACAATCTCCTGTAATAACCTACCATTCCCAAAAATCTTTGTAGCTCTTTCCTACTTTTAGGTCTGGGAAGATCACTTATAACCTGAACCTTAGCTGCTGGTGGTGCAACATGTCCATCACCAATTACGTACCCAAGGTACTGAACTTTAGCTTGACCAAACTCACACTTTGATAAATTAGCTACAAGATTAGCCTGAACCAAACGGTCAAGAAATTTACTGACATGGCATAGGTGATCTTTCCAGTTGTCACTGAAGATTAATACATCATCAATATAAACAACACACCCTGCCAAACCCTCTGTTACAACATTCATGAGCTTCTGAAATGTGGCTGGTGCATTCTTCATACCATATGGCATTACAGAACATGCAAAAGTCTTTCCTAGTGTTACAAAACATGAGATCTCCCTAGCACGTTCAGTCATAGGTACTTGCCAGTATCCCTTTAACAAATCAAACTTACTTATGTACCTAGCCTTTCCGATCTTGTCTATGCAATCTTCCACGCGAGGGAGAGGGTAAGTGTCTGTTTTGGTTATCTGATTAACACGTCTGTAGTCGATGCAAAGCCGCTGTGACCCACCTGGCTTTGCGACTAGAGTGACAGGAGAACTTCACTCGCTCTGACAGGGCTCAATCATCTTGTGGTCCAACAGGTAGCCAAGCTCCTTCTGGATGAGAGGAGCTATCACTGGGTTCACACAGTAAGGAGGCAATTTAATTGGCTTTGCGTCTCCAACATCGACATCATGCATCAACACAGTGGTTCTTCCTGGAGTGTCATGGAACACTTGCGGGTACTCCTGCAGTAATGCCGAAAACTCCTGCCTTTCCTCGGGAGCAAGATGAGAAAGCTTAGTCTGGAGATCATTCATGATATCAGGATTCTTCCCCAAACTATCACTCAGGCTCATGCTGCATGGGAGAAATCCATTTGCAGACTCGGGTGGAACAGCTACAGTGCAGACTGGGTTATTTTCGTCCCGCCTGTGATTTAACTTTAGCATGTTGATGTGACAAAGTTGCTTGTTCTTTCTACGATCTGGTGTGGCGATGACATAGTTGACATCACTGAGTTTCTTCTCCACGAAATAAGGACCACTAAACTTGGCTTGAAGAGGTTGCCCATGAACTGGTAGCAGAATCAAAACCTGATCTCCTGGCTGAAAGTGGCGTAACCTGGACTTCTTATCATACCAAGTCTTCATCTTCTCCTGAGCAGCTCCTAAATTCTCTCTCGCCAGCTGTAAAGCAGTGGACACCCGTACTTTGAACTTCATCACATACTCCAGCAGGTTGACGTCATCTTCCTCCGACAGCCAGCATTCCTTGAGTAACTTAAGGGGTCCTCTTACTTCATGGCCAAACAGTAGTTCAAAGGGTGAGAAGCCCAGTGATTCATTTGGAGATTCTCTTGCGGCAAATACAACAAATGGAAGACCTTTATCCCAGTCTTTCTGATGTTCCAAACAGTATTTCTTGAGCATCGATTTGAGTGTTTGATGATATCTCTCCAACGCTCCTTGGGTCTGGGGATGGTAAGCTGAAGACGTGATCTGGGTGATGCCCAACTCTTTCAGAGACTGCTTGAAAACATTTGACATGAAATTACTTCCCCGGTCTGACTGTACCTCCTTGGGCAGACCAAACTTTGTGAAGAACCCTAGCATTTCCTTAACCACGTTCTTTGCTGAGATATTTCTAAGTGGAATGGCTTCAGGATAACGAGTAGCCATATCAATCAGGGTCAACACATAAGAAAATCCTGAAGAAGTCTTAGGAAGAGGGCCCACAATATCCACCAACACACGGGTGAAAGGCGCCTCAAAAGGAGGAATGGGAACTAGAGGTGCAACCTTTTCGGTCTGATTACACTTCCCCACAACTTGACAGGTGTGACAAGACTTACAATACCAGGAAACATCCCTGAAGATACCTGGCCAGTAGAAGTGTTTCAAAATGCGTGCCACAGTCTTCCTCACTCCAAGGTGTCCTGCCAAACTGGAATCATGAGCCACTCTAATGATATCCTGCCTACAAACACGAGGGATGACAACTTGATGTACAACCTCCCACTCACAGTCGGCTGATGCTGTTGGGGGTCTCCACTTCCTCATAAGTACTCCTGACTTTATATAATAACAAGTAGAAGCACCAGCTGACTCTTCCTCACTGCAAGCAGAGTTAGCTAGTCCTTTCAACTCAGGGTCAGCAACCTGCAACTCAACCAACTCTTGATGAGACAAATTATCAACACTACAGGGTACTGCCTCATCTGGTGAGTGGTCCAAATTAGCAAGAAAAGTGTCAGCTAGGATAACATCATCATCATCATTATCCTCTAAGTCACCAGTAACTTTAGACTTAGCCTAAGTGACGGCACATGCAGGGAACACATCAGGGACATCACAATCCTGGGCCACAGCCACTGGCTCACTAGACAACTGAGGAGCTGGACACACTTGACTTCCACCAATATCATTTCCAAGTAAGAAAGTTACACCTGACATTGGGAGTGTCTCAACCAACCCAACCATAACGGAACCATTAACAAAACCAGACTCTAAATTCACTCTGCACAGAGGGACAGAGAAGTAATTATTCCCTACACCTTATAAGATTACAGTTTCATCAGAGGAATTAACATTAGAGCCTAGAACACTGGTCAGCATAAGAGATTGGCAAGCACCTGTATCACGATATATTTTAACTGATTTCCTGTTATTACTGTCCAGAGGACTGACAAAACCTTCAGACAGGAAATTAGCACATGAACTCTTGAGAGTGTCACCCACGTTACTGCTCAAAAGAGGAGCTTCATCATGAGGATTTAATTTACCCCTCAAAGCAGGTTCAGTTAACTCAGTTAAAGAATTCTGGGAACTCTCAAGGGTGGACACTAGACCAATTGACTGAATATTTAAAGACTCCTTTTTTGTTCACATCACGCTGTCTCCTGAAACATTTCTCCGTAGTATGACCAAGCTTACTACAATAAGTACATTTACTTCTCTGAAATCTAGAGGTGAAGCTGGTATTTACTTCCTGAGAAACATCATCTTTATTCTCTTTCCTGTTACCTGTACTCTGAGTAGAGGCAACGTACTTACTCTCAGCTTTCCCTTTTTCTTTAGAATATCTCTTGTGAGTGAGAACATATTCATCAGCTAAAACTGCAGCATCAGACAAATTATCTATTCTTTTCTCATCAAGATATAGGCTTACATCTTTATTAATACACCTTTTGAAGTCCTCCAGCAAAATCATCTGCTTAAATTTACCGAAATCAGAATCCACATTCTTAGAATTTAACCACTGCTCTAACAGATCTTCTTTGATTTTTGCATACTCAACATGGGATTGCTTATCTTGCTTATAAGTTGTCCTAAATTTTACTCTATAGGCTTCAGGAACAAGCTCATAGGCCTTAAGAATCAAGCTCTTAACTACATCATAATTATCACATTGATCCTGAGGCAAAGATACATAAGTTACTTGAGCTTTACCGGTGAGAACAGTTTGAAGGAGTACTGGCCAATACTTTTTGGGCCAATTAAAACCTGTAGCTACCCTCTCAAACAACTGAAAATACTTTGTTAAATCAGATTCATTAAAAGGAGGGACAAGTTTAACATTTTTAGCCACATCAAAATCATCAGAGCTAGATGATCCAGTTCCACCTTGTTTCATGCGATACTCATGGTCGGCCTGAATCCTAGCTAGTTCAATTTGTGCCTAAGCCTGTATCTGTGCCTCCTGAATACGAGCCTGAGATTCAGCCTCCTTAGCATTTGCCTGAAATTCAGCCTCCTGAATACGAGCCTGAGACTCCGCCTCCTTAGCATTTGCCTGAAATTCAGCCTCCTTAGCACGAGCCTCCTGCAGAGCTAGCTGTAACTTAGATATTTTAATCTGCGTTTGCTCATTTCGAGGAGTTACATTAAACAAGCTTTTATTAATCATGCCAACAATTTGATCTTTAGAATGATGAGAGCGAACAACAATTCCCAATTGTTGAGCAACAAGCTTAAGTTCATTCTTTGTTCTGTTTTCTACATCACACACTGTTTGCACATTTGACAAAAAATCATTGGCTTCATCATGTGTAGTACCGTAATAGTAGATATCATGAATAAATCACAGTCACAAAATATCAAGCAATATCCCTATGATAATATCCTGAATATCCTGATAAGAGGTCGCCAAATTTATGTTACGGAACAGAGAAAGATAATGTACACTTTAAGTGAGAATACTAAAAATCACTACTGTCCCGTAAAGTTCCAGGTTCAAAACAAAAAAGTTAGGTAAAATTACAACTTAAAGTTTAATGCTCAAACTAACAACAAAACATTCAGGACTCATAAGGATAATGTAATGGCAAAAAACAGGTTAAATATATGGTTAACTGCAATAGCCTCCATTAACACGAAATTAGCATGAGTAAATTTATCTAAGTCAGCCCTGATAAAATGACAATACCAGATAATACTCAGTGAACGCAAGATATATTATTACAGATACAAAATATTATTAATAAGGGCTGACACCCAAAACACATGAATCACAAAAACCCCACTAGGCCCAAGAACTAACACCTTACGCTACACAGTACAAGAAAAAATGCAATAACAGTTATACTCAAATTACACAGCTGCTAGATGGCTGGAGACTTCCTGAGCACTCACAATAATAACAACTGTACAGGGGAGGACAGAGATGTGAGCAAAATGAGGAGTAGATCTAAGTGGCAATTAATGCAGAGACTGAGCTCATTATATAGGCGCCGGCAGAGCTCGATACAACTTGTAAGAAGGACGCGCAAATAAAGCCAGAGGGGACAAAGAGTTGACACTCCTGCTCTGAACAACAGAAAGAACGACTTACTTTACTATAAGGGAGGAGGGGGGGAGTGAGGTAGAACACGCTCGTGATCAAACATGCAGCATACTGTACGTTAGAATTACACAAAGGATGATGAAATCATAGGCTATGTAACATGAGTCATATGCTGCATTTCAGGACCTCCCTTGACATCTGAATTAAAAACAGATATATCCCAAAAATGCTGTTCTTCCTCCAGCACGGCACAGAGAAGACATCACTTGGTCGGTATTCTCGTTTGTTAAGGAAGTTTCCTAGCACCTTTTCCTTAAAGATTTATTGTCGGATATGGCTGTTTACCATCACAATTTGCATGTTATTTATGTTGAGTGTCGAGGCATTTTAATGATACATATGACACAGAAGAGGATAGCAAAAAGTAATAAACACAACAAATCAATTAGAAAGAGGTGTTAGGGAGCTTCCTTAACCGACAATAATACGGGCTTTGTCACCTGCACTGATTCAATGATCGTATATATATATATATATATATATATATATATATATATATATATATATATATATATATATATATTTAATAACTGCCAGGTTTTCAGTTAACCTGATTTAATTTTACTTTTTTTCTTCTGGTTAAAGTATCATCTTAAGGGGGAAAGGGGGACACACACACACACACACACACACACACACACACACACACACACACACACACACAAGCTTCACATAGGCTACTTGACTGGTTAACAGAAAACATTATGATGGAGAATAAAGCCATCCCAGTGGAGAAGAGGCACTAAAAACTTGATAATTTGGAAGACAGAGTTCAGTTATGCTTAGAGTTATGTTAGAGTTGTGCTCAGAGTTATGTTTGGAGTTATGTTTAGAGTTATGTTTAGTTACGATTAGTTTTGTGCTTAGAGTTATGTTTGGAGTTATGTTTAGAGTTATGTTTAGTTACGATTAGTTTTGTGCTTAGAGTTATGTTTGGAGTTCTGTTTAGAGTTATGTTTAGGGTCATGATTGGATTTATGCTTAGAGTTATTTTTGGAGTTGTTTAAAGTTATGTGTAGAATTATGCTTGGTTATGTTTAGAGTTATGATTTGATTTATGCTTAGAGTTATGATTACATCTGTGCTTTGAGTTACGTTTAGAGTTATGATTAGAGTTACGTTCAGAGTTACGGCTGGAGTTATGCTTAGAGTTATCCTTAGAATTATGCTTAGAGTGAAATGCTGCTTTCAGTACCTGGTGTAAGACTGCATAATGTTTAATGGAGTGAAGAAAGTAACAAATTTCACACAAACCAGTTCCTTAAAAGCGAAAAATAACAAAAAAATTCTTCGGATTTAGAACATTGATTCACCCAATATCAAAACATGTAGGTGGCCTGAAGGGGTTAATGGAGGTTGGATCTAACCCTTCACTTCTAAAAGCCAATCTAAAGGTAAATCCTGAGTCAATATGAGAAAAAAAATAA
Organism: Coenobita brevimanus; assembly: GCF_032717465.1. Lineage (NCBI taxonomy): Eukaryota > Metazoa > Arthropoda > Malacostraca > Decapoda > Coenobitidae > Coenobita > Coenobita brevimanus. The sequence continues at coordinate 26,510,979 of NC_136954.1, read as the reverse complement.
TAATTAGGGTGCTTTCTCAGTGCCCTGACCTCCTGGCTTTTTGGATTTCTATAACACTACACTACTTTGATTAAATTCCTCATCATCTGGAAATCTTATACCTCCTGTTCTTACCAACATGCCAGAAAATAAATAAACACCATTATATATATATATATATATATATATATATATATATATATATATTTAGTTAATCCGGTGACGTCCTCTTTTCTTAATATTTTACTGGATTCTTGCGGTTACCCCGAAATTTACTCCAAGGCATCTTATACTGAAAGTCTGCTGAGGCTGCATCTATCTCACCCCCCCCTCCAGTTTCAAAAATCTATCCTGAAATAAATAAACCTGTCAGATGGTAAAATAAAATAAAAAATCCTCCGGTCCGTTTGGTTAACACTCTCCCTTAACCGATTCATTGTGAGAATCTGGATTTTTTCATGTTTTTCCCCCAGGTTCATTCTTACCACAGCCATAAGCTTTTCTCTGGGATAATAAGGGATTCAGGCAGTGCAGGCGTTTACCCTCACACGACCAGCTTCCATACCTAAGCTGAACGAAACCAACAGGTGATAGCAAGAACTGTGTTGAATAGTGTCATCACACACACACACACACACACACACACACACACACACACACAGGTATATAATCAGCCATCCCTTCTTCAACCAATTCATTCTCATAATGCTGGTGAACTTACTACGAAATTACGTTAAAAATGGGTGATCAGTCGAAAACTTTGCAAGGGATTATTGGAGATTTTTGGGAAAGGTTTGTCGGGGCGAGTGAAGGTAAGTACGAATTTTCAAGGATCTAAGGTCAAGGCTGGAACAGGTCAAAGATTACGTTTTATCAATTTAACATGACCCAGATTTTCGTCCTTTTGTAACTGATTTCGCTTTGACCAGTGACAGAAAAAAGGTAATATTACAGCTCTGTACCCTTACCACAGCAAGCATCGTACTCTGTTATTAACCTATTTTTACAACTCGGCGTTCTAGATGGAAAGACGGCAATTACGAAAAGTCAAGTGAAGAGTATACGCCACGTTAAAATGAAAACAGTATCAAAAACAGGCAGAGGGATCCAGACACCTTTATTTTCTTCTAGCTCTATTTTAATCATGTTCAGGGTGTAATAAAATCCGTCATCCGAGTGAAGGGGTGAGGACGATGCCGTACGCACAAAGCTTTGAATCCATCATGGGAGACGGGAAAAGTAAATTTCGGCTACAAGTCTCCCATCAACGAGTGGGTTCCATCCCACAGTGGACCTGATGAGGACTGTGTGTGTGTGTGTGTGTGTGTGTGTGTGTGTGTGTGTGTGTGTGTGTGTGTGTGTGTGTGTGTGTGTGTGTGTGTGTGTGTGTGTGTATTTTCGCTGCTTGAGGAGGCTCCCAAGTATTTTCTTTACCACTTCACTGCTGCACATTTTTTGCTTTTATTTTTTTATTATGAAAGCTGGTGCTAGGGATGTACGCCTTCATGTGGTGGCACTTATACTACCGGGCGACTCCAATGTTCGGTTATACAAACGTTCCTCATCTCCCTCCCCATCCCCTCAAATGCAGGATGGTGGACTGCGGGTGAAGCGCAACTTTAATCTGCAGTCCACTGGGTTCCATTTCCAAATGAACCTGGGGCTGCAACTACTATTACTACTATATTTCATTCATGCAAATTCTCAATACTGCAGATATATAAACAGTATTCAACAGAACAAGACGGATTAATACCGTAAATAAATCGGTAGGTGAGAGGTGTTTATGGGAGGGGGGGGGGGGAAGGAAACTTCTACACCGACAAGAAGACATCTCTTTGTGATTGGTGATTTCTTAACACCTATTTTTTAGCGACTTCTCCTGTTCATTACGTCTTAATATCCCACTGTATTTCACTGATTCCTACTATGTCGACAGTAAAGCGATGTAAATAATATAGGAGGATGTTAATGACTAATATGCATCATTTATCGCTAGGGCAACTGTACTACGAAGCATCCTCTGCCGACTTTAATTACCTATGGGTGCTAAGTGTTTTTCACATCTGTTAATTTATCTATCTATCTGACTGCTTATCTGTATCTGTTTGCCTATCGATTTATTGCGTGGGAAGAAACAACAGAGAACATTATTGAGATTCCTTTGTGGCGTCGTAGTAATTATAGGATTCCTCTCTGGCGACGAAACAACATGATCTCTCTCTCTCTCTCTCTCTGTGCAAGGACGATGGTCATTTGGTAATGTAACCAATATGTGGGTGACATCACTTGATCGCGTCACGACACAAACTGCCACCCACACGACCAAGCCACAAAAGTTCCCTTCTTGCTTGTGTGTGTGTGTGTGTGTGTGTGTGTAGGAATGTATGTATGTGCGTGTGTTTTTTTTTAATATACTCATGTCACCCTCTTACTCTTTCTCCTCGTTCGTCATCGTCATTATCATCATTACCATCGTCATCATAATTATCAGTTATTATCATCGTCGTTATCACCTTTATTAAACTGTTTTCACTTGTATACCTGGCTACTTTCTTCGCTCATCATCGTTCGTCACCATCATCATTGTCACCATCATCTTCAGCATCTTTAATAATTCCTGCCCCTCGATCAGCTAGGGCACGTTTCTCTTTCTCATGATCGATCCTCATGGTCATCATCACTGTCGTCATCACCATGATCATCGTCATAAACTCACACTTTTTCGTCTAAGGGACGCTTCTCTTTCTTATTATTGTTCTTTACTGTCATCACCATCGCCATCATCGTCACCACCATCATTACCCTATACTATCATCATCATCTAAATCAATATCCTTATATATACTGTTAAAAACATGACAAGGATAAACACACGATAAGTTAATCAATAATATTTTCAAACACCCCATCCTCTGCTTCAAAATACTGTACAGTGAAGTCCACACATAGGGCAAGTACTTGTCTTTTAACACTCAAGTTTCTGTTAAGGGGAGGCGGTGGTAGAGTCGGTTGAAAGGTGGTCTACTGTTCCAATGAACGCGGGTTCGAATCCCGACTGAAGCAAAGAACATATTTAAGGATATGAATTTCTTTAACGGAAACTCCGCTGACCTACCAAAGACCCGCCGACATCTCGTAAAAACATCCCCACTAATACCAATACACCAGTCCTGTATGAGACAGCCCTGGCTCTCTCATACAGGACTGGTGTATCACTAAGTCACATGACTGGCATATGACTAAGAATGTGATGTTAGTCACTGAGAAGTGCTATGGAAAGTATGAAGAGCTATAGCGTTGTCATTTTCCCGCCCACTAAGCTACATAAAAAGAAAAAAAAACAAAAAGGACAAAAATCTGGGCCAAGTTAAGGTGAATAAGGTATAGAATCTCAGGAGCCTATGCTCACTCTCGGATTAATAAAACTGTGTGCAAAAGAAAGATATATATCTCCCATCATCCTTTTTCCATCAACCTCTTCCTCCATTCTCAGAACATCTCACCGTATCCCCATGTGAGTAGAATAAAATCGCCCAGCAACACAATAAATAATAAATAAATAAATAAATATCGTCCCTGAGCTTCAGAGGAACAATACGTGAACTACTGAAGCATTTAGTTAAGATTATTAACGCCATTCACCTCAATTGATGGCCGACTGTTGTCACACTGAAGGGTAAATATGACTAGTTACTAAGGGGACTCATTCCTACCTCATAATTAGGGCTACTGGAGAGTTGTGAAGAAAGACTTGACTGTACTAGTGTTGTGATGAGGAGGGACAGATTGAGATGGTTTGGTCATATTACTAGGATGGAAGATGACAACTGGATGCGGAAAGGACTGTAAGAGGTGTGAATGTCGAAGGTGGGATTGCGAGAGGCAGACCGTAAAAGACCTGGAACGAGATCACAGAGTGTGACCTCAGAGATATGCGACAGCCAGAGATCGAGCATGGTGGAGATGACCAGGGCCGACGCACGAAAACCTCTCTCTCTCTCTCTCTCTCTCTCTAGTTTGTATAATTGGGCAGCTCCACCTCCCAGTCATGTTAATGCCACCACGTAAAGGCGTCCCTCTCCAACGCCTGGGAATAAGGTAAATAGCGACAACAGGTAAAAAAAAAAAAAACCGTACTAAATGGATTAATACGTGATCTGCTCAGGCCGGATACAGGGCACAACACCGGGTTCGGACAGGCGGGGTCAGTCCGAATACATTACTGGTATCCGCTGGGGCCCCTGGGATGTAGTGGGGCTCGTCAACAGGATCCCATAATCTGTTTAAGAGGGCCACTGTTGGCATCATGACTGTTGACGCAGAGGGTGAGGTGGACTGGTGAGGGATGTGGTGAGGAAATGGAGGGATGGGAAGTTACCTGGTAAGAAATGAAGGAGACTGTGAGAAGAAATGACGATCGATTGGTGTTGAGGGATGGACTATGCTAAAGCAGGAATGGAAGGTGTTTGGTGAGGAGTGGGATGGAGGTGAGCTGGGAAGGAGGAGGTGAGCTGGTGAGAGGGAGGGAGGTGAGCTGATGAGAGGGAGGGAGGTGAGTGGTGAGAGGGAGGGAAGGAGGTGAGTGGTGATAGGGAGGGAGGTAAGCTGATGAGAGGGAGTGAGCTGGTGAGAGGGAGGGAGTGAGCTGGTGAGAGGGAGGGAGTGAGCTGGTGAGAGGGAGGGAGTGAGCTGGTGAGAGGAAGAAAGGTCGTGATGAATGAGGGACGGAATATAGAGTTGCCTGACGGGATCCGATAATCTGCTGAAGGAGATTGACGTAAGTAGGATGAACGTTAATGGAGTAAGGCCAGTGAGGCAGAGGGTAAAATGTAAGGAAGGTGGAGGAATGGACGGAATGGAGTGATGTGGTGAAGGAGGGAAGTGAAGTCATGAAGGAGAGAAGTGGTGTAGGAGTGAAGTGCAATGGAGAGGGAAATTAATTGATGAAGGAGGGATGAGGTGAGGGAGGAAAGTGATTTGGTAAGTGAGAGTAGTGGTCGAGGAAGGGAAGTGGTGAGAGAGAGAGGGAAGTGGTGAGGGACTGAAGTGGAGGGAGGGAAGTGATGTGGTGAGGGAGGAAGGAGAAGTGATGAAGAAAGGAAGAGGTGAAAGAGGGAATTCAAATGGTGAGGGAGAGAAGAGAGGAGAGAGGAACGGTAAGGGAGTGAAAGGAGGTGATTGTTGAGGGCTGGGATACAGAGACATTTGTTGACAAGCTCCAATAACCTGGCTGGGGATCCACTGAAAACAGGATGAATGTTAAGAAGGGCGGCGCGGAGGAGGCTGAAACGACCTGCAGAGGGTAGAACGATAACAGGCGATTCCATATCATCAGGTTCTTGAGTAGGGGCCCGAGGCTAGGCTACGGTCGTCCAGTCCATTGAAGTGTAGATGGCCAGCACACTTCCCCTGACAACAGTACGTAATCGAAACACTTCCATTCATTTGTTGGGATTGAGTTTATGAAAGGCGTTCACTCCGACTAGGGAGTTCCAACCACTAAACCCCAAGGGATGATGATGGGATTACGAGGTGATCAGAGAAGAGAGGACTGAGATTGGATAATGTGACACAATGACTAAGATGAGGAGACACGTCACGTGAAGAAACAGACACGAAACTGAGTAACAGAAACCGACATTATAAGCTCATTCCTCACTCCATCTGGATTGTTCAGACCTCTAAACCTTCTAAAGTGTTAAGTGACTATAATGCAAAGAAACAGCATAGAAAAATCAAGCAAAGGGATACTGACAAACAATAAAAAATATAAAAATATAGCATGAAAAAAAAAAAAAAAAAAAGGGAGGGGAGGAATGGAGCAAAAATGGAAAAGGGAAATATGAAACTAAAACAGTAATTAAGGTAAAAAAAAAAATAAACAACATAAAAACAGAAAAGGAGCAAGTAAAGCAAAACAAAACGGAAAACTGAGCAAAAATGAAAATAGGGAAAAACTGAAAATATAAGTAGGATACAAACGAAGGCAATAACACTGAAAAGAACGAAGGAACAGAAAGAAAAATTACATAAAAAATTGATAGAAACATAAAAATATAGGGAAAAAAGAATGATGGGGAAAAAGTGTAGGAAAAAAGTGTGTAGTGGTGAGCGAGAGGGATTACAGAGGATTAGTGAAAGTCTGTGTCAGAAGTCTAGGACGCTCTGCTGTCCCCGGGACTCTGGTGGTGGTGGTGCAAGGACTATCACCACCACTAGCACCTTCACTAGCACCATCAGCCCCACCACTATCACCATCAACCACTAGCACTATTACTATCACCATTATCATAGCACCATCATTTATCACAACATAAACATCAAGGGTCAACAAAACCACCAATATCACCATTATTAGAGCCGGGAGTCACTAGCAATAGCAGTCATTAACATCTATCATTGTGTCACTATCACCATCATCACTATCACCACGATCACCATCACCAACTAAACTGCACTATCATTCATTACAGCTAGAATTTAATATCACCTACATCACCATCGTCAGCAACAATCGTTTCGTTTCGTTTTTAAAGGCTCCAACATGCTTGCATGCGTCGGCCTTGGTCACCTAATGGCGGCTCTCCATGGTGCACGATCCATTGCAGCCTCCCTGTTCAGTCCCTTAACCCTGAGGTCACACTTAATGACCTCGTCCCATGTCTTTCTCGGTCTACCCCTCATAACCCTACCCCCAATATTAACACTTCTCACCTTCTTTACCCAATTATTATCCCCCATTCTCTCCACATGTCCAAACCATTTCAATCTACCTCTCCTCATCACAACACCAATACACTCCAGTCCCGTCCTACCTCTCAACTCTTCCATCGTGCCCCGAGGCCACTACCACAGCCACTGGTAAGCTGGTGGGCTAAGGGTCCCAGATCCATTGCCTGGACCTGGGACTGTGCAGTGAGTGGGGCCTGTGGTATGTCTGTCCCCCTTTATTAATACTGACTATGACAACAGTATCACCATCATTTATCACCATCACTATCACCGTACTTCCTTTAAGATGACGAAGACTTTCATCCTCCAGCAGGTTATTTCGCGTAGCTCAGTGGCAGTTAAAGATGATACTTCGGTTCTACATCCTTTCCATAGCACTTCTTCGTGACTAGCAAACCTTCTAGTGTAAAACTGTTTCTACAGTTGCCGAGGCAGTAATTTTAGGCCAAGTCAGAGTAAAAAGAGTATAGCACCAAGAGTCATCACCAATATCATCACTAACACCACCTTATCACCACTTTCACCATCCGTGTCAGATGTCTCGGCAGCTGTGATGTCTTGGCGACTGGGATGGTGGTGGTGGTGATAGTGTTTGGTGCAAGGACTGTCACCACCACTGCTATACTCTTTTTTACATTAACTGGGCATACAACTGTCATCTCTCCTTTTTGAGTGCTGAGTTGTAGCAATGGATTACCTGCAGAGATAGATTATGATAGTCATGAAGAAGTGCTATGGTTTAGGATGTCAAGCCGTAGGACTGTCTTAGGTTTCATTCAGCTAAGTGAAATGAAATCCAAGTTAAAAAGTGTGAAGAGTATAGCATTTTTTTTTTTTCATTAACAAAACCAGGAGTCACTATCACCACTATCACCACGGAAGTCGTCATCACTACATCACCATCGAAATATCACCTGTACCAGTCATCACTATCACCACCACCACTAGGACTGAGTCTAATACCAGCAAAAAAGTCTCTATCACCAGCACTAGGACTTCGCACCACCACTATCAGCTAGCTGAAATGTGGGCATCATCCAGCCCTCTTAAGTTATCAGAAGAGGCCGGATGACACCGTCGCTGATGCCTGTCCAGGATGCAACACAGCACCCCATACTATTAAGCACATTATGGAAGACTGCATCGAACACAATCGCCTGCCCCAACAACACAACATACACTCCTTGAGAGCTCTGTGGGAAAGCCCGGTCTCGGCCTTCTTACTCGGGGCTGTTCTGCCAGACTGCCTGCGTAACAACAACAACTACTACCACTACTAGGACTTCACTATGACCGTCACCAGCACCATCACTCTGATGGATTTGCACCAAGCCTTTAATAACCACCACTGCCACCATGGACATCACTATCACCATTGGCACTATCTGCCACAACCACCATCTCTCATACCAATAGTTACTACCCATTGAGCTAGCAATATCGCTACCATCACTAGCACAATTTGTCACCAGCACCACCACCGGCACAATCATCATCATCATCATCATCATCATCATCATCTTTACCATCACCGCCATCACTTCCATCATTATCATTACTGACATCAAGACCACTATTACCATCACCACCACCAATACCATCACCATCACCAACAAGAAAACCACAAGTACTATCATCACCAACATCATCATCATCTTCATCAGCAGCAGCATCACGGTTCACTACCAGTCGATAGCACAACATCCATTTCCGTCACTGTGACCATTATCATCACTGTTAACATCAACATTTAACAGTCACCATCAAAATTTAACACTATCAATAATAATCATCAGCAGGTATCACCTTTACCGCTATTATTATCAGTCACTATCATCACACCAGCAGTCAACAGTATTATCACCATCATCTCTCTGACAACGGAAAAGGCCTAGCTACACTAACTAAGGTGAGGTGTTGTGGATGTCTCGATTATGTAACAGTAATTTAGTGTATATATTTTTCTTTTGGCTCATATAATAGTAATAAAAATAATAATAATAATAATAATAATAATAATAATAATAATAATATGATGATGATGATGATGATGATGATGATGATGAAGATGATCATAATTATCATTATTATCACTGTTTTATTACTGTCTATCATTATAATTATTATTAATATAATCAGACAAGTAAAAACACTTACAACCTATGCAGTACGGTACAGTACGTTACGGCAGGAAAAGTGCAACTTACCTGGAAAAAAAAAATGACATACTTAGTAACAGGACAAATTTAAAATTACTAAAACAATCAGTGAAACAAAATGGTAACAATAACAACGATAAAGAGAAATGCAGTTTATTTAATGATGAAATCTCCATTATTTATATGCCTAAATATTTTCTTGTATGCATAAAATTACTACTCAAGACAAATTTCCAACCACTAAAATATTTCACAGTCAGTAACCTACTGTTTGGTTTCCATCTATGGCCTTGATTTTTATAAGATAGGCTACACGCCAAACATTTCTCAAGCGATTCTAGCCACTTCACTCCAATGACACCATTTCACCCACGCTATCAACAGACAATTTATTTTCAAGTTATGATGGATTTCTAAGAACGACAGTGTTAATGAAGGCTGTATCTAATTATCAAAGCCGGCTTGTCTCTCCTGTCCTCACTTTAATAACCTGGATACACAATATTATATATATATATATATATATATATATATATATATATATATATATATATATATATATATATATATGGGAATATTGTAACTAAGCTGTTTTTACTCTAACTTGGCCAAAATTTTTGTCCTCGTGCAGCATACATCACACAGGTCAGTGGTAGAGAAAGACGATGCTGCTGCACTACATCCATTCCACAACACTTCTTCGTAAATAGCATCATATTCTAATGTTAGTCACTGATTATAGCTCAATATTCACGGTGCAGCGATCGAAAATTAAGGATAAGTTAGTTAAAAAAAAAAAAAAAAAAAAAAAAAAGGGTATGCTAAAATGATCAGAAAATGGGGAAAAGACGAAATTTGAAGCAAACAGGTAAGGTAACAGTTAGCCTAAGGTCCTAGGCCCGGTTATAGGGACATTTAAGAGTAGATAACCAGCCAATTCTTCTTGGTGGCATTAACTATACTATTTTAACTCAAACGTGGCCTAAAATTGCCATCTCTCCTTCTTGAATATGGAGCTGTTCCAGAAGAAGAACACAAGAACAGGGAGTTGGTCACAATGAAGTGCTACGGAAAGGACGTACAGCTGTTTTAGTGTCATTTTTTTGCCACTGAGCTACATGAACCAAGCTGGAAGATCTGGACCAAGTTAAGGTAAAAAGAGTATAGTTGAAAATCTTGATCGAACTCAAACACGTAGGTAGAGCTGTCACTCCTATTGGGCGGTTCTAACCACTACATCAACAAACACCAGAAACAGAGAGAGAGAGAGAGAGAGAGAGAGAGAGAAAGGAACATTACTGAACGGAAGGAGAGAAACGTAAAAGTACTATTTCTTGTCCTCCCTCGAAAACAGCAGCATAGTCCAGGAAAGTAACGAAAAGAACAGCGCAAACACGAGAAGGAATGTCAGCAATATGAAAAGAAGGAATAATGGAAGGAGGAGAAGATGAAAAGAAGGGGAAATATTGGACAGGTAAAGGAACAGAGCTGAAGAACAATTCTCTCTCTCTCTCTCTCTCTCTCTCTCTCTCTCTCTCTCTCTCTCTTCCTCCTTCCCCTCGTTTCTGGTTCATTTATCTTCATCTCCTTTCTCTGTATCTCCCTTTCTTTAGTCCTTCTTCCTCCCCCCTCACTTTTCTCTCCTTTTCCCTCTTCTCCCTTTTTCCTCTCCTCTCCCTTCATTTTCCCAACCTCTTTCCTCTTGTCTCACTCCATCTCTCCTCCCTGTACTTACCTCCCCTCCTTCATCTTCTCTGGACCCTGCAGGCCTTTGTAAAAAATAACGCTCTGTTATGGCGTTACTTTTCCTTTTTCAGTGTTATTTTTCCAGACATTCTTATTTCACGGTTTTATTTTACTTATCTCCCTCTCTTTTCCTCTTTCCTCTCTCTACCTTCTCTCCTCTACACCTCTTTCTCTCTTCAGTCCTTCCTCCTCCTCATTCCTCTCTCATCCTTCTCTCTTCTATACATCATTCTTTCTCCATTCCTTCCATTTCCTCATTCCATTCTATATTTTCTCTCCTACACATCTTGCAACATTCCTCTCTTTTCCATTTTCCTCTTTCAAATTTCTTCCTCTACACATCTCCAGCCTTGTATTTCGTCTTTCTTTATTCTTTCCCTTCTCTTCCTTCATTTCTCTCCCCCCCTCGTGTTATAGGCGGGGACGATAACCATCCACTAGCAAAATGTAGTGATATCTTTTTTTTTTTTTATAAATAACAGAACGGAGGAAGGAAAAACAAATGAGCAAAAAAATAATAATAATCTATACACCAGATTACTGGTGTCCTCTGTTCATAAAATATCTGTAACAGTTAGACTTGAACAGTTGTGGGTTGAAATTTGGAGGAAAACAACTCTGGGGAAGCGAGTTCCAGAGAGATGCAGTTCGGGGAATGAAAGAATTCTGTTAGGCAGAAGTTCTGCAATATGGTTGAGTGACACTCCAGTCATGAGCGCTACCAGATGCCGGTGTAGCACGAGGGAAGGCATGGAGAGGTGGCACCATGGACGCAACTTCGTCTGAGCATTTGCCAAAAAAATATCTGTAAAATAATGCAAGGGAGGCAACATTCCTTCTTACTTGCAGGGGAGGTAGTTTATATGTAATGGCAGGGTTGTTAATGATTCTAACAGCTTTATTCTGAATTTTGTCCAGTTGTCTTAATGCAACCTCTCCACAACCATTCCACAAGGGTGTGCAATATTCAAGCTGAGAGCGCACATGACTCTTATAAATTATAGCTAACTGCTCATCGGCGAAGAAGTTGCAGACTCTGTACAATAATCCAAGTTTCTTTGAGTCGGTTTTAGCAAGTGATCTGAAAGACGAGCTATTTGGTTCTCTGTAACCCATGAAATTATTTACTGCGTTGGATGGTAACCACAAAACCAACAAGTGGACACGTGGGCTGCTAATATCGTCGGTTTGGGAATCTCCCGAACACCTCTTCTTTAGCGATTTAATTTTGGGTATAACTGATTCTTATCTTTTTGTATGTTATTTATGCAAAGTGTTATTATACTGGCACGATCTATGTAACAGAAGAGGACAATAAGGTGTAATAATCAAATTAATCTCTTAGGAAAAGGTCTTAAGGAATTTCCTTAATTAACCGATGAAAAAAAAAAACGGCCCTGGTGGTCTAGTGGGTTAAGGCATGCCAACCGATGTGGCACTCATGGGTCTGAGGGTTGTACTTTAATCGACACTGCGGAGTTCGTAGCACATCTTTCATGGCGGTTTAATCAATACACCTCAATATAATCTTGTATGTTACTGTTGCAGTAATAAACTAGAAAGCACTCTGACAGCACATACCTCCGCCGATGCCACTGTCATTAAAACGGATCCTGCTCCGAATCCGTGGAGATATTGTGTGGAATACATATGATCTGGAGCTGCCACAAAATTTATCAAATTGTTCTTTGATCCATGGCCCATTCTTCCACAAAATTATATTGAATTCACTAAGAAAGTTTGGAGATATTGTGCGGGATACATAGGATCCGGATCCGAATCCGTCCGAAAATTAATTCTTTCTTGGCCCATGGCCCACCCTTCAACAAAATTTCATTGAAATTCACTGAAAACTTTTGGATATATCATGAGGACAATCAAATAAACAAACAGGTGAATTCATAACCTTCTCCAACTTCGTTGGCGGAGGTAATAAATCGCTGAGGATAAGACGCTACGAAGCCTCTTATGGCCCTCGAAGTACGCATCAATCGGAAGCGTATACACTGTTCACTTTAACTTGGCCTAAAATTACCATCCCTCCATCGTACAATCTGAGCTGTAACATCAGATTAACACTAGAATATGATGCTAGTCACGAAAAAGTGCTATGGAAAAAATGCAGTCCTAGCATCGTCTTACTCTGTCAATGAACTAAGTGAAATAGGATGCTAAAGGGCGAAAATCTGGGCGATGTTAATGCGAATGAACTACAGTTCGGGTTCACTGCTTACATAACACCGCCCCTGGAAGAACGACTGGTCACCCTCACTGTAAGTGTCTGAACAGACTAGCACTAAGCCACTACTATCCTGAAATAAACAAATACAAAAAAACGAATAAATAATAAAACGCAGTAAGAGAATGGATGATGGATGGATGACTACTTATTTTTCACATTCTGGGAGCCTGGATTTCAAAGATTTACAGGATGTTTGATTGACTGAGTGGGCAGATTCACGAGGGTCTCTCTCTCTCTCTCTCTCTCTCTCTCTCTCTCTCTCTCTCTCTCTCTCTCTCTCTCTCTCACCCAATTCTACTCCCGTCAAGGGAAATTTTTATTTACCAGGACGGGTTAAAAACATCCTTCACTGATCCCCTCACTGCAATTAATCTAAACTGAATCAAGCCGTCTAAAATTGACAACATTAAGCAAAACAAAAATCGAACTGAAGAGGCTAACTGTGCATTAAGTCGGTAATCCTGCCTTAGCAATTTATTTTTGGATGCAGCGGGTCAATATCAATTTTTTTGTTATTTATGTTGAAAATTATGGTATTGGAATGATTTAAGGGACAGAGCAAAAGAAATCGCTTAGGAAGAGGTGTTTGGGAGCTTCCTTAACCGACGAGAATACGGGCCTTGGAGACACCCTTCATGGTGGGGCAGCTTCATGGGGACTGTTTCCATCCCCCTCCGTGCAAGAGTTTTCCTCACGGTGAAATAGAATCGCCAGGAGGTAACCATAACGAAATGGAAACTGTGTCATTAAAGTGAGGGAGTCAGTACCAGATTAAGGCTGGGACTGTTTTTGGAGATGGAGATGACAGATGGTGTTGATGGCTATGATGGTGATGACGATAGATGATGGTGACAGATGAAGGTGATGACGGAAATGGTCATGGTAATGATGGTGATAGATAATAGTGATGGTAATGGTGATGATGGTGATAGCTATGAAGGCGATGGTAATTAGTGATAATGCTGGTGGTGAAAGTGATGATGATGATGGTGATGACAGATGGTGTTGATGGCTATGGTGATGGTAATGATGGTGATGACAGTGATGGTCAAAATGGCGATAATGATGACAGTGGTAACGTTAATGGCTCAGGTGCTGATAGTGATGGCAATGGTGATGACTGTGATGACTGTTTGGCAAAGTATGAATACATAAAGCGTGTTTTTAGTCATTTAACTACATATACAATAACATAACTAACTCATATACAGAATGTTATATACACAGTATGGTATATGTGAAAGACGAAAAAGCCAAGAGAGAGAGAGAGAGGGGGGGGGAGGGGGGTTAATGCAGTGGCTGACATAATTAGGTCGAGAACTGTGCTTTTCAGTCTGATGCTCCGGGAGGGGGTCAGGAGGGATGGAAAAGAGAGCAACGGAAAAGTAGCAAAGAGAGGGAGGAAAGAGTTATGAGAGAAGAAGAGAAGCAGAAAGAAAAAATGGGGGGAAATGGGAAATCAAAGATGAATAAGAGTGGGCAAAAGAGAATAAGAGGAGAGGATGGGACGGAAGAGAGATAGGAGGCAGAAGAAAACACAAGAACACGAGAGGCAAATGAAGTGTAGAGATAAATGAGAAAGGCCGGAGGAAGGAGAAGACATAATGGTGAGCACTGAGAGGATGTGGGGAAGCAGAAATGAATACGGAGAGGAGAGGAGAGGAGAGGAGAGAATTAAAAAGGAGAGTCGGGGTAGGTATATGAGATGTAGGAAGGACTGAGTTGGATATACAAGTGAGGAGACGAGACGAGACGAGAAGAAGAGTCTTAGAGAGATGAAACTTGGAAATGATGGGAGAGAAAGAGAGAAGATAAGACGGAAGTGAAGTTGGAGGACAAAAAGAAAAATATACAGGCCTCAGAGAGAGAGAGAGAGTGAAGAAGGGACGGAGATGTCAAACAGGAGAGATTAAAGTGTGTGTGTGTGTGTGTGTGTGTGTGTGTGTGAAGAATGCGTATGTATGTAGGTATATGTACGTATGCTGGTATGAATGTACACATCCATATATGTTAGGTTGGGGTGAGGGGAGATCTGAGGGGAAGGACACAGGGTATGAAAACTCCCTCGCGAAACACAGGAACAATAGGGGCAAACTTGAGGAGGAGAAAGAAGAAAGGGGAGAAGAGTGGGAAGGGAATGACTGAAGAAAGAAAAAGGTAAGATGGTAATGGGAAGAAGGAAGAAGGCAGAAAGAAAGGAAAAGAGAAAAAGAAGAAAGGAGGAAGAGAAAAAGACAGGAAGAAGAGAGTAGGATGAGGGAATTATTAGGAAAGGAAGAGGAGAGGAAGAGAGGAGGAAGAGGAGGAGGAAAGAAAAAAAAAAAGAAGGGAAAAGAGGACCTTACGTTAAACGGATGTTAGAAGTATTTAGAAACACGTATGGAATGAAAGAGGGCTGGATATAACAACAATGAAGAAGAAAGTTTGAGAGAATTATCAAATCGAAATGAGAGGTGAAAGATGTGAGGAAGGGACTGAAGGAAGTTTGACTCTTTTTGCCATTAACTTTTCCTAAGTTTTTTACAATTTAGCCCCTATTATCATTTTTTTTTTTTTTTTTTTTTTTTTTAATCTTGCCACCATAATCTTTGTATTTTTCCTTCGTCTATCCACTTCCTCTTGTTATTTTTTCCCTTTTGTCATCAACTTCTCCCTTTTCTTCCCTGTTCACAGTGCTTTCGCAATTTTCTTGTCCATATGTCCTCAGTGGAGTAGACTGTAGCACCAGTCGAGCAGGGCAGTACTCCCGAGGTGGATGGAAAGCTGATGACATGGAGTGCTGGAGCTCCCGTTTCATCAGCCCTCAGGACTAGTTCCTGACCATCCCCCTTTGCTGAACTTTTTCAGTGTCTCAGTTACAGAGAGTAGGCCAGCATGCTCTCCAGTACAAATTTCTCTATCTACACCAAACTACATGCACAGTACACACTACACTTCCTATTCAAAATTCACCATAATGGAGTCGATTCACCAAGCCTCGGAGTCCCCAGGGGGGGGGGGACCATAAATGCCACCGCCATCTGCCCCTCTCCCGGTGACGACTCGAGGTGCCTGGAACCACTGTCTGACTCTCTTCTTCTTCATTTCTGCAACATTCGCGGCCTTTCATCTAACTTTCGCTCTGTTGAGCACCACCTCTCCTCCTCTAAACCTCACCTTCTTTTTCTAACAGAGACTCAGCTGTCTGAGGCAACTGACAGCAAACCCTTTTCTGTATCCTCCTACTTTCTCTATACTCATTTCAAAGCCAAAGGTGGCTGTTGTGTATACATATGCAACGACTTATCTTGCTCTCGTGTTCCTGAACTTGATTCTTCTGAATTCTCCACACTCTGGCTTCGGCTTTCCAGTCATTCTCTGACTAAATATATCTGTGCTGTTTACTTATCCCCTAATTCTACTAACTATCAAAAATTCTTCGACTATCTTACTTCTACGATGGAACACATTCTGTCCATTTCTCCTCTCTCTGAAATCTCCATTCTTGGAGATTTCAATGTTCACCACCACCTTTGGCTCTCCTCTCCTTTCACGGATCCACCTGGTGAACAAGCCTACATCTTTTCTATCCTTAATGACCTAGAGCAGCTTGTACAGCACCCTACCCGTATCCCTGACCGCCTTGGAGAGAGCTCCAACATACCTGACCTCTTCCTCACAACTAATCCTTCTGCTTACTCTGTTAATCTTTTCTCTCCGTTGGGCTCCTCCGATCACAACCTCATTACCTTAACCCGTCCTATCACTCCGGTACGGCCTGTGGACCCTCCAGGGAAGCATCGTCTGTGGCATTTTGGAGCCGCGGACTGGGAGGCCCTCAGGCAGTACTTCTTTGATTTTCCCTAGAATGATTATTGCTTCCATGGACGTGAGCCATCTGAGTGTGCCTTGCGCATTACAGAGGTTATTCTCTCGGGCATGGAAGCATACATTCCTTTTTCATATCCTTTGACTAACGCAAGAAAGCCTTGGTTTAATCACGCTTGTTCTAATGCTGTCCGCAACAAGGAGAAGGCCTACAAAAGGTACCGGAGCCAACCCACCCCTGAATCACATCGTCTTTACGTTTCTGCCCGGAATCGTGCTAAGTCTGTTCTTCGCTCTACTAAAAATAATTTCATCCATACTAAATGCTCTCAACTCTCCAACTCGAATTCTTCCCGCTCCTTCTGGCACCTTGCCAAAAATCTTTCTAACAACTTTACCTCATCATCCTTCCCTCCTCTTTTCTACTCTGATGGTTCTGTAGCTATTTCTTCTACTGATAAAGCAGATCTCTTCGCACAGACTTTCTCCTCCAATTCCACCTTAGACGATTCCGGTACTGTTCCTCCATCACTTCCCCCCTCTGACTTCCTCATGGTTGACATTAAAATTTCTTCAGTTGATGTATTTTCTGCCATCACTGGCCTCAGTACTAACAAGGCATATGGGCCTGATGGGGTCCCTCCTGTTGTTCTCAAGAACTGTGCTTCTGTGCTTACACCCTGCCTAGGCAAACTCTTTCGCCTTTGTCTGTCAACTTGTACCTTTCCTTCTTGCTGGAAGTTTACTCTCATTCAGCCAGTCCCAAAGAAGGGTGACCACTCCCAACCCTCCAACTATCGTCCAATTGCTTTAACGTCCTGTATTTCAAAAGTTTTCGAGTCAATTCTTAATAGAAAAATTTTAAGGCATCTTTCCTATCACAACCTTCTTTCCGATCGTCAGTATGGGTTCCCTCAGGGACGCTCCACTGGCGATCTTCTCACCTACCTTTCAGACTCCTGGTCATCCTCCTTTCGGGACTTTGGCGAAAGCTTTGCCATTACACTTGACATCTCAAAGGCTTTCGATCGAGTCTGGCATAAATCTTTAATTTCCAAACTGCCCTCCTACGGTTTCTATCCTTCTATCTGTGCCTTCATCGCTAGTTTCCTTTCTGGTCGTTCTATAGCCGCTGTTGTAGACGGCCATCGTTCTTCTCCTAGATCTATCAACAGTGGTGTTCCTCAGGGCTCTGTCCTATCACCAACTCTCTCCCTGTTATTCATCAATGATCTTCTAAGCTGTACATCTAACCCTATCCACTCATACGCTGATGACTCCACCCTTCACCTTTCCATTCGGTTCCCGCAACGCCCATCTCAACAGTTACTTCAACAAACAAGGGATGAGGCTTTGGCACACCTAATGTCTGACTTGGCTCATATCTCTGACTGGGGTAAAAATAATATGGTTGTCTTTAATGCACCTAAGACTCAGTTCTTACACCTATCAACCCGACAAAATCTTCCACAGGTATACCCACTAATGTTTAATAATATTCAGCTTAATCCTGCATCATCCTTGAACATGCTTGGGGTTTCATTTACTCGGGACTTATCTTGGAAAAATCATATTACATCTCTTGTAAAATCTGCTTCCAAGAGATTGGGTGTGCTAAGCCGACTCCACTCTTTCTTTACCCCTGCACAATTATTGACTCTATACAGGGGTTTTATCCGCCCCTGTGTGGAGTAAAACTCTCATGTGTGGGGAGGCTCCCCACATACAGCTCTTCTCAATAGGGTGGAGTCAAAGGCTTTTCGTCTCATTAACTCTCCTCCTCTTACTGACTCCCTTCAACGTCTGTCTCTTCGCCGCTCTGTTGCATCTTTATCTCTTTTCTATCGCCACTTTAATGGTCACTGCTCCTCTGAACTGTCTGCTTGCATTCCTCCACCTCTACGACGGGCGCGTAGCACCCGTCTGGCAGCAAACTCTCATCCCATTTCTGTCCAACTCTCTAATGCAAGAGTTAACCGTTACTCCCAGTCTTTCATTTATGCAACAGGTCAGCTCTGGAACTGTCTCCCTCTGTCTGTATTTCCTGCTGCCTATGATCTCCAGTCTTTCAAACGCAGTGTGTCCAGGCATCTCAAAATGATCGGATCTTGAATTTGGCTCTCTATTGTATTTTGTTTTTCTCTTGGAGGGAACTGTTACTGCGGGCTCATGGCCTTTGGTTCCTTCTTCCTCGCATAAAATAAAAAAAATAAAAAATAAAAAAAGTCATTTCCCTCCATTATCTCAACTTTCCCTGCAATCTTCTCATATTTCCTTCGTCCATTAATTTTCCACACAAAAATTTCCCATCTGACTTCACTCCCTCCCCCCTTTTTTTTCGTCCTCCAGTCTCTCTTGCATTTCCCTTCAGTCCCAAAGTTTAATCAATTTGTTGTTCAATATTTTTCCTGTTTTCCTTCATTCCCGAATTTTCCCGCACAGATCTTACCATCACTGGTAATTGTCACCCTGTTTCTTTCCCTATTTTTCCTTCTTCCCTCATTCCCTCCACCTGTCTTTAGTCTTTCTTTTCTTTTCCATTTTTTTCTGTTTCATCCCTTCTCCCCTTACCCCTATCAGTATAATTTTCTCTTTTTTCTTATAATTTACTATTTCTTTCTTCCCCTCTCTATTGCCTTTCAATGTAGTAAACTGTGCTGTATTACTAACTTTTAAAGGACGCTTGGATTAGTATCTGTCTTCTAACCCCAAGGTTAGTATGTTCACTCATGAATAATACATTTCTATATACATAAACTTATTTTTTTCTCCTTTTTCAGAACCCATATGATAAAACAGGCAAAACAACATCGATAAATATTAACTTAATGTTGCTGGCTTTTCAGGTAGATACCGTACACTAAGATTTCCTTTCCCTCTTTCCTACGAAATTTCCATGACCGTTTTTCTATGCTGCACGGTAGTCCTCCTCACGATTTCCTGCTGACTTGTGCTGGAAGGTCAGGTGGATGAGTGGGGGGAAGTCTTCCTGCTTTTCTATACTTGTCTTTAGCTGACAGATTAGTTTATGTTAGTTATAACCTTCCCTAGAACAAACAGCCACGAAAGGACCACCAGGTTTGTTGCTTTTGCATTCCTTTGTACTCCTTTGTACTCCTCAATTCCTCCCTAGTCATTTTTCCACTTTTCCCGTTTTCCCCTTTATCCCTTAATTTTTCCCGGTCCCAAAATTTTCACTTTTATCTCATTTTCTCCATTTTTCCTTCACTCCTTCACATTTTTTCCGCTTTTTCTGGTGTTTGTTTTCAGTTGGGCAGGACACACCGGAAGGGACGAATCTCCAATGATTTCCACTAGCATCATTGTAATTAAACTTCCTCCCTGATGAGATTCCTGACATTCTCTCTCTCTCTCTCTCTCTCTCTCTCATCTCATAATGTCACCTAGCATCATCGCTAATTAGAAGACTTATTGGTCATATTCCTGTCACGTCTGATATTCTCATTTTTCTTTTCCCTTCTCTTCCTCTGTCTTGATTCCTCTCTAACCTTTTCTTTTTATTTCTCTTCTCTCTCCCCTTCCACATCGTTTCCTTCTATCTTTCCCTTTCTCTTCCTTGTTCCCCTTACTCTTCCCTCTTTCCCTTCCCTATCCCCTTTTCCCTATCCCCCTTCTCTTCCCTTCCCTCCTTTTCACTTATCCTCTTTCTTTTTTCCTTTTCCTTTTTCCATTCACGCTTCCCCTTTCCCTCCTCTTCCCTTTGTCCTTCCCTCCTCTTCACTTTTCCCTTTTCCATTCTTCTTCCCTTTCTTCTTTTCACATTCCCCGTTTCCTTCCTCTTCCTTTGTCCCTTACCTTCTTTTCACTTTTCCCCTTACCCTCCTCTTCCCTTTCCCCTTTCCTCTCCCTCCTCTCTCTTCCACTTCTTTCACTTTTCCTCTTTCTTTTCCCTTTCAGTATTTCCCTTCCTTTCCCTTCCCGTTCCTATCCACTTCCACTTCTCTTCCACTTAGAATTTCTGTATTTTTCTTTCTTTCTTTTCAAAATCTCCTGACACTCCTCTTTCTCTTTCCCCATTCCTTGTCTTTTTCACTCACTCTTTTCATTTATCTTTCTCTATTTCCCTTCTCTTCCCTTCACTATCCTCTTTCCCTTCTCTTCCACTCGCCCAATCCATCCTCTCTCCCTCATTCCATCCCATTTTCATCAATTTTCTCTTTTCCTACCCCTGGCCCTGTAGTTACACGAGCATGGATATTACTCCTACAAGTTTATTCTCTCTCATCATGTTTTTCATCTCAACATGTTTTTGTCTACCAGTATGTCAATCTATCCTTCAGCAACTGTGTGTGTGTGTGTGTGTGTGTGTGTGTGTGTGTGTGTGTGTGTGTGTGTGTGTGTGTGTGTGTGTGTGTGTGTGTGTGTGTGTGTGTGTGTGTGTGTGTGTGTGTGTGTGTGTGTGTGTGTGTGTGTGTGTGTGTGTGTGTGTGCTCGCGCGCGCGCAGTAATTGTTTGTTGTTGCTGATCAATCTCTAACCGAGCAGACCCATAAACCGCTGGCAAGCAACCGACCCTCCAGGGATTCCCTCACAGTGAACTGATGCTGGGCACTATAGCAGGCTCCATACCACCCTGTTATCTGGTTATATGATTACCACCGAACGTTGTAAATGGTTTCCTGGGTTAAAGGAAACCATTAGGCTTGTCATTCAGAGTAGAGTCGCCTGAAATGGAAAGAAAAATAGTGAAAGGTGACAGGAAGGTAAAGGGAAAAATAGGAATAGAGGACCGCAGACGCTGACATACTCGTGGAATGAAAAACGTGAAGGAAGAAGTAGGCAGCACTACACCAAGTGGATGATGGTCGCCACCACCTACCACCAGTATTTGCGTATAGTGAGCACGTGTGTGGGTGTGCAAGTGTACAGGTCAGAGGCGAAGCGAAACAGCGAAACCCATGTAAACAACGGTGATACAATAGCAATGGTGTAGAGATGAACAGCACCTTCTGGCACAATGGGATCAAAGCACACTGATTGGGATTCGGAGCTTCGATACGGCACGCCAACCTGGCTGCTCCATTGTCTCGGTTGTGCTGTGTGGATTCACTGGCCTCCATTCTACTGAGCTTAGCCCCTCAGTCCAATGACGTATATTGTATTCTTGTTACTTACGATGCTTTTACGCTGCTTAGAAGTTACTTAAGACTCTTTAATTCGGCTTAGGAAAGACTCTTCGAATTGGGGGAGTAGAAAATATGAGAGGCCATTGCAAAGTTGAATAAACAAATCTACTAGAGGCAAAAAAAAAAAAAAAATGACGTCACCCAACCTAATTAGATTAAAGCCTTCAATTCACTATTCTTGCTCTCTTCTAATGTTCTATTCTGCTTAGAAGAGTACCCCAATAATGAAAGCATTAATGAAGGATATATCTAAACCCTGTAGCTAGAAAATTCTCTCATGAGCCATGAAATGCAGAAGTAATAATAATAATAATAATACTATTAATAATAAATAATAATAATAATAATAATAATAAATAATAATAATAATAATAATAATAATAATAATAATAAATAATAATAATAATAATAATAATAATAATAATAATAAATAATAATAATAATAATAATAATCTATCTATAGCCCGACGCCCTAATCCCGCAAATGGTGGCCGCAGACAAAACGCCTCGAAGTCGCTGTCACCCACAATTTGACTACCCTCCCCCCATCTCACCCCCCCCCTCATATACCTCTCAACTCCATCCCTTCACCTCATCCTCGATCTACCCCTCCCTCTCCCTCCCTCCACCTCACCTACATATACCCTCTTAGTCAGTCTTTCATTCTCCATTCTCTCCACATGTCCAAACCACCTCAGTGTATTTCTCCTAATCTTCTCAACCACATCCACATCCACCCCACAACGTTCCTTTACTTCTTCATTCGTCAACCTGTCCCTCCATGTCACTCCACATGCTCCTCTCAAGTAACTCATTTCCACTGCTCTCACCCTTGATTTGTTCCCCTCTTGCAAGGTCCACGCCTCGCTTCCATACGTCAGGGTAGGGATCACAGTACTATCATGCAGTGACTTCTTAACTTCCATACTCACCTCCCTATTTCTCATCACTGCTTTCAGTGAACCAACAACCTTCCTTCCCTGCTGTACCCTTTCACGTACTTCATCCCCCAAAGTTCCATCCTTACTCATCACACTACCCAAGTACTTGAATGCACTCACATTCTCCGTAATAATAATAATAATAATAACAATAACAACAAAAGCAATACTACTACTACGACTACTACTACTACTACTAATAATAATAATAATGATAATAATAATAATAATAATAATAATAATAATAAAAATAATAAAGTCAATGGATTAAGGAGGATTATGGTTTTGTAAA
>NC_136954.1:26407932-26482932 GCF_032717465.1 Coenobita brevimanus | reverse complement strand
AGAGGCAGTACACTGAAGGACGTCACTGGACTGAAGGAGGTAAAAAACTTAAGGACTAACCAACGTGAAGGATATCGCCTCATCACAAGGGCAATGACGGTGGGTAAGTGGCCGTGGGATGCATAGTGGTAAAGTCATCACCACCATACCAACAAACACTGTATCATCACTCTTACACTAAAGCCTATAACACCATCACAACCACGGCCACTACCTCTTCGACACCTTCACCACCACCATCACCACCACCACCACCACCACACTCACCACCACCATCACCACAGCAAAAACTACTCCATCACCACCACCACCATTACCTCAGCAACTAACCACACTCCGCCACCACCACCACCACGACCGCTATCATATTCACATCACCACCACCACCACTATCACACCACCACTACCACCACCACAACAACAACAAACTACACACCATCATCACCACCACCTCCACTATCACACTCACCACCACCACCACCATCACACTCACCACCATCACCACAGCAACAAACCACACCACCAGCATCAACATCACATCAGTATTCACCATTTCAAGTCCTATTTCAAATGTGGTGACGGAAGAGGAAAATGAGCATTGGGTGGAGTAAGGCAAAAACGCAATGAAACATGAAAAGACTACTTTGATGCTTTCCTGGGTCTTTAGCGGAACCATGAGCGTCTGATTAACAGTGTCACTCCAATATCGTGGTGACGGAGAGACGCCTTCACGTGGTGGCACTGATATAACCCAGCGGCTCCTCTTCCCTGTTACACAAACGTCCCTCAACTCCCTCCCTATCCCCCAGCAGTAGGGCAGTGGACTGGTGGAGATGGACAGTTTCAGTCTGCAGTTCACCGTGTTCAAATTTCAGATGAATTTCAGGCTATCACAACAACAACAACAACAACTACTACTACTACAACTACTTACTACTGCTACTACTACTATTACTACTACTACTACCACCACTGCTACGAAATCGTGTCTTTTCTTTTCCTTGCAAAATCTCTGGGCGGCAAAATATGCATACGAGAAATTTTACAGACTGGAGTTAGTCAGATATATTTTTGATCAACCTTTTCACAGCAGTGGAGTCCCACTAATCTCAATAAAATCATTTGGCAAAAGAAAGAAAATAAACAAAACGTCAACATACCGAGATGACTAACAAGGAACAGCCACTGGTTATATTGATATTTCCTTCTGCGATTTCCTGTTTGTGTTTCCTGCCTACTCATAAAAAAAAAAGAAAAGAAAGAATATGTTAACACCCAGGCCCGTAGTCTCGTCGGTTAAGGAAGCTCCCTAACACCTTTTCCTTTGCAATTTATTTTGCTTAATACACCTGACTGTCTTGTTCTCTGTTATATAATAAATCATCCAAATATCGCCATATTCTGCATAAATAACGAACAAAAGACTAGTAACCGGCTATAGCCACATATAAATCGCTAAGGTAGAGGTGTTTGAGAGCTTCCTTACTCTACCAGAATATGGACCCCGATCTCATGTTATGCTAACGGGGTACCAAGGGCCTGAGACGAAGCCAGTGTAATCAAGAACATTAAACTTTATGCGCAGGACAAAGTCTTAATCCCCGGCAGCATTTTATACGACCGAAAACCTCCTCTGTGAGAGTTTCCAGCCTGAATATCTAAGTGTGCGGCCACACTTGCCTTAAATATGTGATAGACAAGAGGAAATGAGGCTCCGGGGTCTGACCAGGGTCCAGACCCTAGTATTACAGGTACAGGTGATTATATGTGGGTTCTGGTACCGGTACAGGCACATGTGGGTACACTGTACTGTACGGATACAGGTGGATACAAGCATAGGTAATGGTGGGTATAGATACAGGTGCGTACAGGTGCAAGGGGTCGGGTACGTGTCACGAGGATAAGGGAAGAAAACGGATAAAACAAGGTAGACAGACATAGTGGGGACAGGTAATGTGGGGAGAATGTGGGGCAGAAAAATGGGAAGAGTCGAAGAGGAGACAGACAAGGTGGGAACAGAAAAAGACGAGACAAACAAGGTGACAACACAGACGGACAGACAAGTTGGAGACAGAGAGGAGAGGGACAAAGAGACCGACAAGAGACAAAGAGATAGAGACGAAATCTTGAGTGGGACTGACAGACAGGTTAGACAGGCAGAGAAGACAGACAAGTTGAAGACAGAGACAGAAAGACGAAACCTTGGTTGGGAGAGAGAGAGATTAGTCAGAGCTTGAATTCATTATTTATTTATTTATTTTTTTTTAACGTTTCAAGCTACACAGAACCAAACTTCAGCGAGTTTGAGCACTGGCAGAGCCGAGACATTTATACCCTGCAAATTCCCTCCCACTTCCCCTGTCCCAGCTTGATCGGCGACACGAGAGGGGGGACGAAATTTCCAGGAGTATAAATGTCTCGGTTCTATAACTTGTTCAAACTCTCTGAGGATGGGTTCTGTGTATGTAGCCCGAAACGTTACAGAAAACCCGAATTCAAGCTCTGTCCTGTGTCTCTCTCCCACCCAACATTTCCATTTGTCGCAGTGGATCATCTACATAGACAGACGAGATGGAGACAAAAAGGAGACAGACACGCTGGGGACAGACACAGTAAAGACAGGTCAAGGGAGGGACATGCTAAGCAGAGTGAGGCTGAGTAAAGAGAGAGGAGAGGAGAGGGGATACGGACAGGAGATGAAAGAAGTACGATAAAGAGAGGTAAGGAACACAGGGAAGACAGGGACAGACAAAGCATGGACAGGACAGGACAGGACAGGTCAGCTTGCCTCATCTGGATGCGTGTCTCGGCCACACAGCACCACCACCACCTCCATCAAACTCAGCCAAATAGTTGGGTTGGTCAGGCTGTTTCCCCAGTAGTGGTCGCAGCTGCAGTAAGGAATTCTTCAGGAGGGTGTCTGGGGTAGACTGGAGGTGGAGAAACTAAGGTCTATATTCTCGTCGGTTAAAGAATCTTCCTAGCACCTCTTCCTCAGCGATTTATTGTTTAATACTTAATATCAATCCGTACGTTACTTATGAACAGTAAGGTGATATCTGAATGATTTAAATAGCACAGACGAGGACAGTAAGATCAAAATAATTCACTTAGGACGAAGTGTTAGAGAACTTCCTTAACCGACGAGATTACAAGCCTAAAACTTACGCTCCAAAGATCGGGAAATAATAATAATAATAATAATAATAATAATAAAAATAATAATAATAACAATGATGATCTTTGCAGTGGGATGCCGCATGTTACATTCCATTCTTGCCAACGCCAGACCATTTTGTTCTGCTAATGAAAAATTATTTGCATTTAAGGGGAGAGGAACAGTGCCAATTAAGTTTTCAATACCATTACTTTTATGTATTCGTAGTCCCGTCAGGCAACTTTGTCTTCCTTGGCAGGTACTTTAATCCCTTTGCCACGAAGGCTTGCTTTGTTATTTAATTCTGGCTAACACATGGTAATCATAGAACAATTTCTGAAATGTCTCCACTAATATCTTATACATTTTATTCTGGGTAACAGCAAACGATGTTATTCAGCCGTGGAGGGACCTCAGAGTGTTAAGGGGTCAATGTTGTCTTGTATTTTGCCGGGCTAGAAACACTGTTACTGAATACTGAGGGATCGATTATCTTACGTCAGCCAGCCCGGCGCCCGTAACCAGGGACGTGTACTCTGTCGTTAGTTGGTAGGTTAGGCGTTACAGAATTTGGGAAATTTGGAATGCAGCCTTTGAGACTGTGTGGGGGAGACTGATATCTGATGGCTTAGTTTCAGAATGGTGTCAGTGCCCCTCAGTATTGCCGGAGATGTACGATGCGAGATACAGTAGCTGGGTTTCCTAAAAATTCGTGTTTGATAAATTTGAAATGAGGAACTGGAGTACCGTGGTGCTGACGTCGATGTGCTAGAAAACATTAGGAGAAAAACTCTGTGATAGTTTGGTCATTGGAGGGATTGGAGAATGAGAGGCTGACTTGGAGAGTGTATGGGAAAGAAGTACAGAGAGGAAGGGAAGGGGAAGACCGAGGATGATTTGGAGAAGAGGGGTGGAGAGGTAGAGGAGGTGGGAATGTGAGCTGGAGAAAGGATACCCATATGACAGAACAAGGTGGCACAGTGTTCTCTGTGGCCACCCTTTACAGGATTATGACATTTGGCGATAGACGGTGGCGACAGACTGATGGATAAAAATTTTGAAATTTGGACATTTTAGGCATTCAGCCATCGGGAGTGTGAAGAGAAGGTTGAAAAATGTGGGCTGGTTTCGGAAGGGGGTCTGCATCCTTCAGTTTTGCTGTCACATGATCTTCGATATTAACAGGTATTTAATCATTTAATTATTTATTTATTTTTGGTTAAATAAGCTTTGATACTTGAAGAATATGATGTTCAACTTTTGGCCATGTGTAGAGAAGGTTGACATTTGTGGGCTGGTTTCGGAACGGGGTCTTTTTTTAAAGATATTTAGGGCTTTGTAAAATTTCAGCCTAGTACTGGTAACTTTTAGTTACTTAGGGTGTGAGTGGGTACAGGTAAGTCTGAGTTTTGGCCGGAATGACTGGCAAATAGATATGGATTTGTGGGCAGTTGTAAAAACAGACATGAATGGACAGATGGATGGGTGGACAGACAGAGAAATATATTTAAAAAAAATGAACGGATGGATGAAAGGACGGATAGATACATGGGTATATGGGTAGTGGCGGCATCAGGAGTCTGTCATAAGTGCCGGGGAGCTGATAAGTGCCGCTGGATTATCCGTGTTCTTTCGTGATTTTAACTCTCTGACTGCGAAATATAAATTATGAATTTATATTCTGAATCACGACAGACGGATTTTATCAAGTTCAAGAGAGACCTATGGCCTTAAAAATGTTACAGACTACTACGATTATTGTCTTATGGGGAACATTTTTCTCAGCTCACAGAAAACCCCCGCAATCAAAAGATTAAAGTAAAATCCATTATACCAGACATTTGAACTTAACATTAGCCCAGGGGGGTGACAAAAAACAGCTTGGCTTTTCTAGTATTTATACTATATTGTCTTGCTAGTCTGTTTCTGTATACAGTATATTGTCTTGCATTTGAGTAATACCCACTTTCTTCAGTATTTTAACTCTAAATATGGCACATTTATATTACCTGATCATATATACCAATACTATGCATGTGTCTGTCCACATTTGACCCCCTCGGATATCGACGTGCGATACATCAAGAGACGCGGAACGACGAGCAGACAGCGATGGTGTAAATCATAACTGCGTGCAGACAACTGCGAGCGAGCCGAACAGTTTTATGCCGATTTTTTGCCAGACATTGGAAACCCTCATACAGGTCATACTGCTGGATGGAATGAGCCGAAATTTCGCACGGACATGCCGGGTATGCCATAGCAGGTCCATGTCAAGCTTAATGTATGTGAACATACATTTAACTATTTAAGAGTTAAAATCGAGGACGAAGCCCTATAGTGCCTTGGGCAGGAGCAAGCACTTAGCAGCCCTATAGGGCCGCTAAGTGCCTGAACACACTATGTTGGTATCAAAAGAGTGCTACAGTGCACTGTACAAACTAAATCGTTGAAGCATGGTACGGAATTACTACGTGTCCTCGGCCCACCACAACACAGACCCAGGACCCACATGACACGCCTGGAATTTGTGTCATCTGGCACGACGATGCTTTGCCCCGACACAGCAACAAAACTCCAGCTTTTCCATCGTGCAGTTTCCTTCTGAGTCTCATGAACTCTCTCTCTCTCTCTCTGTACCTGTGTGTGTGTGTGTGTGTGTGTGTGTGTGTGTGTGTGTGTGTGTGTGTGTGTGTGTGTGTGTGTGTGAGAGAGAGAGAGAGAGAGAGAGAGTTGTGAAGAGGGGGGGGGGGACAGTATGGCTGGTGTATTCCACGGGATTTACGGGAGGGCTATCTATTCCACCTCCCGTCAAAACATAAGGGATGGTATTCCCATGGCCCCACCAGCGTCCCAAGCACTCCTCATTGCTATAGTCTTGTCGTGTGTGTGTGTGTGTGTGTGTGTGTGTGTGTGTGTGTGTGTGTGTGTGTGTGTGTGTGTGTGTGTGTGTGTGTGTGTGTGTGTGTGTGTGTGTGTGTGTGAGAGAGAGAGAGAGAGAGAGAGAGAGAGAGAGTCTTGAGGAGATGGGGGGGGGGAGAACTGTAGGGCAGACGAATTTCACAAGATTTACGGGAAGGCTGTCGGTTCCATCTCCATCATAACACAGGGGACGGTATCCTCATGGCCTTACCAGCTCCCCCAGCACTCTTCACTGTTAGTCTAGTCCTGCATATATCATTTATAAAGCCTAGAATTTCCCTGTGCTGAATAATAATAATAATAATAATAATAATACTAAAGGAAGGGAAGAGGTTGTGTAGATCAGATAATCATTCCTATACCTTAGTGTAAAAGTTTCTAGAGAAGGGAGAGAAGTTGTATGCGGCCTTCATGGATTTGGAGAAAGCATATGACAGGGTGGATAGACAAGGATTGTGGAAAACATTAAGAATATATGGAGTAGATGGGAAGTTGTTGAAGGCCGCGAAGAGTATGTAAGAGGGTGCTAAGGCGGCAGTCCGTGTGGATAGTGATTTGTTTCTATTTGAAGGTTGGATTGAAACAAGGATGTGTCATGTCTCTATGGTTGTTCAGTCAGTATATGGATGGGGTAATAAAAGAGGTACACGGAAGGGCTGTCATAAAAGACTTTGTAGTTACTTGTAGAGAAGTTTTATATATATTAGACTTGTGGACGAGCGGTTGTTATACTTGAGTTGTTTGTAAGTAGATAATCTTGGTTCCCATTTGTCATGCAATGACAGGAGAGGTAAAGAATTGTATGGGACTATTTTTATTTGTCTTGGAAATATTAACAAAGTCTCTCACACACGAGTGAAGTTAAGTAGAGTCCTGCGAGCTACCTCCCTGTCTCGCTCTCTCTCTCTCTCTTCCAAGTTGCTAAGCCTTTCTCCCTACTACCTGCCGATTCTATGGCCTGTCTCCTTCTGACCTCTTGACTCCTAAATTCTGGTGTAGCAGGGGTCGTGTCACGTGTGTTACACTGTGGTTGGAAAGTTCCAGAAACCTGTGTGTGAGTATGTGTGCATGTGTGTGTATGGTCACGAGGTGCTGTCATGTGCCTATAAAACATTCCTTGAGTTAAGAGTGTGTAAGCATGTTTAGCATTGCTCGATTCTCGCAGACACAATACCTTCTCATCATCTGACTTCCTGCTTCTATCTGTCTCTCTATCAATCTATTTATCTATTTATCTATTATGATTTGTAATTATAATATGGAGACCTGAGATTGCTCGGCCACGCCGCTGAAGGTCCTCCGACAGCAATTATCATTGACATATGCTAATTTATTAGTACATAATGTTGATTATAATATTGTATACATATAATATTCATAGTAAATTGCAACGATCAAGTAATATTACATTTTAAACAAGCTGTAAACATAACTGAACAAATGCAATGGTTGTTGTATGACATTTTGTAAGATGTGTATGTATAACAGACATACGCATATAATTGTGCAATGGTAATAGTGCTAGGTTATTACATTACATATTGAGTTATCCCATTAGTAATGTCTAATATTTCACCTAACCTGTAAGATGATTCTGGTAATGCAGAATTGTGGTATAATTGTATGACTTTACATAATATTGTAGTAATATTGTGGTAATTCATAACTGTAATATTTTATGAATTGTTACATAATATTGTGGTAATGCATAATTGTGTTGGCCTTATAACTGTAGTTACATTTTGTTAATGCAACTGTTACATAATTGTGTTGGCCTTATAATTGTAGTTAAAGTTACATAAAAGTTACATCTTGTTAATGCAACTGTTACATAATTGTTACATATTGTTTGTAGTTACATAATTGCAATTAAAGTTACATAAAAGTTACATCTTGTTAATGCAACTGTTACATAATTGTTACATATTGTTTGTAGTTACATAATTGTAGTTAAAGTTACATAAAAGTTACATCTTGTTAATGCAACTGTTACATAATTGTTACATATTGTTTGTAGTTACATAATTGTAGTTAAAGTTACATAAAAGTTACATCTTGTTAATACAACTGTTACACAATTGTTACATATTGTTTGTAGTTACATAATTGTAGCAAGTGTAACATAATGCAATCGTTTGTCGTTACATAATTGTTACATATCGTTTGTAGTTACATAATTGTAATAATTGCAGTCCTGACATTGAATCCGGTCATGCTGCGGTCGATGATATGATGTGCCATGCCACTAGTTTGTGGAGACAACAATTTGCTTTTTATTTCACTTATAGGAGTTTATGTGGTATTTTGGCATTTGTAGTAACACTTACACTTATTTTCATTTGTTTGTTGTGTGATCTTACTCTATTTCTTTCTTTTTTCTTTCTTACTTTTTTTTTTTTTTTTGTATGTATTGATTTTCTATAGTTTGTTTTTCTTCACTTGTGTACGCTTTTTCTGTGTTGTTCATGGTTGCATAATTACTGACTAATTCCCTTGGGACCCTTTTTTAAGGTTTAGTTTACATTGCACAGATATTACTGAAAATGATATTATATAGCCCCATATTTTGTTATTTTATATAAAAAATATATATACACTATATACAGTATTAACTATATACACTGACTTGTTGTTCACTTGTACCTATCGTGGGCAATATATGTGTCAGCACTGTGTGGAAATCTTTGTCTTCACGATTGTGTTGAAGATGTTCATTCTTGCTAACGTCATTTGTGTTGGCCATTTTTTTTTTCTTATCCGGTTTTCCTTGTAACTTAATTTATCTGTTTCCAATAGGTAGCTTTAATTAATAAATGTTTAATACAGTTCTTTTAATCACTCACTAAGTAACTGTGATGGTATATTTTCTTTATCACTTTGTAGATGTAATAATGTATAGCTGTATGTATGAAACACGTATTTTATGTAGTTATAAATGGTAACACTCGTTGGTAGTAAATAAATGCTATAATAAATGAATGAATATATACAGTGTAGAATATTTATTGTTGGTGCAAGTATTTAATGATTGAATTATGATGATAACTGAAGTAGGTATATGAATTTAAGTTGTAACTATACAGCACGTTTTATGTGTTTGTGCAGAAGTTTTTTGTCTCTCACTGTGTATTGCATAAATGAAGTAACTCACTAATTTTTACCGTGGTGGAAACGGTGTGAGTGGTGTTGCACGTGGTGATAGCGTTGTCCTTCGCGGGTTGATTAACATGTTGTCGTCTCAGCAAGCACGCATGATGACGTTGACTTCCCACACTGGTAGCTATGGTGAGTAAATGAGTAGCGATGAGTAACTTTAGTGAAGATGAGTAAGATGAGTTGTGAATATGGACTTGGTATTTGCTTCGTCGTCTTGACCTCTTCACTCCTGCGTCAGCGGTGGATGTTGGGTGGATGTAGCAGAGAGAGGAGGGTGAGGTCTGGTGGTTGTGAGTCGTGTCTCACTCTTCGTTTGTTTGTTTTGTTTTTCTTTCTTGATGTTTTCTCGATCCTTTTCTCTTGTGATTTACTCGTTATAGGATGAAGACTGCCGCTACTTGTAGGAGCGTGTAGAAGATTATACAAACGCATCGTAGAGTTGTTACTTGTAGTTGATTGTAGATGGTTGTAGTTCGTTGGTTCGTCGTAGAAATTGCAAGATTGTTTGTATCAGTACTTTGTTAAACTACTTGCAAGGCGTCCTGTGACCTCTTCACCTCTACATCAGCGTGATGATCGGGGAGACGGAGGGGGGGTTGGAGAGAATACTGTCAGGAGCTGGTTGTGAGTTGTTGGTTGTGAGAGGTATTTTTTGTTTTCAATCTTGATATTTTGTAGGAATTCACTGTTGATTCGTAGACGAGGTTTGTATATGTTCGCTGCTACCAAATGTCATAAAAAAACTAAATGTCATATAAAGACTTTGTAGTTACTTGTAGTGGAGTTACATATATTAGACTTGTGGACGAGCGGTTGTTATACTTGAGTTGTTTGTAAGTAGATAATCTTGGTTCCCATTTGTCATGCAATGACAGGAGAGGTAAAGAATTGTATGGGACTATTTTTATTTGTCTTGGAAATATTAACAAAGTCTCTCACACACGAGTGAAGTTAAGTAGAGTCCCGCGAGCTACCTCCCTGTCTCACTCTCTCTCTCTCTCTCTCTCTCTCTCTCTCTCTCTCTCTCTTCCAAGTTAATAAGCCTTTCTCCCTACTACCTGCCGATTCTATGGCCTGTCTCCTTCTGACCTCTTGACTCCTAAATTCTGGTGTAGCAGGGGTCGTGTCACGTGTGTTACAATGTGGTTGGAAACTTCCAGAAACCTGTGTGTGAGTATGTGTGCATGTGTGTGTATGGTCACGAGGCGCTATCGTGTGCCTATAAAGCATTCCTTGAGTTAAGAGTGTGTAAGCATGTTTAGCATTGCTCGATTCTCGCAGACACAGTACCTTCTCATCATCTGACTTCCTGCTTCTATCTGTCTCTCTATCAATCTATTTATCTATTTATCTATTATGATTTGTAATTATAATATGGAGACCTGACAGGGCGGTGGATGCTGGAACGGTCCAGTGAGAGAGGGCAGTGTGTGGAAACTCCCTGTACTATTGTTTGCAGATGATACTGTGTTGTTAAGTGAAGACGAAGGGGAGCTGCAAGGCTTGGTGGATGAGCTTAGGAGAGTGTGTAAGAAACGAAATCTAAGGATGAATGTAGGGAAGAGTAAAGTTATGGTCTTCGAGAGAAGTGAAGTCAGTGAATGTACAGTAAGGTTGGATGAGGAGGAAATGGAAAATGTGAGTGCACTGGACCTTGTTGGAGGAACAGAAGTCAAGAGTGAGAGGAGTGGAAATGAGTTATTTGAGAGGAACATGTGGAGTCACTTGGAGAGACAGACTGACAAATGAGGAACTGAAGGAGCGTTGTTGTATGGATGCGGATGTGATAGGACGGGTTAGGAGATGCACACTGAGGTGGTTTGGCCATGTGGAGTGGATGGAGAATGAGAGACTGGCGAGGAAAGTTTAGGTGGGTGAGGTGGAAGGGGGGAGAGGGAAGGGGTAGCCAAGGATGAGGTGGAGGGATGGAGTGGAGAGGTATATGAGAGGGGGGAGGTGAGCTGGGAGTAGGGCAATGAAATGGCGGGGGACGGGGTGACATGGAGGCCATTTGTTTGTGGCCACCCCTTACGGGATTAAGGCGTCTGGCAACAGATAGACAGATGATGATGATGATGATAATTAATAATGATGATGATGATAATAATAATAATAATAATAACAATAATAATAATAACTGGGCAGAATGTAATAACCCTGTAATCTCTTGTCCTCTAAATGGCTAAAATAGTTAAGTTCTCATTGTTAAGGCGGCTGAACACATATCATCGAGACAACCAATCTGATCTAAGGTACTTTTGTAGGACAGCCAGATAAAAGGAATTGCCGTTTATATTTAGACAAGAAGTATATCAACGTACGGTATATGTCAGAGCAACGAAGGTGAAATATCTAAAATACAGGAATACAAGCGGGTGCTTGTGGTCGTCCCAATCCCACGAGAATACAGGCCTTGAATGTGCCATCAGCTGCTGGAAGGTGATGGCAGAGGCAGCCAGGTCAGGTCAGGTCAGGTCACACACATTTCCCTCGAGCACCAACAACCGATAAATCCTCCATGTGTACCCTACGCCACGATCACGACCTTCTCTTAACCTCGTCCCTTGGGTGACCTCATTTTATATATATTCTTGCTACCTCCACACGATTTTATTTTGTTTGTTAACCCAAAATTCATTTATTTAATTATTATTCTTTTACTGGAGAGAGTAGATACAGCCATCATTAATTTCTTCCCTTCCCATGAGTTTTCTTCATTTGCTCCCCACCAAAAAAAAGAAAATAATAATAATGGCATCAGCAAGAAATAAGTAAGAATTATTACAGTAATATGTCACCGGATGTACGGGGTGGAAATAATGCGCTGGGTGTAACCTAAGCTGAAAAAAAAAAAAAAATCGGTGGACCCGGTGGTAATGTAGCTGTCTGCCGATACAAAAAATGAAATAGTCTGATGGTGGCAAAATAAATAAATAAATAAACAAATAAATGTTCCAAAATATTTATCAAGAATTACTACAAGGAGTGAGAGCGTCATCGTGGGTCATATTCTCGTACACTATGGTAGCTCTTTAACTCTTATTTCTTAGTGAGGTTTTATCCTATTACACTTCAGTATTTTCTTAAATGCATTCCATATTATTTTACAGGCATAATCTTAGTAAGTTTTTATTCTATTTAACTTAAGTATCTTCTACATGCCTTCTACATTTATTTTATAGACATTATCTGTCATTATTATAGCAGACGGGAAGATTTACGTAGCAATCACTGTAGTTGGGCTGTTATCTGATGAAACTGGACCAACTTTACCTTCATACTAATTCGAGGTTGCATGAAATTCTAGGAGCCTTAGTTACGTGGCAGAAATGAGTCTCCATGGTTACTAGTCAAATTTATCCAACTGAAATGGGGTTACGGATCTGTGTTAGATGAAAACAAAGGAACAAAAACACAAACAAACCTGGCAACAAAGGGAGCCTGGTAAGCATCCTAAGGTGACACCACTACAACCCCATGAGTCCGTATTCTCGTCGGTTGTGGAAGCTCCCTAACACCTTTTCCTAAGCGAATTATTTTGTCTACATCTTCTTGTCCTCGTCTGTGTTATATAAATCCTTACACTATCGCCATACGCTGCATAAATAACGCACAAATGGATATTAAACTTACATATCCTAAAGGTAAACCGCTAAGGAAGAGGTGTTAGGAAGCTTCCTCAATCACCGAGAATACAAGCCCAGGTGGTGGCGGGAAGGTGAGTCGCCAGCCAGGCCAGGTCAACACACATTCCACCCCAGCACCTGTGACCTATAAATTCCCGATGTGACCCTGACTCCAAGACATCCCCGAGCAATTTCACTGCTATGGGTTTCACAGCTAAGGGTTTCACTGCTATGGGTTTCATAGCTATAGGTTTCACAGCTATGGGTTTCGCTGTTATGGGTTTCAAAGCTATGGGTTTCACTACTCTGGGTTTCACTGCTCTGGGTTTCACTGTTACGGTTTCATTGCTCAGGGTTTCGAAGTTATGCGTTTCACTGCTCAGGGTTTCACTGCTATGATTTTCTCCTAAAATGTAGCAATGTCTGGGGACAGGCTACAGTGGCAGGAATATCATCATCTCGTGGAAGCAAAGAGGGAATGCATTTGAGGGAACCAAGAATGCAATGAAAACTGTACTGAAAGAATTAAAGAAAAGTACTATATGAATTTGGTAAGATTACTAAAAGAGGTCTGGCCTAAGCTGGGAGTGAGTGAGTGCGTTATCTGGTGCTGAAAGGAAAGTGATGGGACGGTATCCCCCAGGACACACACACACACACACACACACACACACACACACACACACAATATCCTCTACCGCTTCCCAAACGCGGATGTAAATATAAATGCAATAAGGAAAGATTAACGCAGCAGGAGTGACAAGCTCAATAAGACTGTAAGGCTGTGCACGACTGAGGAAGTTGCCTAACACCTTTTCCTAAGAGATTTATTTTGTTCATTAAACCTTATTGCCCTCTTATTATTAATTTTTGCTTTAACACAGCCAGACGATAATTCAGGGATTTTGCATCTAGAGGAATAAGAACAGGCCTGTATTCTCGTCGGCTAAGGAGGCTCCCTAGCACCTCTTCTTTAGCGACTTATTATTTGATATAGCCGGTTAATATCTTTTTGTACTTTGCTTATGCAGAGTATGACGATGTTATCATGATTTATGTAACACGAACTAGGAGAGTATGGTGCAATACGCAAAGTAAATCGCTTAAGAGAAGGTGTTAGGGAGCTTCAACAACCGACGAGAATACGTGTCCTCACTATCCCCATCGTTACTATAGGTGCTTATGAAATGGTATAAAATCTGGTGATAACAACAATACACACGTTACACCAGCACCAGTAGCCTATAAATCCTGCAGCGTCCCCCCACCACACCATCACCTTATTAGTTTAGTTTATTTAGTTTATTCTTGCTGCCTCTGAACGATTTTAATAAGACTTGGTGAGACTTCTCAAAATGGATGGGTTAAGACATTCACTAAACTTTGTACTACTAAAAATCATTTACTCTGTGGAATAAAATCTTACTGGGCAGTAGTGAGAATAAAATAAACACATTCCACACCCCAACCCGTATTCCCGTCAGTTAAGCAAGCTCCCTGACACCTCTTCCTTACCGATTAAGTTTTGGATACGGCTAGTTAATATCATTTTGTACGGTATTTATGCAGAGTATGGTGATTTTAGAATGACATAAGTAACACTGAAGAGGACGGCAAGGTGTAATATGCAAATTAAATTACTAAGAAAAGGTATTAGGGAGCTTCCTTAACCAACGAGAATACGAGTCTTGTAAAACATTCTACATCTTCCTTCCTTGACCTTCCTGTGAAAGCAAATCTAAACTAGAATGGCACTCAGTACAGCGCATACATCCGCCAACGCCCTATCTCCCATTCTTAAGAAAGTAAAAAAAAAAAAAAAAATCCTGGATCCGCACCTTAATCCGGATCAGCACCAAAATTTATTGGAGTCTATTCTGGGCCAAGGCCCATTTTTCTACCAAGTTTCGTGGAAATCCGTCCAGTAGTTTTTGTGTAATCTTGTTCACATACCAACCAATAAACAAACTAACAGACGGACAGGGGTGAAAACATAACCTCCTTGGTGGAGGTAATACAACAAGTAGGCGATAGTAAGTTTGAGTTTCCCACTACTGGAATGTCTGCGTGGATCCCTAGCACCTGTTCCCTAGCGATTTATTCTGCAAATTAAATCTAAAACCTACGTTGCTAATATATTGATATAACACACGAGAATATTATGGTTCTATAAGATAAGGTGATAAGGAATTAAGAAGCTTCCTTTGCCACCTGGGGCAAGATATTCACAATTAAATTACAAAAAGTCACACTGAATATGGGCACCGGAGAGAGAGAGAGAGAGAGAGAGAGAGAGAGAGAGAGAGAGATAATGTGGTGTGTGTGTGTGTGTGTGTGTGTGTGTGTGTGTGTGTGTGTGTGTGTGTGTGTGTGTGTGTGTGTGTGTGTGCGTGCGTGCGTGCGTGCGTGCGTGCGTGCGTGCGTGCGTGTGTGTGTGTGTGTGTGTGTGTGTGTGTGTACACAAGTAAACAGACAACACATCGATATTTGTATGTACTGATAGTCTGAATGTACAGTACAGTACGTGTACACGCAGTCAACTTTGAGATGTGTATAGCCAGCATCAAAAGTCCTGTAGTCTCTCTCTCTCTCTCTCTCTCTCTCTCTCTCTCTCTCTCTCTCTCTCTCTGCAACAGTTAGTGTGGTGAATCCTCAGCAGTCGACACTAAAGAAACCGATCTAAAGGTAAATATCTATAGCAAAATAAATCCATTAGTGTCAGTTACTATGGATTCACCACACTGTCGCAAACCAAGAAGAGGAAAACAAGAGCTGCGACAGGACTTTTGATGGCGGCTGTACGTACGTGTGGCGCCCCAACCTTTCCTATCTTGGAGGAAAACAATTTGCCCGTCCATTTCCCGGGCGTCCAGACAGACAGATGGATCCTCGTGGGTGATTACTCAATTTCCTGACCAGAATATTGATGGACACAATTATCGGCCAAGCTCAGCCCACGAAAACCGCTCTTGTGTTTCCCTGTCCCTCGGCCCACTATCGTTTTTATTTCTCTCTAGTGCATTCGGTGGTCATCCCGTCAAGTGTCCACGGGTTGTTCTATACAATCACTCAGCCTACAAATAATCACTGGAAAAGTAAACACGGCGCTAGGATTGTGTAGATGGACTTGAGAGTTATATCTATTGTATTTCACACACACACACACACACACACACACACACACACGCACAGAAAGAGAGAGAGAGAGAGAGAGAGAGAGAGAGAGAGAGAGCAGGATTTATAACCCTAATTAAAAGACACAGAAAACTTTATCAGAGGGAAACTGTGCGAGTAACTTCAGGGAGACGTGAGGCGTACACACTTTACCCATATTTACAAACTTTTCTCAACTCTTGCATTTTAGTGAAAATTTCTTCATGTATATTTTTCTTGCTTCCTCCAGACGGTTTAATTCAGCTTTAATGAGATTTGGGGGAGGCGGTGGCCGAGGCGCTAGAGAGGTGGCCTGCGTTCACAATGGACCCAGGTTCAAATTCCGGCTGGGTACAGGGAATAGTTTAGGGGCTTGAATTTCGTTACAGCAGAGTTTACTGATCTACCAGAAGACCCACTTGCAAATTGCTTTATGTGCCCAGCCTGCATCCCACATTAGAGAATGCAGTCAGCAACGCTAGAGCGAAGTTTGATATAATGTTCTGTCGTCATCACATTTTCAGAAATTACCATAAAGATTAAGTTTACTCCACACTTTGGCTCACTCAGTTTTGGCAAAATAGTCGAAGAAAGCTACATCGCCGGTCTGAAGAGGTTTTGTTTATGAGTTTAAGCGCTTTTTTCCCTCCTGCACTCATCCAGCAAACTTCACATCCATATCTGAGTGACTATTACCTTGTGAAACATGTGATGAAATATTTTGTTTAGCAATATTTCGCTTATTCTGGCTTGTCACCAGCCTGAGAAGATGGGGGTAGGAAGATGGAGGGTGGCGTGGGAGAGGGAAGCGAGGAGGAGGAAGGCTGGAAGGAAGTCTCCTACTAAATACGTTTCCTATTTTGTACCATCGATAAAAAAAAAAAAAAAAAAAAAGTATCGGCACCCAGGAGTTGGATAAGATGTGAAATACATCGTCTCAGGTTCAATCGGAAGTGTTGGCATGCCTGTTTAATTCACAGAAATAGTTGATTTACCATGTAGTACAATGTTACACCGACTAGTCCAGCTATATACAGGTTCAATCGGTAGTGTTGGCATGCCTGTTTAATTCACAAAAATCGTTGATTTACCATGTAGTACAATGTTACGCCGACTAATCCAGCTATATACAGGTTCAATCGGAAGTGTTGGCATGCCTGTTTAATTCACAAAAATCGTTGATTTACCATGCAGTACAATGTTACGCCGACTAATCCAGCTATATATCTGTAAAATGTATGATAACAACACAAATGAAAGATACAAAATGACATAACCGTGTCATTTCCCGTAAATCATAGTCCGTGTATCATAATGTCTCACACTGAAAGGGTCCCGATACTTTTTTTTATCGATGGTACATCAAATTATTTTCCTAAACGATTTTATGTCTTTCAATATCCGCTTTCTTAAACATTTTTTTTTTTTCATTGTTACACTCTGGTAACACTCGTTTCTTCATCTCAGTGTTTTTTTCCATTTAAATTTTCTCTTAAAATCAACTATGATTTCAATTAAAAACAAAAATTACGCATTTCCACAGTTCAAGACTTGTTACCTCTTACTTTTTATTTACTTATTTATTTAGTATTCTGTTACATAAGCGAACGGAAAGGCATTTAACGAGATAGGCGGATGGAGTTTGCCTTGGAATTTCCTAAAGTTGCCCTGATCTGATAGTTACTACTAAATAGCCATAACAGACGAATTTATGAGTGTACACTGTACAGGTATATATATAAAGAGACTATTACTGTCTAAGTAATTGATATGCTTAAAATCTCATGTTCAGAAATGTATTTAAATGAAAACAGTGAATAACGAATGTGTAGCAGAATCCGAAGACAATGAAATCAGTTTACCCTCATACATTCTTAATAAAGAAAAGTTGCAATAGCTGTAACCATAATTTCTTTTAGAATCACCAGTACACCATCACAAAGATCTGCCATGATAATTCAGCTTTTGCCCTGAAAAAGACACATTTTCCTAGTCCTGAGCTAAATTTATGTTCAGCTATACACATTTTCTTATTCTCATACTTCCTTCTCCTACAAACACACACATTTCTAAGTCTGGTGTTTCGTTCTTCTCCTACACACACACACACACACACACACACACACACACACACACACAACCACACACACACATTCTTATTTCACTTGCCCATCTATGCTACAACCATTTTAACATTACCGTATCAGTGTCCTCCTAAACAGTTATCTTCATTTCAGCCTCTGGTTCCCGTTACACACATTTCCTAATTTCACCACTGTTTCTGCGACTCACATTTCAGCCTCACAATTTTCAAGGGCGGGATGCTGCAACATTTTTACGAACCACTGCATGTCGTAATTTTTCTCATTGCGTCTTTTTCCAGTAAGAAATATAAATGAGACAAAGGATTATTCTGCATTCTCTTTAATTATCCTTACTATGATTTCTCTCTCGTAAATAATAGCTGATTTTGCACCTATAACAAGTGACCTAGAAAGATTCTGTATTCTCCATGTCCTTCATGCAGTTCTATATTCTACTTGTCCTTCCGGCAATTCTACTGTATATTCTCCTTGTTCTTCCTGCAATTCTATATTCTCCTTGTCCTTCCTGCAATTCTATATTCTCCTTGTCCTTCCTGCAATTCTATATTCTCCTTGTCCTTCCTGCAATTCTATATTCTCCTTGTCCTTCCTGCAATTCTATATTCTCCTTGTCCTTCCTGCAATTCTATATTCTCCTTGTCCTTCCTGCAATTCTATATTCTCCTTGTCCTTCCTGCAATTCTATATTCTCCTTATCCTTCCTGCAATTCTATATTCTCCTTGTCCTTCCTGCAATGCTATATTCTCCTTGTCCTTCCTGCAATTCTATATTCTCCTTGTCCTTGCCCATTCTCCTTGTCCTTCCTGCAATTCTACATCTTCCTTGCCCTTCCTGCAAAAATAAACGGCAAATTACAACACGAAATTGATCCTAACTTCGTCTGCGAATCTGGGCACGAATTTTCTGCTAAACGTATTTCTCCATTTCAGTATCCACTTTCTCTTAGACACATTTCGTTAGCAGTTATGTGTTCGTCTTCCGCTACATGTAGCTCGTTATGAAAACAGCTATTTCTTAATTAAACAGCCATTTCTTATCTAAACAGCTATTCCTTATGTAAACAGCCATTTCTAATTAAACAGCCATTTCTCATCTAAACAGCTATTTCTTATCTAAACAGCCATTTCTTATTTAAACAGCTATTTCTTATCTAAACAGCCATTTCTTACTTAAACAGCCATTTCTTCATTCCAGTACCAATTTTCTGATGAACTCTCAGCTCCAATTTCAGTATCCGTTTTCCTAGTATACTTATTTTCCCATTTCAATAACTTTTTTCCTACAACACATCCTTCCTCAACGCAATACAGACCCCATTTCCTTAATAAGATACTCAACCAGGCCACCCCTCACAGGATGCTGTGTTTGGCATGTGACAGATCGATTGACAGGCAGACAGACATACTTGAATCCTACAAAACACACTTCCTCAGTCATTCTCAACAAGACCACCTCACACAAAATAGATAGATAAATAGATAGATAGACAGACGGACAGACAAGAAGACAGATACAGTACACAGACGGATCGACTGAAACTCGAGTCAACACATCTCACCGCCATGTAAGCCTCGTGCAGCTGCAACACTCAAGTCTCTATTTATTATCAAGGCCTTCATTGCACCAGCTACTTTTCTTCCTTGTGTCACTCTGCTTTCAACTTCTTTTGCACATTTTACTCTCTTTTCTATCACCGTACCCAAGTATTTGAACTCTCTCACAAATTCCAGTCTCTCTCCATTCACTGTGACATCAAATTGGGAGTCCCCTTCTCTCTCAATAACCATCACTTTACTCTTCTCTACATTCACTCTCAAGGCACGACGCTCACAGACATCAGCAAAACTCTACACTAGTCTACCAAGTTCCTGTCCGGTACTTGCAAGCAGTACTGCATCACCAGTATACAACAAATTTGAGATATTCCATCCATTACCATTCATTACCAATGCCATC
This sequence comes from Coenobita brevimanus, assembly GCF_032717465.1. Taxonomy (NCBI): domain Eukaryota; kingdom Metazoa; phylum Arthropoda; class Malacostraca; order Decapoda; family Coenobitidae; genus Coenobita; species Coenobita brevimanus. The sequence continues at coordinate 26,462,856 of NC_136954.1, read as the reverse complement.
CCTCTCTCCATTACTCGTGTTTTCACATCTCTCATCACCCCATCCATATATATATATATATATATATATATATATATATATATATTGAACAACCATTGGGACATCACACAACCTTGTCGCACGCCCACACCGATCGTGAACCATTCACTTTGATGCCCATTATTTTAATTAATTAATTTATTTATTTATTTATTCATTTATCTTTTTAATTTACTAATTTTTTGCGGAGAATCTGACCCGTAATCCAGTCGGTTAAGGAAGCTACCTATCACCTCTTCCTTACCGATTTATTTTTGGATAAGGCTGTGAATATCCTTTTATACGTTATTTATGCACAATATGGCGACAGTAGAAAGATTTACACAACAGAAAAGGGGAGTAATGTGAAATATGCCAAATAAATCGTGTAAGGGAGCTTCCTACGCCGACGAGAATACGGATCCGTATTTAGCACATTAAGGTGATGTACTGAACCCATCCCTGCGATCTCCATTTAGTACAATGACCTAGTTATACCTCTGAGGGTTTACCTGCTACTGAATACAACTGTCTACCGTCATTAAGACTGGGCCACCCACACCTATGTCGTGCAACAGACAGACAGACAGGGAGACAGAAGGACAGGCAGACAGACAGGGCGACAGAGTAACAGCCAGACAGACAGGGAGATACAATGACAGGCAGACAGACAAGGCGACAGAATAACAGGCACACAGACAGGGCGATATAATGACAGGCAGACAGACACGGCGACAGAATGACAGGCAGACAGACAGAGATAGAATGACAGACAGACAGGACAACTGAATGACAGGCAGACAGACAGGGAGATAGAATGACAGGCAGACAGACAGGGAGATAGAATGACAGGCAGACAGACAGGGAGACAGAATGACAGGCAGACACACAGCGAGACAGACATGCTCAAATCCTGCTACACACATTTCCTCATTCCAGTGCACACACACACACACACACACACACACACACACACACACACACACACACACACACACACACACACACACACACACACACAGCCTCAGTGCAAATTTCAACTATAGGAGCCCTCACAAGAAGCAGAGTCGGGCAAAAACAAAAATAAAGACATACAGATCGCCAGACACACACTAGGTGCAGTATCTGCAACACACAATTCCTCGTTGCCATTTCCGTGTGCTGATGCCAATGACAAGCCTTGCAACATCAGGATTTAAAAGTGGCAAATTCTCTTGAATCGTTTAGTGGGGGAGAAACAGGCAGGATTTAGCACTTCCTGGCAAAGCTCGTGTCTTAGCGATTCCCTGATCTACCAGAATACCCCTATCAGATCTTTGTTTTTCCCCTCGATATAACTATCTAGTGACAATAAGAAAGTAAAAATCTCTTTTATTATTATTATTATTATTATTATTATCATCATTATTAACTTAATTTATTTATTTATTTATCATCATTATCATCATCATCCGGACCTCCTTTCCAACCCAAGGGCAGGGTGAGGAGTAGCAATGTCCAGACAGCACAAACTTGCCCAATCCAAATCGGCCACCCTTCCATTCACTCATTATTCAAGCCCCCGGAATCCTGGCTCTACCGGATACGCCAAAAACATTCACTACATTCTGCAGCTTCACACAAACGTATCCGATTGAGTCAATCCGGCCGCAGCCATGCTCACAAGGGGTGCCAAAATCCCTGATCATGCATTTCTCCTCACAACATTCATCCAGCCAGCTCGATCTCTTGTCAGTGCCCTAGCCTCACCAACTCCCAAACCTCTCTTCCTCAAACACTCATCCACCATATCTCTCCACCTTCTCCTTGGCATACCTCGCCTCCTCCCTCCTTCAAATTCGCTCAGGTATACCTTTTTCACCACTCTATTATTATCCATTCTTTCCATATGACCATACCATCTCAGGACACTCTCTTCGACTCTGGTGTCCACCGACTTCCTCACTCCACACCTTTCACGAATCACACTATTTCGTACCCTATCCACCCTTTGTACTCCACATACATTCCTGAACAGTCCTATCTCCACTGCTCTTACTCTTGACTTTTCATTTTCATGCAACACCATAGTCACACCCATATGTTAGAGTTGACACTAACACTCCCTCATGTAAGCCTCGTGCAGCTGCAACACTCAAGCTTCTATTTATTATCAAGGCCTTCATTGCACCAGCTACTTTTCTTCCTTGTATCACTGCTTTCAACTTCTTTTGCACATTTTACTCTCTTTTCTATCACCGTTCCCAAGTATTTGAACTCTCTCACAAATTCCAGTCTCTCTCCATTCACTGTGACATCAAATTGGGAGTCCCCTTCTCTCTCAATAACCATCACTTTACTCTTCTCTACATTCACTCTCAAGGCACGACGCTCACAGACATCAGCAAAACTCTACACTAGTCTACCAAGTTCCTGTCCGGTACTTGCAAGCAGTACTGCATCACCAGTATACAACAAATTTGAGATATTCCATCCATTACCATTCATTACCAATGCCATCCCTCTCTCCATTACTCGTGTTTTCACATCTCTCATCACCCCATCCATATATATATATATATATATATATATATATATATATATATATATATATATTGAACAACCATTGGGACATCACACAACCTTGTTGCATGCCCACACCGATCGTGAATCATTCACTTTGATGCCCATTATTTTAATTAATTAATTTATTTATTTATTTATTCATTTATCTTTTTAATTTACTAATTTTTTGCGGAGAATCTGACCCGTAATCCAGTCGGTTAAGGAAGCTCCCTATCACCTCTTCCTTACCGATTTATTTTTGGATAAGGCTGTGAATATCCTTTTGTACGTTATTTATGCACAATATGGCGACAGTAGAAGGATTTACACAACAGAAAAGGGGAGTAATGTGAAATATGCCAAATAAATCGCTTAGGAAAAGGTGTAAGGGAGCTTCCTACGCCGACGAGAATAAGAGACCGTATTAAGCCCATTAAGGTCAAGTACTGAACCCATCCCTGCGATCTCTATTTAGTACAATGGCCTAGTTATACCTCTGAGGGTTTACCTGCTACTGAATAAAACTGTCTACTGTAATTAAGAATACCATCACCTCTTTATCGTTCTAAGGTAGAGAAAGACATTCTTTTAATTTTTATTTTTTACTTCTTTTTTTTAGGGGTGGGGAGGCGGCACACTTTGGCGAAGTACCTATCTTCATGATTTTCCTGTTCAAACAATGGCCAGATTCTAGGATTCTTCACAGTGCATTTTTCTTAAGACTATTTATATATTACATAATTTTGATCTTTTTTCTACTGGCTGTGACTTTGGAAGATGTTACATGGACTCTGGCCCGTGTTCTCGTTGATTAAGGAAGCTCCCTAACACCTTTTCCTGTGCGATTTGTTTAGCTTATTACACCTTACAGCCCTCGTCTGTGTTATATAAATCCTTCTGATGTCGCCATACTCTGCATAAATTACATACAAAGTCATATTACCCAGCCACATCAAAAAATTAATCGCTAAAGAAGAGGTGCTAGTGAACCCCCTTACCTGACGAGTAGGACCTTTACGTGGCAGCAATACGAAGCACACATCAAAGAAGTGTGAAATGTTGAGAGAGAGAGAGAGAGAGAGAGAGAGATTGAACTCTTTTTCTCTAACGTCTCTGGCCACACTGAACCCATCTTTTGATTGGTTATGTAGCCTGAAATGTTACAGAAAATACACAGTTCAAGATCTACCCTGTGTCTGTCTCCCACCCCATATTTCCACTTATACTGTATCATTTACAGAGGAGAATGAGAAGGATGGATGCCGTCTGTAGTTTGGGTGGGCATGGGGGCTAAGGAAGGCGGGACACAGTGCTGATGGAAGACTGTCAGCTAACTTTTGCTCAAGGCAGTAGATCGCTGGGGCAAACTAAGTAATGAAAAATCCATAAATAACATAAACAACATTACCTTGGTGTGTTATAAGGAATAAATCGCTACAAAAATGGTGCTAGGAGCCGTCCACTACCAACGAGAATGTTACTCAGTACTCTCATTCGGTCTCGGAGACTTCCCTGCAGAAGGAATAAAACGGTCTGGCGGTAGCGCAAGTTAAGTGGTCTCAGGGTACCAAGAATGAATGGTTTGTCAGCAGCGCAAAAAAAAAAAAAAAAAAAAGTCAGAAAAATAATATAATCAAGACAAAAACAGATATGAACAGGATAAAGGGTCGTTTTTTGTTCGGGAGAATACGTAACACCTCTTCCTTAGTGATTTAATCTGCATATCACTCGTTTATATCTGTTCTACTGTTTGCTCTGCCTCTGCTAATTATGTGATTGTTCTAACCGCTCTCACTTCACGGGTTCGGGTGCAAAAAACGAACACAGGCAACGGAACCAAGGATGAGTAAGTTGAAAGCCGAAGACATTAGTTCATTTTAAAAAACACAAAAGCACAGCAAGGAACCCAGAAGGCTGAGAAGTGTGTATTAATGCTGAAGAAAGTAAAACATGGAAAATGGAAGCCAAACTCACCCAGTGGAAGGCTGAGAGTGGAAAGTGTAGGAGAAAATATACAGTACATAAATAAATAATGAAAATAAAGTAAGAAAAAATAAATAAATAAATATAAATAATGTAAACAAAGCTGCCGAACAACTAGGGTAACATCATAAGAGAAGAATATAAAATCTAAAGACTATGGACAACAGAAAAAAAATATAAAGACTAAACACTGTAAAAGAAGAGGAATATGCAGCTAAAGACACAGAGACACAAAGTACGTATATAGAGAAAAAACAAAAACAAACCAGCCAGCATAACCTAGCAGGAAGAAGCCGTAACCAAGAGCACATAACTTCCATTTTTACGTTTTAACTTTTGCGGGGGGAGGGGGATTGAAAAATTACCACGTCTCGAAAATTATTCCCTCTCAGGAGCCTTTTCTATGTAAATTTTCCCGGCCGTACTTAACGTGATCTAACGAACCTGACGATTAGCTCTCCTTTGAACAACTGACGGGGATAATGTGCATCTCTACAGCGAAAACCACTCGCGGGGTGCGGTGTGGTGTGGTAGTGTGGTGGTGGGAGAGTGAGGAGGGGAGAGGTGGTAGGAAGGAAAGACAGGAGATGGAGGAGGATGAAAGGGAAAGGAAGGAGAAAATGAAAAGGAGGAGGAGGGAGGAAGGGAAAAAGGGGGAATGGGCGGAGGAAGAAATGAAGAAAGGGAGGTGGAAGGAAAAGGTAGAAGAAAGAAAGGAAAAAAATGGGAAGGGAGGAGGAGGAGGAGGAGGAAAAGAATGAGGAAAGCGAGGAAAATGGAAAGAATAGAGGAGAGAGGGAGTGGAGGAAAGAAAGAGGAATGGGGGAGAAATTAGAGATAAGGAAATGGGAGGAGGAAGAAATTAAAAAGGAAAGGATGAGGATGAAATGGAAGGAAGAAGAAGGGGGAAAGAAAGACAGGGGAAAGGAGAGGAGGAAGGAACGAAAGAGAAATGGGAAAGCAAGGAAAGAATGGGGGAGCAAGGATGGAATGGGGGAAGAGGAAGCTGTGGAAGAAGAGATGGGTGAGGGTGACGGGATGGGAGGAAAGGGGGGGAGGATGGAGAGGAGGAGGAGGAAAGAGTGGAAAGGTGAGGAAGAAAAGAGAGGGGCAAGAAAGAGTAAGGTGGAGGAGGAGGAGGAGGGGAAGGGGAAAATGCAGGGAAGATGAGAGGGAAGGAGGAAGCTTGGGGAGGAAAGAGGGCAAGTGATGTTCGAATGGTGGAGGGGGAAGATGAGTGAGGGGAATGAGGGAGAAGAGAGGGAGGTGAACAGAAGAAAGAGGGGAGACGAACGACTTACAAAACAGAGACGAGAAGGGAAAACAGGGGGGAGGAGGAGAGATCCTGGACAGTGGAGGAAGGTAGGGAAGACAAGTGTAGGAGAGGGAAAGTTGGAAAGGCAAGGAACAAGGGGTGTCGGTACAAAGAAAACCACTCTCGGTTACACAGGTGAAGGGAGGAGGGAGGGCAAGGAGATGGAGGAAAGGTAGTGGAGAGAAGGAAGAAGGAAGGATGAAAGGGAGAGGCAGGAGGATAATGACGGGGAAGGGAACGGAGAGGAATGACGGAAGGGGGCAGAGGAAAGGGGAAAGAGAAGAGGCAAAGGCAGTGGGGGAGAGAGGAAGAATTGGCATATGGATGAGACAAGAAAATAAAGTGAAGGGGAAGGGGTGGAAAACAAGTACAGGATGGGGATTAGGGAAACTGGGAATAAGTGCTAGAACGTACAGGCATGGGCAGGTGCCATATATAGCTGAGTCACCGTGCTCATCTCCGTAACTTAGGCCTTTGAGCCAGTGGTGGGATATCATTCACTATCCTGGGATACAAGGCTACTGCATTATCCAGGTTACTGCAGGTACTGAGTGTTAACCCTTGGCACTAAGCTTACCCACCCAGAAAGGGTGGATGGACACCACAATCGAGTGGCGCCAGCTGCCCGCACACGGATACAAACCCTGGTGCTATGGGGCCGCGGGAGGATAAAGGGCAAGTATTTGGTGTACGGAGAGACCATAATAACGAAAAGGAAGATAATAAGAAGTAGTTAAAGACTGAAAATGAACGCAAACGTACAAACATATGCGCGCGCACATGCACACACGTACACGCATAAACACACACACACACACACACACACACACACACACACACACACACACACACACACATTCACGTGTGCAGTATACACATACATGTAAACATACATATATACACACGTATGCACACACACATACACGGGCATGCGTAAACACACACGTCCACACATACAGATTGGCATGCTCACACATGTACACATACACACACACATTATGTACGCACACACATACACACGCTCACATATACGCACACAGAAATACATACAGTGACGTGTGTGTGTGTGTGTGTGTGTGTGTGTGTGTGTGTGTGTGTGTGTGTGTGTGTGTGTGTGTGTGTGTTGTCTCTGCACTTTTTCCATCCCTAAATTTTATCAATAATAACTGAATAAAAATGTTGTTCTCTATTACACTGTCGACAGGTAGTGTATAGAATAACATTACTATGACTGACAATAATTAATTTTAGCTACCACCACTACAACCACCACTACACCCACCACCACCACCACCACCATCACCACCGCTACTACACCGACCATCACCACCACTACGTCCACACTCCGTATCATTTCTAAAACTGTTTGGTCGATGTTCATAAACAACTATATATATACCCGGTAAATATATATATATATATATATATATATATATATATATATATATATATATATATATATATATATATATTATATCACCATAACACGCCATTAACAGAATGCCCAACCCCTGTAATACTCCATGACTCTCCAGGGTAAATAAACATACAACAAAAACTTGTACACACTGACCATGCAGGTTTATCCCGAAAAAGAATGTGAATATTATTAAAGGCAAACTTTTTATTTTGTCCGGCATTATACTGTGCAAGATTTAAAAAATAAACACACGAATACTGAAATGAAGCTGCAGTTTGATAGAGAAATCACTTTCCCGTGGCAAAAAGTAAAACTAAAATTCAATGATATATTGAATATTCGTAAATAATTATACTCTAACGCTATGCATGCCAGCTCACCAAAAATACTTCCGTACACACACACACACACACACACACACACACACACACACACACACACACACACACACACACAAATAACGGGCTTTTATCATTATATATTTAGTTAACACAGACAGAGCCTGAAGATAAAGAGTCAGCTTGAGACAGACCTCTTGTGGTTCTAATATTATCATCGGTCTAACTTACCGTCTTTCAAGCCTCAAGTACCTGAATTACTGTAAATGCCTGGTTAATAATTGCACCTTTAAACTCACCCTTACACCCCCACCACACCAACCACCCTACTCCCCACAATCTAACTTCACTCTCAACCTCCCCAGCACTCCGCCCCCCCCCCCCCAATCCACCACCACGCCTGCCGCCTACCACCACAACTCACCTCGTCCCTATGCCAGCTGGTGCTCGAGTGTGAAGCTACTGCCGCTGCACTAACTCTCAAACCATGTTTATCCTCTCTCTCTCTCTCTCTCTCTCTCTCTCTCTCTCTCTCTCTCTCTCTCTCTCCTAACTCATAAACTTTCCTGACAGGGCCTTCATAATCCCACCTGCATTCAGTAATCCTGTGTGTGTGTGTGTGTGTGTGTGTGTGTGTCGTGACAGAGAGAGAGAGAGAGAGAGAGAGAGGAACTGTAACTCGGGTTCTTATAATTGTTCACTGAATGTGCTAACCAACGCACCACTGTTCCCCCATACCTTTAATCTAAGAGGGAAATGGTTTAGGCAGGTCCGAGTTTCTGACGGCTGGAGAGTTGTGAGCATTAAATCCAGTTAGCCTGCATGCCACGTTACAGAGTGCAGTCAGCAGCGAGGCACAGAGGTCAACCAGGCTTCACTCTCATCAGGGGTTCACAAATGACTATCAGCAGTTTAAGGTTTAATTACAAGACCACGGCTATACAGGGTGGTCCATGTATAACGCTCCTCATGCACTCCGCCAGGTGCTTTCTCGTGTGTTTTTGGGACGCCTTAGGGTTATCAATGTCTAACTTGTATTATTTACTCATTTCTTACTCCTACTACCATATCCACGCCCACATCGGCAGACTGAGCCGTCCCCGCAGTTCAGGTGAATTCCTAGTGAATTAATAGTGAAGCGCTATTTACGGACCACTCTGTATATCTTAGCCTATATAGTCAGCCTGCATGCCAGGTTACAGAACGCATTCAGCAGTGAGGTGGAGCAGCCAAACTATCTATCTATCTATCTGTCTGTCTATATATCTATTTCCCAACTTCTTAATTCCGTAAGGGATGGCCACAAACAAATCGCCTCCACGTCGCCTAATCTATCATTTGGCTGCTCTCCTTTTAATACTCATCCCCATCTCTTTGATATCTCTCTACTCCAGCCCTCCATCTCATCCTATGTCTCCCTCTTACTTTCTCCCTATCCATTTCATCCTGTCTCTCTCCGTGTTCCATTCCTCCACCATCTCATTCCTTGTCTCTCCCTCTTCCTTTCCCCCTCCACCTCACTCACATACACTTCTAGTCAGTCTCGTATTCGCCATCCTCTCCACACTGTCACACACGCTTCCCACTTATTATGGGTTTCACAAAAAGGCATTAAGAAACAGGGGACATTCAGCCACGTGGGGCAGAGGACAAAACAAGGTTAACGAATTCACAGTAGTACGAACAAAAAATTAAAAGGAAAAAAAAATTACACACATATACTAGAATTATGGTAACTGCAAAGACAGAACTGTTTCGACCCGGGTCCAAGGTAGGCCAAAACTGCTGTGTTCTCAGTATCTTTTTTTTTTTCACTCTCCTGATCGGGGTGACTCTAGTATTCTATTACAGCAAACGCAAGACGACTTTAAGTAATCTAAGAGCGTGTCCAGAGTGAGTCATAGGAGCCTCAACGCTTGGTGTGTGTGTGTGTGTGTGTGTGTGTGTGTGTGTGTGTGTGTGTGTGTGTGTGTGTGTGTGTGTGTGTGTGTGTTGATTTCTTCCAAGACAAACATGCTGTGTGTGTGTGTGTGTGTGTGTGTGTGTGTGTGTGTGTGTGTGTGTGTGTGTTGATTTCTTCTAAGACAAACATGCTGTGTGTGTGTGTGTGTGTGTGTGTGTGTGTGTGTGTGTGTGTGTGTGTGTGTGTTGATTTCTTCTAAGACAAACATGCTGTGTGTGTGTGTGTGTGTGTGTGTGTGTGTGTGTGTGTGTGTGTTGATTTCTTCCAAGACAAACATGCTGTGTGTGTGTGTTGATTTCTTCCAAGACAAACATGCTGTGTGTGTGTGTGTGTGTGTGTGTGTGTGTGTGTGTGTGTGTGTGTGTTGATTTCTTCCAAGACAAACATGGCTCCCTCTCACCACGAGTTCCAAAATGACTCACAAACTAAGGGCGTGGGAGTACAAAGATACGAATACAAAATCTTGGCATCTCTTGCGGCAACTCAGTCAGGGAGGCAAAGCGACCGAAACCATTAGCAGCAACTAGTCCATTTCCCGTGACGGTCGGTGCCGCGGCCTGAACGGAGGAGGTAAATGACTCAAAGTTTATGCCACTGTTGCCCCTAATTACCGAAATTCCAAACACACATCTGTCTGCCTGTGCAATATTGGCCTGCAGTTCAGTGCCATGGCGTGTTTTATTCTTGTACCCGCAGGACGAAAGAGTCTATTCCCTTTACGCAGAACCCCGGCCTAGTGAAGAGGCATTCAAAGACTACATTTAACCTCTCCGGTTCCAATGCTTGGCCAACCTTAATGAAAATGAGTGACGGCAACAACACTAAAGTAATATTACGCGTTAAATAAAACCCAAGCAGTAAAACTGCAATTACAGGTTCATACCACCGTATTCCAAGATTCTTAATGAAAGAAAAAAAAAGATGTCTACTTGTGCAATACTAGGCTATGGAATCTTTTATTCTTGTTTCCGCCAGACGATCTCATTCAATTCTGAGAAACCTTATGCAGCATAGGAGTACTATTAATGAAGACTAAGTTAAGCACTCTTCAGTTGGGAAAATCTCTTTACCTCTCCGGTTGGAAATGCCTCTCCACCTCTTAGTTAAAATCTCTCCAATTCTCAGTTGTTAAAATCTCTCAACTCCTGCAGTTGGAAAAATCTCTTTACCTCTTCACTTGGAAAAAGCTCTCTACCTCTCTACTTGGAAAACTCTCTCTAACTCTTCATTTGGAAAAATCTCTCCACCTCACCAGTCCGAAGTCTCTCCTAACCTTAACCAATTAAGTCCAATTATTTTTATTTTATTTTATTTATTTATCTATTTATTTATTTATTTGTGCATTCATTTATATAGATTTGCTACCATCATATTATCCTCTTCTCAGCTTAGGGGAAAATTTCAAACAGGATGGGTTAGATACTCGTCATAACTGATTCCTTCACTCATAAATGTCCGAACTTAAATAATTTGGTGGCTGTTTGAATTAGAAAAAAACACGTCACTATAGTTAGAATGTTGCAAAATCGTCTGGGGAGAACAAAGACAAACTATACCGGTACTCGTTTTACACTAATCTGGCCTTAAACTGCCTTCTTTTCACCATAAATGTTTAGTTGTAGCAATAGATTAACGTTAGAACATGATGCTAGTGGCGAAGAAGTGCTGTGGAATGAATGCAGAGGTGTAGTATTGTCTTTTTCTGTCACTGACCTACGTGAAATAAGCTGTAAACTGACAAAAATATGGGCCAAGATAGTATAAACCCAATATGGATATTAATCGGAAGTCTGTCATTTCTCTGATTACTCCAACTGCAAAAACTGGCCTGGGTTTGTCTACGTATTCAATATTAGGCTACAGTTCACTGCAATATCGTCTTCCACACGTAACTTCACTGCTGCAAGTGTCACGCGACATATTTCAGCATCGGGACATTTCTCGTACTAAACACAACCCCTTCAATACCATAGAGTTTACAGCTTATTTTCACTATCACCAAATGTTTTTATTCAACCCAAGTTTAATACGTAAAACACTGGGGATAATCACTACTAAATCTAAACTCTATAGTTTGAAGCTAGAGAAAACAGTTTATAAAAACAGGTATACATTATTGAATTTGCAATCTGACTGAGTAGCAGAAAATCATTCCAGTAATTCCATCAGTGACATGACTCACATTTATCATTCTTGTTACCTCCAGACAAAACTACTCAGCTCTAAAGACGCCTCGTTTAGACAATATGTAAATAAAGGCTATACCTAACCTCTGCGATCAATAACGTCTCCTATCAGATGAATATGAACTATTCTTCCTTCATCTTAACCTGGGCCAAATTATCGCCCTTTAGCGGCTTATTTCACGCAGTTCCATAAAAGGGCAATCCCACGACCCTACTTCCTTCCCACAGCAATTCTTTGGAACTAGCAACATATTCTAGTTGTTAAAGCTCAACAATGAAGAGGGAGAGATGACAATTTTAGACCAAGATAGAATAAAACGAGTAGCCTACATGCTGATGACAGCAAAAGAGAGAGAGAGAGAGAGAGAGAGAGAGAGAGAGAGAGAAGAGGCATCATCGTCCCCAAGGGATTAATGGACACTACTTCAAACTACTTCAGTAGATAAACTCGATATCGCAAGTTTTACGTCACCATTTCCTCGAATTCACAAAAACTTCCAAACACAGATTTCCAGGCGTGTGAAATATTGGATGACGGTTCAGCACGATGGCTTCTGTTATTCCTCTTCCCCCCGGACGCTTTTACTTAATTTAGGAGAAAATTTTCGACGTGAAGGAGTTAGATATAGACAGGATTCTCCTAAGTGAATTAAATACAGAAGTGAAGGATCTCCCTAACTGAACAAAATCTTGAGATGGAACCAAGGCTGATATGAGGCGTATTCTCGCTGATGGGGTCACTCGAGAGTCACGACCCAAAATAGCGATCGGCAACAACGTCTTCAGGTAAATACTTAAGGGGGAACACGTGCGATAGGAGAAGTGTAAGCTATATACTTCGTTCTTGTTACCGCTTAATGGCCATCAGTTCATATTCTGGATTAATACACGTACGTCACTATTTGTTTACCTAGTGACTGATTAGTCTCTCTCTCTCTCTCTCTCTCTCTCTCATGCACACCACAGAGAGCCCGTACTCACGAGGAACCAGCAGCCTCCCAGGGCCACATATCTTATCCAAACTGTCAAAGCAGCCAACCCATCATAAAGTAAGGCATTGGTATTGTCACGGCGCTAAATCCACTCACGCCAGGGGCTCCAATGCCGCCAGTTTCATCATATCCACATCAATACCACAACGTTCCTTTGCTTCCTCATTTGTTTGTCTTTCTCTCCATGTAACTCTCCATACTCCTCTCAAATAACTCCTGAAAACAGTTAAATACCGATTTTATTCTTCAGAAATCACACCACAAAGCCTGTAGTCTATATGGCAGGGGCAAATCAAGATGGCAATATCTGAAGGCGGCATGGAAGAAATACAGTAAGATGTCACTGTACCAAAAAGAATGAAAGGAGGGGAGGACCAGAAAATATGAAACCATACTGCTTTTACTTTAACTTGGCCCAGATCTACGTCCACTTTGAAACTTGTTTCACACTACAGTTCAGTGGCCTGAAGACAGTACTACAGCTCTACATCCTTTATATACCGCTTCATCTTGACTAGCATGATGTTTTAGCGTTAAATTAGTGTTAGAACTCAGCGTTCAAGGTAGAGAGATGGCAAAGTTAGGCGAAGTTATAATAGAAAAAGGTATAAAACTCGCTTGTATGATTCCACCATGTCAACCTTATTCTATTTAGGATCTGAAAGACATTTCTGTACGCGTATTTTGATAGAGAATCGTGTGAAGGTAACATGAACAAACTGAAATTGAAGCCGTCGTACTGAGCAAGGCGATGCAAAAGAGAATATTAAGAGTCAACACATCAACTCAACAAACCACACCGTACACGCCTGTAACGTCACGAATTTGCTAATGAAGGGGCAAAATCAGATAAGGAGGCAAGGTAATAATGATAATTAATGCTAACTATACGCTTCATCAATTTACCTTCATTAATATCGAAAGCATCCATCGCATACCCTACACACATAGGTCAATATGCTTACATGTATAAAATGTAGATGTACAGTATATGGATGGGGTTATAAAGGAGATACCTGGTAGGGCAGTGGATGTTGAAGCGGCCCTAATGAGAGAGGACAGTGTTTGGAAACTCCCTGTACTGTTGTTTGCAGATGATACTGTGTTGTTGAGTGAAGACGAAGGGGAACTGCAAGGCAAGGTGGATGAGTTTGGGAGAGTGTGTAAGAAACGGAATCTAAAGGTGCATGCAGGGAAAAATAAAGTCATGGTTTTGAGAGACGTGAAGTCAGTGAATGTACAGTGAGGTTGGATGAGGGGAAAATGGCAAACGTGAGTGCATTTAAGTACTTGTGTAGTGCGATAAGTAAGGATGGAAGTTTAGAGGGTGAAGTGCTCGAAAGGGTACAACAAGGAAGAAATGTTACTGGTTCCTTGAAAGCAGTGATAAGAAACAAGGAAGTGAGCATGGAAGTGAAAAAGTTACCGTACTACATGACAGTAGGTATTGTGATATCAACTCTGACGTATGGAAGTGAATCTTGGACTTTTTGAAGAACTGAAGACAAGAGTGAGAGCAGTGGAAATCTGAGAGGAGCCTGTGAAGTCACATGGAGAGACAGACTGACATATAAGGATGTGAAGGAGCGTTGTGATGTGGATGTGAATGTGATAGAACGCGTTAGGAGAAACACACAGAGGTGGTTTCGCCATGTGGAGAGGATGGAGAGTGAGAGACTGACGAGAAGAGTGTATGTGAGGGAGGTGGAGGGGGGAGAGGGAAGGGGAGGCCAAGGATGAGATGGAGGGATGGAGTGGAGAGGTATATGAGAGGGGTGTGTGAGCTGGGAGCAGGGCGGTGAAATGGCAGGGGACAGAACGACAAGGAGGCAATTTGTTTGTGGCCACCCTTTAGGGGATTAAGGCGTTTGACAGTAGACAGAGCAGTGACAGATACTATCTATCTATATACCTAGGCTGCTTCCCCCAAGGAAAGGGAGGTAGCCGAGACAGGACGACACACTCCCCATTTACTCATCCATGCAAACACATTCATTCGCATCTTAGCCCCAAGGGGAGAACGGACAGATCCTCACCGCACCACATCGCACAAAGGTCAACTGCGCAATGCAATGCAATCCCCCTGTGGCGGGGGGGACACAATCTGGCCGCACTATGGGGTGGTACTACTACTCTGCGGCCAGGTTGTGTTAGGAAGAATACTGCCACCGTATTCCCTGCGTGTCGTAAAAGGCGACTAAAAGGGGCGGGGTGAGGGGACTAGGGACCCCCTGCTCTGTTTTTTAGTTTTTTTTTTTAGTTCCTAAAAAGAGACAGGCCAGAGAAAGGTAGATACAAAATGTAAAAAAAAAAAAAAAAAATCATAAATTCGTAAAAATTCATCATCATCATCACCGCAACCGTCACTATCATCATCATCATCCCGCAACGTTCCCCATCCGTAGGTGGGGTTAGGTAAGGACAGGAAAGAGGAAAATAAAAAAAATAGTGAACCAACAAACATAATGAAATTGGCCACACATTCATTCTTTGGCCATTTAAGCCCCTGGAATCCTGACTCCACCCGCTTACAAGTACGCCTTCAACACGTAGCTTCATAGTTACCGTACCGATCATAAAGAATCACATGGCAGTCGAGAAAGGAATGACCAACATCAAATACAAAAGAAAAATACTGATAGACTGGTACCGCAGACAGATACAGATAAATACAGATAGACAGACAGATAAAGATGTGCACTGAAAATTACAACTATATACAAACATACGGCACATATATATGGTACATACATATAAACTAGTTCCTGACCATCCCCCTTTGCTGAACTTTTTCAGTGTCTCAGTTACACAGAGAGTAGGCCAGCATGCTCTCCAACACAAATTTCTCTATCTACACCAAACTACATGCACAGTACACACTACACTTCCTTTTCAAAAAAAAAAAAAAAAAAATCATGGCGGTTCATCACCCAGCCTCGGAGTCCCAAGGGGGGGGACCCTAAATGCCCCCACCTTCCGCCCCTCTCCCAGTGACGACTCGAGGTGCCTGGAACCACTGTCTGACTCTCTTCTTCTTCATTTCTGCAACATTCGCGGCCTTTCCTCTAACTTTCGCTCTGTCGAGCACCACCTCTCCTCCTCTAAACCTCTCCTTCTTTTTCTAACTGAGACTCAGCTGTCTGAGGCAACTGACAGCAAACCCTTTTCCGTATCCTCCTACTTTCTCTATAGTCATTTCAAAGCCAAAGGTGGCTGTTGTGTATATATATGCAACGACTTATCTTGCTCTCGTGTTCCTGAACTCGATTCTTCTGAATTCTCTACACTCTGGCTTCGGATTTCCTGTCATTCTCTGACTAAATATAGCTGTGCTGTTTACTTATCCCCTAATTCTACTGACTATCAAAAATTCTTCGACTATCTTACTTCTATGATGGAACACATTCTATCCATTTCTCCTTTCTCTGAAATCTCCATTCTAGGAGATTTCAATGTTCACCACCACCTTTGGCTCTCCTCTCCTTTCACTGACCCACCTGGTGAACAAGCCTACATCTTTTTTATCCTTAATGACCTAGAGCAGCTTGTACAGCACCCTACCCGTATCCCAAACCGCCCTGGAGAGAGCTCCAACATACTTGACCTCTTCCTCACAACGAATCCTTCTGCTCACACTGTTAATCTTTTCTATCTGTTGGGCTCCTCCGATCACAACCTTATCACCTTAATCTGTCCTATCACTCCAGTACGGCCTGTGGACCCTCCAGGGAAACGTCGTCTGTGGCATTTTGGAGCCACAGATTGGGAGGCCCTCAGGCAGTATTTCTCTGATTTTCCTTGGAATGATTATTGCTTCCATGGCCAGGAGCCATCTGAGTGTGCCTTGCGCATTACGGAGATTATTCTCTCGGGCATGGAAGCATACATTCCTTTCTCATATCCTTTGACTAACGCAAGAAAGCCTTGGTTTAATCACGCTTGTTCTAATGCTGTCCGCAACAAGGAGAGGGCCTACAAAAGGTACCGGAGCCAACCCACCCCTGAATCACATCATCTTTACGTTTCTGCCCAGAATCGTGCTAAGTCTGTTCTTCGCTCTGCTAAAAATACTTTCATCCATACTAAATGTTCTCAACTCTCCAACTCGAATTCTTCCCACTCCTTCTGGCACCTTGCCAAAAACTTTTCTAACAACTTTACCTCATCATCCTTCCCTCCTCTTTTCTATTCTGATGGTTCTGTAGCTATTTCTTCTACTGATACAGCAGATCTCTTCGCACAGACTTTCTCTTCCAATTCCACCTTAGACGATTCCGGTGCTGTTCCTCCATCACTTCCAGCCTCTGACTTCCTCATGGCTGACGTTAAAATTTCTTCAGCTGATGTATTTTCTGCCATCACTGGCCTCAATACTAACAAGGCATATGGGCCTGATGGAGTCCCTCCTGTTGTTCTCCAGAACTGTACTTCTGTGCTTACACCCTGCCTAGGCAAACTCTTTCGCCTTTGTCTGTCAACTTGTACCTTTCCTTCTTGCTGGAAGTTTGCTCTCATTCAGCCAGTCCCAAAGAAGGGTGACCACTCCCGACCCTTCAACTATCGTCAAATTGCTTTAACGTCCTGTATTTCAAAAGTTTTTGAGTCAATTCTCAATAGAAAAATTTAAAGGCATCTTTCCTATCACAACCTTCTTTCTGATCGTCAGAAGGGGTTCCGTCAGGGACTCTCCACTGGCGATCTTCTCACCTACCTTTCAGACTCCTGGTCATCCTCCTTTCGGGACTTTGGCAAAAGCTTTGCCATTGCACTTGACATCTCAAAGGCTTTCGATCGAGTCTGGCATAAATCTTTAATATCCAAACTGCCCTCTTACGTTTTCTATCCTTCTATCTGTGCCTTCATCACTAGCTTCCTTTCTGGTCATTCTATAGCTGCTGTTGTAGACGGCCATCGTTCTTCTCATAGATCTATCAACAGTGGTGTTCCTCAGGGCTCTGTCCTATCACCAACTCTCTTCCTTTTATTCATCAATGACCTTCTAAGCTGTACATCTAACCCTATCCACTCATATGCTGATGACTCCACCCTTCACCTTTCCATTCGGTTCCCGCAACGCCCACCTCAGCAGTTACTTCAACAAACAAGGGATGAGGCTATGGCACATCTAATGTCTGACTTGGCTCGTATCTCTGACTGGGGTAAAAATAATCGTGTTGTTTTTAATGCATCTAAGACTCAGTTCTTACACCTATCAACCCATCAAAATCTTCCACAGGTATACCCACTAATGTTTAATAATATTCAGCTTAATCCTGCATCATCCTTGAACATGCTTGGGGTTTCATTTACTTGGGACTTATCTTGGAAAGATCATATTACATCTCTTGTAAAATCTGCTTCCAAGAGATTGGGTGTGCTAAGCCAACTCCGTTCTTTCTTTACCCCTGCACAATTGTTGACTCTATACAGATGTTTTATCCGCCCCTGTGTGGAGTACAACTCTCATGTGTGGGGAGGCTCCCCATATACAGCTCTTCTCAATAGGGTGGAGTCAAATGCTTTTCGTTTCATTAACTCTCCTCCTCTTACTGACTCCCTTCAACCTCTGTCTCTTTGCCGCACTGTTGCATCTTTATCTCTTTTCTATCGCTACTTCAATGGTCACTGCTCCTCTGAACTGTCTGCATGCATTCCTCCACCTCTACGATGGGCGCGTAGCACCCGTCTAGCAGCAAATTCTCATCCCTTTTCTGTCCAACTCTCTAATGCAAGAGTTAACCGTTACTCTCAGTCCTTCATTTATGCAACAGATCAACTCTGGAACTGTCTCCCTCTGTCTGTATTTCCTGCTGCCTATGATCAGTCTTTGAAACGCAGTGTGTCCAGGTATCTCGAAATGAATGGATCTTGAATTTGGCTCTCTCTTGTTTTTTATTTTACTCTTGGAGGGAACTGTTATTGTGGGCTCATGGCCTTTAGTTCCTTCTTCCTCGCATTAAAGAAAAAAAAAACATATGAACATCAAATAAATAAATACAAGTAGGTAGATAGATAGATCGATACAGATAAATAGACATTGTCTTGATAGATGGAGATCGATACAGATAAATAGATATTGTCTTGATAGATGTAGACAGAAAATTATAAACAACCACATACATACATACATACATACATAAATACATACAGCACATACATACACACACATACAGCACATACATACACACATACGGCACATACTTACGGATACATATATACACACATACAACACATACATAAATACACATGCAGCACATACATACTGTAAATATACATACAGCACATACACATACGGATACATATATATATATATATATATATATATATATATATATATATATATATATATATATATATATATAAACACAATCAATAACAAGCACAAACACACAAAACTCACTGGGCAAACACAAACACGGCTAAAAATCAAGCTTGGCAATGGCACAGCCGAGGAAAGCCTAAGTGCCACAATAAACATCGATTTATGCTGGGAAAAAAAAACGGTGTTTTTTCATAAGCATAAGAGCAATTAAACCGTTAATTCCCTTACCAGAGTTTCCTTTCTCCTCTCCTATCCAATCATTAATTTCCACCCTTTCAATTCGAGGACGGCTTTACTATATTAAATTCTTGCTGTCACCAGACAATTCTATCCAGCTTGAAAATTCAACTAAAAATTCTTGTTCCTCCTTCCTTTCTCCTCTTTTCCTTTTTTTTTTTTTTTTTTTTTTTTTTTGGCCATTCACTACGAGAAAGAGTTTATTTCATTCCAGCTTCCGCCACATCATTTTACACACAATAAACATAATTTCTACGTTATATATATATATATTTTTCTGTAAGCATAAGAGAACTTGAACCTTAATTTTTTTTAAAGTTCCCCCTTCCCTCCTTTATCTCTCCATTTCTCCCTCCTCTCTAACCTCCCTCCTTTCTTCCCTACCTCTCCTCTTCTTTCTTCATCCTTCCTCCTTTCCAGCCTCTCCCCCCTTTTTCCTCATCTTCCTCTCCTCTCCCTTCTCCTTCCTTTCTTCTCTTCCTCTTCTCTTCTTCTTTTTTCTCTCTTCCTCCTTTCTAGCCTCTCCCCTTCTTTTACTCACCTTTCTCTTCTCTCCCTTTTCCTCTTCCACCTTCTTCCCCCCTCTTTTCCTCCCCTTTTAAACCCCTTCAGATACACGGATGGCTTTACTATATTTCTTTTCTTAACGTCAGACGTACTCGTATTTATTTAGCCAATACGCAAACACTGGTTCATAAAACAGACAAGGGACAGTTCTCCTAACGCAGCAAAAAAAAAAAAAAGCTAGAACCTCCTCCTCCTCCTCGTCTCTCAATTCCTGCCATTGCTATTTCCATTCTGCTGACGTAAGGCAATTTCATTCAGCTTATAAAAACAAAACTTCAATTCCTTTCTCCGGCGTCCCTCCTCCTACTCTTCCTTCTTCATCCCTCTTTAGCCCCTTCTGCACGATGACGGCTTAAGTATTCCATTCTTGCAACAGCCAAACGCCTATTATCAGTTACAACAAGAAGGCCCACTCAGTATACTAGAACCGAATATCTAACTCTGCCCTGTGACCTCGACCTTCGGCTACGTTTTCTCAGAATCAAATTACGATATTCATGTCTGACCCTCAACCCTTCCACAAGGCTTCCATTAAATCGGACCCAGACTGAGTTGACTTTTACATCTGACCTGTTGCTCTCAAGATAAAATGTCTTCATCCTTGACTGACCTTCCGCATTGCCACAAAGTTTGGTCCATATCGAATCTAACCTTCATCACAGGGTTGAACTTATGACCTTAGCTCTCACACTGACCTGATGGACTATTCTGTAATTTGAATCCCTTCATCCTTGCTTTATCCTGAACACTTCCACAAAGTTTCGTTTACATCGGAAGAATAATGCTTTAATTGATCTTGCAATACGACCTTAACCTTTGACTTATTGTTCTTAAAACACCTTTGCTTACCCTCAACCCTCCCACCAAGTTTGCTCTATATCAGTACAAAACATTTACTTTTTTCCTGAACACAAAACTATACAGGGGTCGAAGTTTGACCTTATCCTGTGACCTTGACTGCTGACAGACTGCTTTGAAATTAAATCCCTTCGTCCCTGTCCTAATTTCAACCCTTGCAAAAGTCCGGTCTAATTCAGATCAATAATATTTAAGCTGACATGACCTTTGACCCTGAAACCTTGCCGAAGGACTGATTGTTCTCAAAATCGAATCTCCTCACTCTTGCTCTACGCGAGTCCTTCCACAAAGATTGGTCTAAATAGGATCAAAACATTTACAGCTGACCTTGCCATATGACTTAGACATTTTTTCTAAAATGTTGATCCCTTGGCTGACCCTCAATCCTTCCATCAAGTTGCGTTTGTTTATATGCAGGTATACGCTGAATAAAACATTACAATCCCCGGGCTATCGCATGCTGCAATAAACACAGCTTTAATAATAATAATAATAATAGAGGCACTTTTTGTCGAATGATGAGGGAGTATGATGGGAGAAGGACAACAGAGGGGAAAAGTTGTGGGGAGGGAGGGGAGGGTAGGAGTCTTCCACCAGAACATTCTGCGGCGCTGCGACATGAAAAATCATGACACAAAACACATCACCTCATTTAGGGTGTAAGTAAGCAGAATGGACCAAAGCAAAGTCCTTCACCCAACAACAGAACCACTACCCGCCCCAGACAAAGCCACTTAGCGTAACAGCTCAGTTAGACTTCGGCTTGTCAGGGATAGCACTGGGGGGGGGGGGTGAAAAAAAAAGAAAAAAAACGCATATTTTTTGGTCGCGGTATAGACTAAGCTCTTTCTGCTAGCGGTATGACCGAGATTTTGCATTTTCACTGTATAGATATATATTTTCTTCTGTACACATCTCATGATCAACAACAACAACCTGTTGGGGTGGGTAGGATCCAGCAACAGGAAAAACACAAGGGTACGAGAGAGTATCAATACATTCTGTGCATACTCTATAGGCTATGCCACACGCATTTTTCGCTTTCAGGTACACATTATTAACATCATCATCATAATCATCAATCATATTTAGGCTGGTAACCATATAACGTGGACGCCTGGAGGTCTGGAGGTTGTAGCGCTCCATCATCATCATCATCACCACCACTGAACTGGCGAAGGCATCATTCAGAGGCCCGTATTACAGATGGCATTACAGGTTCCATAGCACACTTTCTTGGCGATTTATTAAACATATTAAACTCTGACATCCCCATTTTTTATTATATACTCCTAGCGCCAATATTTGTTGTCTCAATACCGCTGAGGAGAATAGTGTAAAATGCAAATTCAATCGCAAAGAAATATGTGTCACGAAGCTTCCTATGCTGAATTATAAACTGGAGAGAGAGAGAGAGAGAGAGAGAGAGAGAGAGAGAGAGAGAGAGAGAGAGAGAAATTATTTGGCTGTCAGATACTTAATACCAGTCCACTGAAACTATATTTAATGTAAGCACTCACCCTTCTGGATAAAGAAACCAGCCCATGCACTGCGGTGGATCTCGTAAGATGATTAAAAGTCGTACTGTCATATCATCAATAAACAATAGTAGCATCACTGTAGTGAAGACAAAATGCTTTATGTTTAGAAAATCTACGGAATCTATCTATTCATAGCCAGACGTCTTAACCCTGGTAGAGGAGGCCAAAAATAAATCGCCTCCATATCACCCTACCCTCTTCCATCGGGCTGCCCTCTCTCCGACTCATTTATATCTCCACTTGGCTGCCCTCCCACCAACTCATAACATCATTCATATCTCCACTTGGCTGCCCTCCCACCAACTCATAACATAATTCATATCTCCACTAGGCTGCCATCTCTCTCCAACTCCTAACATTATTCATATCTCAACTAGGCTGCCCTCCCTCCAACTCACAACACCCTCATTCATATCTCCACCCCTCCACCTCATCCAGAATCTCATTTCAAAATGCGCATTGTGTAATGGTAAAGAAAAAAAAAATCCTCTTGACTGTCTTCATTTGCCTATAAACTTCAAATGAATCCCTGTCGCAGAATTCTTTGACCAGCAAGCAGTTTTGAGATAAGAGGACTAAAAATGCAGAGTCTATTTTTTTTACTCGATGTAACTTTTTTTTTTTTTTTTGTCTCCGAGTAAAAATGGTGAATGGTTCAGAGGGAGGAGGATGAGGAGGAGGAGAGCGAGGAAATAGGGTGGAAGAATACGAGAATGGATAGGAGCATTAAAAAAAAAAAAAAAAAAAAAAAAAAAAATGGACACAACATGGACACAGAAAAGAATCACGAAACCAGGACACACAAAATGACAGCTTCATAAAAATAAAGATAAAAAAAAAATAAAAAAATAGGGAGACATAAAAGGGGACGAAGCACAGGCTAGTTAAAAAAAAAATAATAATATAAAGTGGGGTGACGGGAAACGAGAAACCTACGGGAAAAGACAATGACAAAAATCTGGTTACATAGTTAAAGATGCAGAGCCAAAAAAAGGGGAAAACTGGACAAAAATATCAAATTGGGACAAGATGGCAATGAGGAAAGATAGGTATGGAGAAATAAAACAATGGCAGAAAACACGATAATGGGAGGTACAATATGAAGCAAAGCAAAAACATGAGAGAGAGAGAGAGAGAGAGAGAGAGAGAGAGAGAGAGAGAGAGAGAACCATAACAGTATCGAAAAATGAATAAAAACAAAAATAAAAATTTGGCAATAAATTCTTCCTCACTCCAAACACACACACACACACACACACACACACACACACACACACACACACACACACACACACACTCTCTCTCTCTCTCTCTCTCTCTCTCTCTCTCTAATAGCAAGATTAACTATAAAAAAAAATAAAAGGGATATCACTTTACAGAAGCGGATAATCTTCACAAACAAACTGGTCATCTTCAGTTTTCACATTCAACAACTTACACACACACACACACACACACACACACACACACACACAACTACGAAACAGCAAGTAGTTTTTCCACCTATTTTTTCCGAACCATTAACCCTCTGACTCCTGTGACGTAAGCCTTTTTTTTTTTGTCCTCTCATTTTTTTTCCTTCAAGTTCAGAGTACTAGGAAGAGTTAGATTTATCGCTGAATAACAACCTTTACTACTAGACCGCCGTCTTAAATTGATTCAAACTTCTAAGAATGATATACATAAGGTAACAAGTTAATAAATAAGAATAAAAGATAAGTCACCACTCTGAATGGGTTAAGGAAAACTCTGGAAAACTATCCAAACTGATATGCAAAAAACTGCCTAATATATGCGAAATGACACTCAACGCCGTATGCGTCAACTTTACTTTTTTTTTTTTAAGCAGATGAACAGAGGAAGGAAAACCAATCTGAAAAAAAAAATCTATACACCAGATTACAGGCGTCTTCCATTCATAAAATACCAGCAAAAAGTGGTAGGCAACTCCAATAATGGAATACCTGTGGTTATTACGTATAGTCAGCCTGCATCCCATATAACAGAGTGCATTTAGCAACTTTATAGTGAAGGTAAAGTCGTCTACCTTCGTCACGTGCTTCAGAAATATATAACTGCAAGGAAATTAAAGCTAACATTCCACAATTCATTTGATGATTTAAGAATGCAACCCTAAACCCTGCCAATCAGGTATGCAGGGTGATCCAGGATGGCCTTAATAAAAGTGCCTCTATGAGCTTTTCTTCTAGGTCACATAGCGGGGTTCCTAGCACCTTTTCTACAGCGATTTAGTTCTTATGCATAGTTTTAATTACAGTGATTTTGTGCACAGTATTAATTAGAGATGTTTTATGCACAGTCTAGCACATTTTCCGTAGCGATTTAGTTTTATGCATCGAATTATGTGTTGCTGTTTTATCCATAGTTTTTTTTTGGTGTTTTGGACGTTTTATATAGATTTTAATTTTAGATTTCTTTTAACTATGTATTATTATGTATAGATATGTATATTTTTTATCCTTGTTCTGCTATTACTCTTGTATGGCGGTAATGACCTCTGTTGTTACGTTTTTTTTTTTTTTTTTTTTTTTTTTTTTTTAATCAGTCAAACCGCTACGAATACCATTGCATATTACGTCAACTTGCTTATACTGTACATGTAACCTATACACCTTTAATATTCATATAATCTGCAATAATAAAATACATGTGGATATTGATATGTGCAGAAAAAATCGCTAACGAGCCGCTTTTACAAATATCCACATGATTTGCAATAATTAAGTACAAGTGACTATTGCGGTGAAATGTGCAGGATAAATCGCAATCGAGCCGCTGTTACGAAGCCTCATTTGCCACCTAGAATACGGCTGTCACCACTCCCCTTCGTCCCGCCATTCCAAGTCTCCTTACCTCATTTACCATCACTTTCTTCTCTACCCTTCCAGTTCATCCTCAGTCTTCCTATTCCTCTGAAACACCAAGCCTATGCAAATTTTCGGAATACACACAGTGATATGGGAAACGAAAAATAAAATAACCAGGAGAAAAACCGTCCAAAATCTCAAACCAGGAAAATATACGAGAATTATGAATGGTGATAATTATAACAGATGACAGGAGAAAGTATATCACAAGAATACGTGTGAAAGGAAAAGGGTGAAGAGTTAACTGGAAGGGAAGAGGAATGCATGAAAAACGACAGCGATATATACAAAGAAATAACAGTAGAACAATGCAAGAAAAATAAGCTACAAAAAAATCACCTGCGGACAAATAAAAAAAAAATTATATAAGGTAGAATGAAAACAAAAGCCAAAAATATATGATGGAAAAATAGCCACCACTGAAATATACGGAATCAAAACCAAAGCTCGAAACAATAAATAAATAAATAAATAACAGGAAGAAAAAGAAAAGGGTTGACCTAAATGGAGGGGAAGAAAATGGAATAAACAAAGACAAAGAAAGGTACAGACAGGAACCAAAGCAAAAGAACAAACATAAACACAGAGCTCCTGGAAATCTCACTCAAGAAAGCAAGGACAAAGGAACAAGAGTCGATAGTTAAATGGTGGGAATACAGAAAAAGGCAAACAAAAACAGACACACAAAGTAATTACTATGAACCAAAACATAAGAACAGAACAGGAATAAAAGCTCCAAGAAATCTCACCCAAGATAGCAAGGAAAAAAAAACAAGAGGAGGGCGAGTTGAATGGAGAAGAGAAAGATAAAAAGAACTGAGAATAAAGAAGTGGCTGAAAGCAAGGATGATAAAAGAGGCAGGAAGACATCCAATTAAAGCAGAGCTGAAGGGAAGAGCGGGTATACGAGACAGAGAAGGAAAAGACGAGAGAAGGTATGAATAACTCAGAGGAAAGATGCAGGAAGGGAAGGAGTAAGGGGGGGATAAGAGTTGTAAACGGAGTCGAAGCGTAAAGGAATGGAAAATGGAGCAAAAGATTAAAAAAATAAAAATAAAAAAGAATGAGTAATAGGTAAATAAGAATGAAAGAGAGTAGAGGAAAAGGAGGCAGGGGGGAAGAGAGAGGTTGGGTAGCTAGAGGGAAGGAGAGACGAGGGAATTGGAAGAGAGCAAGGAGTTGAGAGAGAGGGAGGAATGAAAGGAAAAGAATATAACCAATGGGAGAGAGAAGACAATAGGGAGGATAGAGGGCAGGAATCTTGCAGGATGTAGGAAAAGAGAGGGAGGATGATGGAAAGAATGGAAGAAGGGTGCTGCTAATGAGAGAGGGAAGGAAAGGAGGGGTAAAGAGAGAGTTTAGACCGGAGTGCAAGAGGAGAGAAGGTTGGGTGAAGATGCAAATAAGAACGAGAATGTTATTGAGAAGTGCAGTGAAGTCAAGTATAGGTCTGGGAGGAGGAAGGAATGAAGGAAGGAGAATATTATAAATTGTTAAAATCCAAACGCACATTTTGGTACGTATTACAGATATGACGTCACTCAGGAATATTAAACTGTTCACCCTTGCCTTCGATGAACTAAAGAGCCTAGCTCCGGTCCCCTACCCTCCTTCAGGGACAGCAGAGAACTGGATGAGTAGATGGATCCATGGATGATCCAAGGTAAAAAAAAAAAAAAAAAAGTTTTTTTAAATTTTTTCCTTAAATCTACATGAATCGTATCATTTAATTTTATTTTATTACTCATGACCGTGCTATGAAGACGCTCCTACCATAGTGCTGCCGCTAGTTTTTAATTATCTTGTAGGGAAGAGATTAATGAACATCCTACAGAACCCCTCTGTTTTAAAAATTTCCGTAGCTAAACAAAATCGCAGTAAGCAAACAAGAACACAATTTAAAATGCCACCTGACTGAAGGAGTTATCGAGTGGGGACAATTGCTTGGACGTATTTCCGAAGAGACAACTCCCTCACAGGATGAAGGGTTAGGTAAAGGCGGAGTCACACTGGGCAAAAGTGGCTAACATGTTAGCCACTTTCATAAGCCGCTTTCATTTAATCTTACCTCCTGCTCTAATTAGATATTTCATTCACATTTAAAAACATGTTGAAAAATTATATTTAGCTCATTTGAGTCCTTATCACAGCAACAAATCTCCTAGCAAGCCGTATCCCACTGACTGTTGGTCATTCGGCTCGCAAAAACGGCTAACATGTTAGCCGTTTTCTGCCCAGTGTGACGCTGGCTTTACATATCAACAGCTTAATAAAAGAATATTTCTGTAATGCTAGGTGTTTTAAGGGCTGGTTTCTCATCTCGTAAACGCCTAGTGTGTAAAGGGGCTTTCTTTCTAGACCGGAGCTTAGACAAATAGGAGAGAGGTAGGACACAAAAACTCAAGGCAACAATCTTATACGTGTATTACTAAGCTGGACAGGGGAAGGAGTAGATGTCACTGATACAGATACACTGGACAATGACAACTCTTAGGTTTAGATATGGGTTATCAGTATCGCGCAGGAGAGTGCTCGGATCAAAATGAATAGCACTTGGGGCAGAGTATTATAAATTATAGGAGGTCTGGGTTTTCTATATTCGTGGAGTCACTAATATTGTTCCTTGTTGGTGAGAGTTTCTTTGGCACTGGGATCTGGATATGGTCTTAGTATTAGGAAGTACTTTCTGGTGGTAGCCTATTCACTCTGATAGACCTGACTCTCACTGGGTGGCCGTATTTGCGGTTGCATTGTCACTGTTACTCACTCCACCACTTTGGTATTATCACTGACTTCCATTAGAGGGTTAGTTCACTGTTCTGCCTCTATGTTACTAGGTCACAGACACTGTCACTCATTTCGGATCCGGGCATCGTGACGGTCAGGTAAAAGGGGCGGCAGAGGCATCACAGTTGTACTTCTGACAGGGCTGGGTTCCGCCGGGGTCCTCTACATCCAGAGGCCACGGGATCACGCGCAGGGTCGTCCTCTCTCATCCGGGACTGTGGGTGGCGAAGGACCCCGCACTCTCGGGGGGGGGGGGCGAGAGTATGGCCCTCAGGGCTGGGGGCAGGAGTACTGCCCTCAGGGCTCGGGCCGAATAACTGCCTGAACCTTTCGCTCAGGCACCCGACGGAGGACGAAGATCTCCAGCGTTGGGGTGTAGGGAGTTCCCGCCCGGGAGTCCTGGGGGCGGTCTGGGGTTCCAGAGGGCTGCGGTCCCCGTTGCTTGGCGGCGCTGTCAGGAAGGGGCTGCGGCACCGATCTGCATCAGGGTCCATCAGGTGGGCCTCCTCCAGAGCCGGTTGGAGGAAGCAGAGGCGTGGGAGACCATGGGGTCTCTCCAGTATTCTTCTAGGCCCGGGACTCCCTCTGGGTCGTGGATCGGAGAACAGGAGTCAGCTTCTGACGGAGGAGCGACTACAGGCCGTCTCCTGCCATAGGGCCCGGCTACTGGCCATGGCCTTTTAGGGGCGCGGCTACAGGCCGTCGCCAAGGCCTGGCTACTGGCCGTGGCCTGGGGGAGGGAGCAGCTACCAGCAGACCCAAGGGTACCTTTGGGGTGGCTACAGACCGTCTCCTGAAGAAGGCGGGAGTGGCTACAGGCTGTCTCCTGTTTCCCCTCAGAGTGGCTACAGGCCATCTCCTTCAGGAGGGTTGAGCGGCTACAGGCCGTCTCGAGAAGGGCACCTTCAGAGCGGCTACAGGCCGACTCCTGATGAAGGAGGGAGCGGCTACAGGCTATCTCCTGATTTCTCTCAGAGCGGCTACAGGCCGTCTCCTTCAGGAGGGTTGAGCGGCTACAAGCCGTCTCGAGGAAGGCACCTTCAGAACAGCTACAGGCCGTCTCCTGACCAAGGCGAGAGCGGCTACAGGCCATCTCCTTATTTCCCTCAGGGCGGTTACAGGCTGTCTCGAGGAAAACACCTTCAGAACGGCTACAGGCCATCTCCTGACAAAGGCAGGAGCGGCTACAGGCCGTCTCCTTATTTCCCTCAGAGCGGCTACAGACCGTCTCCTTCAGGAGGGTTAAGTGACTACAGGCCGTCTCGAGAAAGACACCTTCAGAGCGGCTACAGGCTGTCTCCTTATTTCCCTCAGAGCCGCTACAGGCTGTCTCCTTATTTTCCTCAGAATGGCTACAGGCCATCACCTTCAGGAGGGTTGAGCGGCTACAGGCCGTCTCAGTGGTGTTGGCATGAGCTGGAGAAACAGCACCACCCCGAAGCTGGTTGGGGAAGGCTCGTCCGGAAGGTAGTCTGGTATTCCTGCTATGGTGGCGGCGGGCGAGCTCCGGGTCATAGGGGTGCGCGGCCCTGGGCGGACGTATGCCGTTGTCGCTCCGAGTCCCGGCGTGCTGTCGTTGCTCCTCTATGGGCTCCTTGTGGGGGTGTCGGGGCGCCCGCTGTGGCACTATACGGCATTTTAATTTCTTTGTAGCACACATTTCAGTTTCAAAGCACAGAACTTTTGCTAAACACAGAGATGCTTTTTAGCTGTAAAAATGAGCGAACGCCATTAAAAAATTAGTGATACAGTCTGCCAGAAATTCTACTTCTATACTCCGCTGACAGTTTTGTACGCAGGGTACAACACAGTTCAGCCCTAATAATTAACTCCACAAAGTGCCAACTTACTCACCGGAAATGATGCCAGGCATTTCGGAAAACTGATTGAACTGTAGTAAAGGACAACTCATACTCGCTGTCTATATACACCTACTACATTGTTAACTGTTTCAATATAGCTGCCATATTAATCATCAAGCACTATATAACAACTGTAAATATCCCGATTGTTACGGAACAGAGAAAACTGTCCCGCAAAGTTCCAGGTTCAAAACAAAAGAGTTAGGTAAAATTACAAGTTAAAGTTTAATGCTCAAACTAACAACTAAACATTCAGGGCTCATAAGAATAATGTAATGGCAAAAAACAGGTTAAATATATGGTTAACTGCAATAGCCTCTATAACACGAAATTAGCAAGAGTAAATTTATCTAAGTCAGCCCTGATAAAATGAAAAAACCAGATAACGCTCAGTTAATGCAAGATATATTATTACAGATACAAAATAGTATTACTACTGGCTGACAGTAAAAACTTTACACCAATCACAAAAACCTCACTAGGCCTACGAATTAACACCTTATGCTACACAGTACAAGAAAAAATGTAATAACACTTATACTCAAATTACACAGCTGCTAGATGGTTGGAGACTTCCTGAGCACTCACAATAATAACAACTGTACAGGGGAGGACAGAGATGTGAACAAAATGAGTAGATCTAAGTGGCAATTAATGCAGAGACTGAGCTCATTATATAGGGGTCGGCAGAGCTTGATACAACTTGTAAGAAGGATGCGCAAATGAAGCCATAGGAGACAAAGAGTTGACAATCCTGCTCTGAACAACAGAAAGAACGACTTACTCTACTATAAGGGAGAGAAGGGGGAGTGAGGCAGAACACGCTCGTGATCAAACATGCAGCATACTGTGCGTTAGAATTATACAAAGGATGATGAAATCATAGGCTATGTAACACCTCCCCAAAAAGAAAAAAGAAATTTACAAAGGAAATTTCTTATTACTCTAAAACAATCTGTCTAAAGTCTAGATAAGCAATCTGCAATAACATTTTCTTTCCACTTCATATGGTGTATGTCTAATGAATACTCCTGAAGAAGTAGACTCCATCTTGTCAACCTCTGATTTTTATCTTTAAACTTACTAAGGAATTTCAGTGGGTTATGATCGGTATAAATGACTATGGGGTCAAAACCAGAACACAAATAAAATGAAAAATGCTGTAAACACTAAATCAAGGCCAAAAGCTCTTTCTCAACAGTTGAGTAGTTCTTTTGAGGTGGAGTGAACTTCTTACTGAAATAAGATACAGGGTGTTCAATACCCTGATCATCCTCTTGCAGCAAAACAGCCCCAGCTCCTGTATCACTTGCGTCAACAGCCATTTTAAAAGGCTTAGCAAAATTTGGAGTAGCGAGCACTGGCTGACTTAATAGGACAGCTTTAAGTTTACTGAAAGAGGATTCACAGTTATCGATCTAGACAAATTTAACTCCCTTTTTTAGTAGGTCTGTAAGTGGTGATACAAGAATTGAAAAGTTAAGAATAAATCTCCTGTAATAACCTACCATTCCCAAAAATCTTTGTAGCTCTTTCCTACTTTTAGGTCTGGGAAGATCACTTATAACCTGAACCTTAGCTCCTGGTGGTGCAACGTGTCCATCACCAATTACGTACCCAAGGTGCTGAACTTTAGCTTGACCAAACGCACACTTTGATAAATTAGCTACAAGATTAGCCTGAACCAAACGCTCAAGAAATTTACTGACATGGCATAGGTGATCTTTCCAGTTGTCACTGAAGATAAATACATCATCAATATAAACAACACACCCTGCCAAACCCTCTGTTACAACATTCATGAGCTTCTGAAATGTGGCTGGTGCATTCTTCATACCACATGGCATTACAGAACATGCAAAAGTCTTTCCTAGTGTTACAAAACATGAGATCTCCCGAGCACGTTCAGTCATAGGTACTTGCCAGTATCCTTTTAACAAATCAAACTTACTTATGTACCTAGCCTTTCCGATCTTGTCTATGCAATCTTCCACGCGAGGGAGAGGGTGTCTGTTTTGGTTATCTGATTAACACGTCTGTAGTCGATGCAAAGCCGCTGTGACCCACATGGCTTAGGGACTAGAGTGACAGGAGAACTCCACTCGCTCTGACAGGGCTCAATCATCTTGTGGTCCAACAGGTAGCCAAGCTCCTTCTCGATGAGAGGAATTTTCACTGGGTTCACACGGTAAGGAGGCAGTTTAATTGGCTTTGCGTCTCCAACATCGACATCATGCATCAACACAGTGGTTCTTCCTGGAGTGGCATGGAACACTTGCGGGTACTCCTGCAGTAGTGCCAAAAACTCCTGCCTTTCCTCAGGAGCTAGATGAGAAAGCTTAGTCTGGAGATCATTCATGATATCAGGATTCTTCCCCAAACTATCACTCAGGCTCATGCTGCATGGGAGAGCTTCACTTGCAGACTCGGGTGGAACAGCTACAGTGCAGACTGGGTTATTTTCGTCCCGCCTGTGATACAACTTTAGCATGTTGATGTGACAAAGTTGCTTGTTCTTTCTACGATCTGGTGTGGCGATGACATAGTTGACATCAATGAGTTTCTTCTCCACAAAATAAGAACCAATAAACTTGGTTTGAAGAGGTTGCCCATGAACCGGTAGCAGAATCAAAACCTGATCTCCTAGCTGAAAGTGGCGTAACCTGGACTTCTTATCATACCAAGTCTTCATCATCTCCTGAGCAGCTCCTAAATTCTCTCTCGCCAGCTGTAAAGCAGTGGACAGCCGTTCTTTGAACTTCATCACATACTCCAGCAGGTTGACGTCATCTTCCTCTGACAGCAAGCATTCCTTGAGTAGCTTAAGGGGTCCTCTTACTTCATGGCCAAACAGTAGTTCAAAAGGTGAGAAGCCCAGTGATTCATTTGGAGATTCTCTTGCGGCAAATACAACGAATGGAAGACCTTTATCCCAGTCTTTCTGATGTTCCAAACAGTATTTCTTGAGCATCGATTTGAGTGTTTGATGATATCTCTCCAACGCTCCTTGGGTCTGGGGATGGTAAGCTGAAGACGTGATCTGGGTGATGCCCAACACTTTCAGAGACTGCTTGAAAACATTTGACATGAAATTACTTCCCCGGTCTGACTGTACCTCCTTGGGCAGACCAAACTTTGTGAAGAACCCTAGCATTTCCTTAACCACGTTCTTTGCTGAGATATTTCTAAGTGGAATGGCTTCAGGATAACGAGTAGCCATATCAATCAGGGTCAACACATAAGAAAATCCTGACGAAGTCTTAGGAAGAGGGCCCACAATATCCACCAACACACGGGTGAATGGCGCCTCAAAAGGAGGAATGGGAACTAGAGGTGCAACCTTTTCGGTCTGATTACACTTCTCCACAACTTGACAGATGTGACAAGACTTACAATACCAGGAAACATCCCTGAAGATACCTGGCCAGTAGAAGTGTTTCAAAATGCGTGCCACAGTCTTCCTCACTCCAAGGTGTCCTGCCAAACTGGAATCATGAGCCACTCTAATGATATCCTGCCTACAAACACGAGGGATGACAACTTCATGTACAACCTCCCATTCACAGTCGGCTGATGCTGTTGGGGGTCTCCACTTCCTCATAAGTACTCCTGACTTTATATAATAACAAGTAGAAGCACCAGCTGACTCTTCCTCACTGCAAGCAGAGTTAGCTAGACCTTTCAACTCAGGGTCGGCAACCTGCAACTCAACCAACTCTTGACGAGACAATTTATCAACACTACGGGGTACTGCCTCATCTGGTGAGTGGTTCAAATTAACAAGAAAAGTGTCAGCTAGGATAACATCATCATCATCATTATCCTCTAAGTCACCAGTAACTTTAGACTTAGCCCTAGTGACAGCACATGCAGAGAACACATCAGGGACATCACAACCCTGGGCCGCAGCCACTGGCTCACTAGACAACTGAGGAGCTGGACACACTTGACTTCCACCAATATCATTTCCAAGTAAGAAAGTTACACTTGACATTGAGAATGTCTCAACCAACCCAACCATAACAGAACCATTAACAAAACCAGACTCTAAATTCCCTCTGCACAGAGGGACAGAGAAGTAATTATTCCCTACACCTTGTAAGATTACAGTTTCATCAGGGGAATTAACATTAGAGCCTAGAACACTGGTCAGCATAAGGGATTGGCAAGCACCTGTATCACGATATATTTGAACTGATTTCCTGTCATTACTGTCCAGAGGACTGACAAAACCATCAGACAGGAAATTAGCACACGAACTCTTGAGAGTGTCACCCACGTTACTGCTCAAAAGAGGAGCTTCATCATGAGAATTTAATTTAACCCTCAAAGCAGGTTCAGCTAACTCAGTTCAAGAATTCTGGGAACTCTCAAGGGTGGACACTAGACCAATTGACTGAATATTTAAAGACTCCTTTTTGTTCACATCACGCTGTCTCCTGAAACATTTCTCCGTAGTATGACCAAGCTTACTACAATAAGTACATTTACTTTTCTGAAAACTAGAGGTGAAGCTGGTATTTACTTCCTGAGAAACATCATCTTTATTCTCTTTCCTGTTACCTGTACTCTGAGTAGAGGCAACGTACTTACTCTCAGCTTTCCTCTTTTCTTTAGAATATCTCTTGTGAGTGAGAACATATTCATCAGCTAAAACTGCAGCATCAGACAAATTATCTATTCTTTTCTCATCAAGATATAGGCTTACATCATTATTAATACACCTTTTGAAGTCCTGCAGCAAAACCATCTGCTTAAATTTGTCAAAATCAGAATCCACATTCTTAGAATTTAACCACTGCTCTAACAGATCTTCTTTGATTTTTGCATACTCAACATGGGATTGCTTATCTTGCTTATAAGTTGTCCTAAATTTTACTCTATAGGCTTCAGGAACAAGCTCATAGGCCTTAAGAATCATGCTCTTAACTACATCATAATTATCACATTGATCCTGAGGCAAAGATGCATAAGTTACTTGAGCTTTACCGGTGAGAACAGTTTGAAGGAGTACTGGCCAATACTTTTTGGGCCAATTAAAACCTGTAGCTACCCTCTCAAACAACTGAAAATACTTTGTTAAATCAGATTCATTAAAAGGAGGGACAAGTTTAGCATTTTTAGCCACATCAAAATCATCAGAGCTAGATGATCCAGTTCCACCTTGTTTCATGCAATACTCATGGTCTGCCTGAATCCTATCAAGTTCAATTTGTGCCTCCTGAGAACGTGCTTGAAACTCAGCCTCCTTAGCACGAGCCTCCTGCAGGGCTAGCTGTAACTTAGCTAATTCAATCTGCGTTTGCTCATTTGGAGGAGTTACATTAAACAAGCTTTCATTAATCATGTCAACAATTTGATCTTTAGAATGATGAGAGCGAACAGCAATTCCCAATTGTTGAGCAACAAGCTTAAGTTCATTCTTTGTTCTGTTTTCTACATCACACACTGTTTGCACATTTGACAAAAAATCTTTGGCTTCATCAAGAGTAGTAATAGTAGACATCATGAATAGATCAGTCACAAAATATCAGGCAATATCCTTATGATAATATCCTGAATATCCTGACGAGGTCGCCAAATTTATGCTACGGAACAGAGAAAACTGTCCCGCAAAGTTCCAGGTTCAAAACAAAAGAGTTAGGTAAATTACAAGTTAAAGTTTAATGCTCAAACTAACAACTAAACATTCAGGACTCATGAGGATAATGTAATGGCAAAAAAACAGGTTAAATATATGGTTAACTGCAATAGCCTCTATAACACGAAATTAGCATAGAGTAAATTTATCTAAGTCAGCCCTGATAAAATGAGAAAACCAGATAATGCTCAGTTAATGCAAGATATATTATTACAGATACAAAATATTATTACTACTGGCTGACAGTAAAAACTTTACACCAATCACAAAAACCTCACTAGGCCTACGAATTAACACCTTATGCTACACAGTACAAGAAAAAATGTAATAACACTTATACTCAAATTACACAGCTGCTAGATGGTTGGAGACTTCCTGAGCACTCACAATAATAATAACTGTACAGGGGAGGACAGAGATGTGAACAAATGAGGAGTAGATCTAAGTGGCAATTAATGCAGAGACTGAGCTCATTATATAGGGGCCGGCGGAGCTTGATACAACTTGTAAGAAGGACGCGCAAATGAAGCCATAGGGGACAAAGAGTTGACAATCCTGCTCTGAACAACAGAAAGAACGACTTACCCTACTATAAGGGAGAGAAGGGGGAGTGAGGCAGAACACGCTCGTGATCAAACATGCAGCATACTGTGCGTTAGAATTATACAAAGCATGATGAAATAGGCTATGTAACACGATGCAGCCATGAAAGTACTCAAGGGAGTACTTTGACTCCTTCGTACATCTGGCAAAGCAGAAAAGCAGCGTGCAAACACACCCCAGAACCCAAGACGTCCCCACGTATATCAATCCTCTCCTTAAAGCATGCTCAATAAGAAATACAGTCTTACACCAGTTAAGCTAATTTTACATCTTAATGACCAAGCTCTAAAAAGAAAAATGAGAAAAACACACAATTTGTTTTTTTGGTATTAACCCGTGGAGAGCAACCATGCTTCCGTAGGTACTTGGCGCCAAGAGATAATTTGGCTGCAATTTCGAGTCTTACAAACTGAATGAAATACACATCATCATCTTGGACATGTTCGCGCGCATCCGGCAATATATATATATATATATATATATATATATATATATATATATATATATATATATATATATATATATATATATATATATATATATATATATATATATATATATATATATATATATACGCCCACATAGTCACGTAGTGGTGAGATTAAATGGCCAGAAGATGAACAGCTGGTGGCGCGAGCAACCCACCCACCACCCGCGGTGATTGAGGTAGGTCATTGTCCGGGAAAAACAGCCTATATTTACCAAGGCACTGGCAAAGATCATGTGATTACTGTATCATCAACTCTCTCTCTCTCTCTCTCTCTCTCTCTCTCTCTCTCTCTCTCTCTCTCTCTCTCCGGAGGGAGGGAATGGAGAATGATGAGAGGAGGGAGGGAATGGAGAATAAGAGAGAGAGGAGGGAGGGAATGGAGAATAAGAGAGAGAGGAGGGGGGGAATGGAGAATAAGAGAGAGAGGAGGGAGGGAATGGAGAATAAGAGAGAGAGGAGGGAGGGAATGGAGAATAAGAGAGACAGGAGGGAGGGAATGGAGAATAAGAGAGACAGGAGGGAGGGAATGGAGAATAAGAGAGACAGGAGGGAGGGAATGGAGAATGAGAGAGAGAGGAGGGAGGGAATGGAGAATGAGAGAGAGAGGAGGGAGGGAATGGAGAATGAGAGAGAGAAGAGGGAGGGAATGGAGAATAAGAGAGAGAGGAGGGAGGGAATGGAGAATAAGAGAGAGAAGAGGGAGGGAATGGAGAAGAGAGGTGGGAGAGAACGGAGAATGAGAGAGAAGAGGGAGGGAATGGAGAATAAGAGAGAGAGGAGGGAGGGAAAGGAGATTGAGAGAGGAGGGAGGGTGTGGAGAATAAGAGGGACGAAGTTTATGCCTTATCTCCTGACTCAAGGGGACGCTCCTTTGCCATTCCCGTATTTAATCTCTCTCTCTCTCTCTCTCTCTCTCTCTCTCTCTCTCTCTCTCTCGTGTGTGTGTGTGTGTGTGTGTGTGTGTGTGTGTGCGTGCAGATCCCCTGGTCTGGAGGAAAATCAGGAAAATTTCCGAGCGTACTCTATGGTGCCCGCATGCGCGTATTCTGAGTGTATATGGGGCAGTGCATGGGTGGTATGGAGAGTTGCCACCTGCCCCTATTTCCCATACAAATTTCAGCCACCTACTCCTCGTGGCGCGGTTTTTGTACGCCTTTGAAAATCGCGCTAATTTGAGGCCTAGCGCTTTCGACTCTGATAAGTCCCAAATGAGTCCTATAGCTCTCAACGGGTTAATAATGAACTGAAATTATTTTATTTTTAATGCAATGAAGAAGGAATCAGAGGCTACAGACATGCAAACTTGTTCCCCCCAAAGCGACAAAAGAAAAAAAAGAAAAAAGCCAAATTCAAGATATAGGATGTCATTCTACAAATACTTAACTCTTTTCAATATAACTGTCATTCTAGCACACAGTGCTGGTAATATAATTTTGACAGTAATGTTAATTAGCTTAACCAATTTTATCCCAACAATGATCTCCAGGCGATTTTAACCTGTAGGAAATCTCACGTGGCAAAATGGTAATTCTAATTCATAACAAAAGGTCTCAGGATGCTACATAAAATCGTCAGGTAGTAACAAACATACAACTAAAACTGACGTTGCCAGAATAAGTTAAATGTCCACAACACTCACCTGAGGACGGCTGATGGCTGGGTCCTTTAAATGCCTGCTTAGGTAATTTCCTCGTATGTCCTCCGCATTTCATTAACATCGTACGCCATTCTTACTTGTGTTTCTCTAGGCCATCGGAATAAGTCAGTAGCATCATTCTGAGCGTAACTGGGTGAAATTTTGTGCAAAGTAAACGGTATTTTAAGAACCACACGTGAACACACACACACACACACACACACACACACACACACACACACACACACACACACCGCTCGCTGGCTCAGTGGTAACGTTCTCGTTTGCCATCTGGTAGACGGGAGTTCGCGCCTCGCTCAGGTTGCGAAAAGTTTCACTGACGAACTGGGTGGTTACTGTCCCCCTCGAGCAAGAGGACGAGTGTGTGTGTGTGTGTGTGTGTGTGAGGGTCACAGCCTTGCCCTTACATCGGACTATAGGAGCTCCCAGCTCCCTTCCGGGAGAATAAAAGCTGACGATCACGACCATCAAGTGATCCTGACCTCCCCGGTGAATTACCAACAAACACTTTCATCTTGACTAACGACTGGCGCAGAGAATGGGGGGTGGGGGACAGCAGGCCCGAAGGGCATCATGGGCAATCATAGAAGCATTTAAATATTACGATAATATCTTTTTCCGACGCAATGCGAATTTCATTGTATCACGAACTGCCCACATGTTACACGACAAAAACTGTAGATTATATAGTACCGTAGAACTGCATAACATATGCGAGTGATGTGTGCGGAGACGGATGAGACGCGGGTAACAAAACTAGAGTTTTAAAATATATATATTATCTTCGACCAAGAAGGTTGTACTATGATTTCTCGTAATCAATAACAACACTGAATATGCGGGACCAATGACTGTGCCATAATCGTGAAATTATTGGATAAATTCGCAGCAATATAAGACAGATGTCTTGCTTAGTAGAGGAGGCGGGAAGAATGTAGAAATTCAAATAAACATTTAACAACTTCGCATTATTCGTGACTACTATGTGATGGGATACGATACCATGAAATGCAGGAATTTCATTCACAGAGGCTTAAACATGTGACCTATAAATGAAACGTGAAATAAGTGAGCGATAAATAGGAAGAAAAAAATGGGATGTGACTATCGATATATCGATGGATGTGAATAGGACACAAGTTGCTACGGGTCCACCAATCACAACCCTTCTCGCCCGGGCCTTGTTACCTCCCACCTCACTTGCCAGACGTACGATGTTTTAACGTTGCATGGTGGTAACGATTATGAATGGCTGGCGAAATGGGAAACAAATAAAATTATAAATGTATAATCTTTGTCGATTATTCTGGACGTGGAATGAGATAAAAATTTTATTACTACGGCAGATGCAAAAATAAGAACAAAAGTCCTGTACTCTCTCAAGCTTTGAAAAAGAGGATAATGGTATCGCAAAGAGGAAATGACTGAAACAATCGCAGAACCACGGAGACAAACGAAAAATTTATATCCCCGGGTTATGAAAGCAATTTAAATGACTTCTCTAGTAGGCTTTAAATGGCTCCCTTGCATCTCCTACCCATGATAACTATCTATCTATCTATTGCCAGACACCATAATCCTGTAAAGGGTGGTCATTTGACACTGAGTTAGTTGTTTTACGGGGAGGGGCACCAACCCTCCACCAACCCACTTGTTGACATGTAGGGAGCACGTATGGTTTGGTTATATGGTTACCACCCAGCGTTGTAAATGGTTTCTTGGCTTACAGGAAACCATTTGGCTTGTCACTCAATGAAAGCCACCTGTAAAGGAAAGAAAAGGAATAAGAAGCGCGTCCCGATAATCCGATATTAAATGGCCGTTATCTTTTGGGCTTTAATCTTCAATACGAATATTCATTTTATTTAATTTTTTGTTTTCTTGCTGCTACATGATTTAATTCAACTTAAGAGGGGACCCTTCACTAAGAACATTTTGCGCTGTATTCTTGCAGCCGATGGACTTTGGAACAGCTAAAATAAATAGCGTAAATGAATAAATAAATAAATAGCTCAAATAAATTAAAGAATTAGATATTGTACAGCATTCACTAACCCGTTCACTGCTACACTTTTTTATAACATTACCTAAACTGCTTGGAGATAGAAATAAATAAAACAATGTAATCAGATTTACAGGGCTAACACCTCGGACTTATGAAAAGCCCTTCAGTCCGATGACGGGCGTTTCTTATTTTATGTATCTCTGATGTTTACTGATGCATAAAGAATAATGAGAATATCGTGTACTTTGCAAAAACAAATACATGCATACACAAACATATAAAAGTGAAGTCACACACACACACTATAAGAACTAGTTACAGCACACCATTCCGTGCCAATCAGAGGGGGGTGCACCTACCAGTTCCATCCACCGATAGTTATACAAGCACTATCACTGCCACTCTGCCTGAAAAATGCTTATATGTCTATCTATTTGTCTATCTATCTTATCTGTCCGGCTGTCTGTTTATCTGCCTATCTACAGCCTTTAAAGTTCACTTTTTGCATTCTGTCTCTTTAGTATACGTAAGCTGCATTGTGTCTTTCGGTCTGCCTATCTTTGTTTATATGATTTTCGCACACACACACACACACACACACACACACACATACACACACACACACGTATTAGACACCATCGGAACCACTCACGCTTAATAATATTTCTTGTTTTTCATCATCATCATCATCACCCTGATGCTCTATTCCACCAATACATTAATTTAACGTTCGGTCTTTGCATTTTCTCTCTGTCTGTCTGTATGTGTGTAGCTATTCCGGCATATACTTTATGTAGCGCATATCTCTCTCTCTCTCTCTCTCTCTCTCTCTCTCTCTCTCTCTCTCTCTCTCTCTCGTTTTAGCTCTGATATAGCTGTGACGTCAGTGAGAAATATTCATATACGCTTCTCACAATCTGAGTACTTTCCGGGAACCAGATTTTTTTTTTTTTTTTTATCTTTGAATTACATATTCAGTCAAAATATTTCTCACTGTGCAATCTGGTCTGCATAGTTTACGTGAACAGGTAATTGCCTTATCTATATGAAATTTCATTCTAGCCAGATCTGATTCTAACATTCAAAATTAAACAAGTTGCTGGTATTATTTAAAACGTCCCAGTAGGAAGGACGAATTTGTATAAGGTTTACTAAGTGATTGGATTTTTTCTTTTTTTTCTAGTCATATAAAATCACCAGAGGGAGTGATGTCCTCTGAGGGGTGTTTTGGCTACTTTTGCCTTCGTCGTCGCAAGTCATGCCTACGTCAGGGACACCACTTGTATAGGACAATGTTTCGAAGTTGTGCTTCTTTTACCTTAGAAATTATCACAGAGTAGCGATATTTCTGTCAATGACTGCACGCTTTCCAAAATATTTTCTTGCAGATAAATAGCTTCACACACACACACACACACACACACACACACACACACACACAAAAGATGCATCCGAAAAGTTGGGCATCGCTGATCTCTAAATATGCACTATGGTTATAGTCATCTCGGTATGGTTGATCTACCTGGCTACACGGTGAATCGCTAGGCAGAAGAATTGTACCCACATTTGTAAAACTCAGACTTAAACTGATTTATGTTACCAATAAACTCTCCAGATGTGGCACTAAATCTTCCGCTTCGTCAAATCACGGCACTCTTAAAGCAAGACACGAATCACTAAAACAATTTCCTAACAATATACGGAGCCAAACTTTACCAGCTTACAACTCAGAGCACAGTGATTTATTATGCTGTTACTCAAATCATCGTGACTGATTATGCTTCCATATTCGAAGGGCAATTCTCTCATGCTTCCGTTGTTAAGCTGAATGACGCTCAGTTTTGTGATACATATTTGGTCGAGGGTAAAATACTAACAAGTAATATCTTTGACCTACTATGCCAGGTGTATAATAAGGCACAGTTTCCTGGTTTCAGAGTATAATTCCTGGTGAACAGTTCCTCCTTGATGCAATACAAACAGGAACAGCGGGCATAAGCAAAAGTAAAAATGTGAAGTGGATTTTTGTTTTTAATTTCATCCAGTACTACAGAATGTATAGACGGAAGAATATATATTTTTTCTGTAAGCATTGTTTATCACCGTATCTACCTTGCATGTGTCTTAATACTTACAGTTTTTGTACCACAGTTGCAAAAGGACACTACTTACCTGCAAAAGCAAAAGGATTAAAATAAGATTACACAAAAATATTATATGATCACATACATTAACAACATATGTAAAATAAAAGTAACAATAAAAATTATACAGGTTTGCTAATTCCCATCTCCAGTAATCAAAATCCTAAGAGAGAGAAGCCTTTGTTAGGATAAATATTTTTTGAGAGAGAGAAAAAAATCTTATTCGTAGAAATCCAGAGGGTAATCCTAGCTAAGAGAAGACTTAGTTACAAGAAGCATTAGTTAAGAAAAATCCTAGTTGAGAGAGTTCAATTGAGAGAAATTCTCACAAAGAAATCTCACATGACAGAAATCTTACACGAAATCCACTAACTCCCTCAGGACAATAAAAAATATTATCTACATGGTTGGGTGGCTTGTTGTCGTCAAAAAGTTTAAGGTAATTCGTGGAGATGGGGATTATTATCCTTTATTTACTTTTTGATTATTCATTTTGAGGAGGAGGGAGTAATCATTGAATCAAACCTCCCCAGTTCTCAGTATCTCACCCTAAGTTGTATAAAATCGTATGTAGATATCACGAATAAAATATACGCCGTATGTGTGAAGGGGTTAAGGCGTAATAAGCAATAAAAGACCAATCACAACACTCACGGACTTCCTCTTCCGATATACACATTCATCACTCACACCAACATTCAAACCCTTCCTCCTATTTCTCTCTTCTCTCTCATCATCATGCGCCAAAACACTGTATCAAATTTATATACCGTACCATTTACATAACTCAATGAAATTTCTATCCCCAATTATTGGTTTCCGCTGAAGAAATGCATTTTTACGACAGTGGACGCACTTTACGGCGCCATCCAATCCCAACCAAAGTACACAGGACAGTATTTATCCCCTGAGGGGCCAAGTGGGCTGTGCCTGAGAGGCCGAGTGGGTTGTGTGTCCGTCCATTAAGCCTTGAGACCTGAGTCGATCCCACCCAGAATATAGTTTTTGCTACTTCCGGCCGATGTTATTCAGGTAAGGGAGATGTCTCGTACCGAAAGGGTTCATTAGGGCTGCATCCCACTCCTTGCTTTCCAAATGTCTATCCTTACGAGAATAAAATAGTCAGATGGCAGAAGAATTATAGAAATTACGTCCCTCGGCAGCAGACAGAGGGTAATGTAGTGTGTCCTTTCAAGTGTTTTCAGATGCTGGTACTCTGTCGATGCTCCATCCATGATAAACTCTCACGCTCACAGACTCAACTTCCACATTCACTCTCTCACCCTACACTCCTAAAACCTTCTATACCCGTGCGTGGATCACTGGGTGGGGGCGGGTTATTTCTCTAATAAAAAAAAAAAAAAAAAAAAAAATGGTGTTCCTTAACCTGACGAATGAGTTTCCCATCACGACCTGTATACGACGACTTGGTTGTGTACATAACAGCTGTCCGTCGATGCCAAAGGAGTGTATACTGTCCGCTGCAATACATACATATACACCGTACGTAAATGCACATACACACACCCTCCAAAGACACTGAAGCCTGTTTCATATTCCTTTTCCAGGCAATCGATTTATTCACCTTGGGAGATATATATTACGATTTATAAAGTTATTCTTTTTACCGCACTACAGTTTATTTCAGATTAAGGCAGCATCCAACTATTGAAGGAGTTAATGAAGGCTATTCCCAATACTGTAGCACCAGTCGAACAGAGCAATACTCCCGGGGTTGATGGCAAGCTGGTGATAGGGAGAGCTGAAGCTCCCGTTTCACCAGCCCCCAGGACTTGATCCTGACCATCTCCCTTTGCTGAACATTTTCAGATCATTCATTTACACAGAGAGTAGGCCACCATGCTCTCTTAATACCTCTACCCTCAACTGTCTACACCACACTACATGAGCATATCACACCTTCTATTCACGTCTTTAGTAATAGCCGCTGCAATCTTACTATCAAATGAGATGGTATCTCGCATTGCCACCACCGGCAGGGTAGGGCTGGCAGCACAGGGTCCTCCCGGTCGCCATCAAGCGACTGTGCCGGCAGCGACTGTTGCTATTTCCGGGAATGCTCGTCAGCGAAGATGTGAAAGTGTGGCCTTATTCTTCACCAACATCCGTGGCCCGGTTCATTTTTTCCTTCAGTCCATATTCCCTCTGGCCCTTTTCCTCACAGAACCACAAACCTCACCCACTACCGATATATCTCTATTTTGTTTTCCCGGTTACCATCTCCTTACAAACTCCCGTAACAAGGGCGGCACCTGTTGTTATATCAAATCCCAATATGCAGTTGACACTATTTTAAACTTCACTTCATCCAGTTTTGATTACTCACTGTATAAACTAAATTGTCAAAATTTTACCAAATATATTTATGTAGCTTATTGCTCCCCCAGTGCTTCTTCGGAATCCAGTGTATTTGATTCCATGTCCACTCAGTTGAGTAACCTTAATCTTGCCCTTAGCACCGAAATTACCATTTTGGGTGATTTTAACATACATAATGTTGAATGGTTACTGCATTCTGCCAGGACTGACGAAGCTGATCTAGAGTGCGAGCTGTTTGCAGAATTGTT
This sequence comes from Coenobita brevimanus, assembly GCF_032717465.1. Taxonomy (NCBI): domain Eukaryota; kingdom Metazoa; phylum Arthropoda; class Malacostraca; order Decapoda; family Coenobitidae; genus Coenobita; species Coenobita brevimanus. Next base: position 26,417,907 of record NC_136954.1, on the reverse strand, counting down.
TAATCTCACCCAGCTGGTAAAGCAACCAACCAGAATACCTGATAATCTTGACAATAATGCCCATCTCTTGGATTTATTCTTGACAAATAATCCAGATCAATACAAGACAGAGATACTGTCACCACTTGGATCCTCTGACCACAATCTCATCAAAGCCTCATTTGTTAACCCTCCCACATCTCCCCGTTCTGAACCTGTCAGGGTGACCCGATGGCACTTTGATAGGGCAAACTGGGATGGATTTAGAAATTATCTTGCTGACATTCCATGGAAGTCTTTCTTCTCTACTGATCCCAACTCTACCCAGTCCCATATTTGCGACTTAATACTAGCTGGTATGGATTTATTCATACCAAGTCAACAGTTCACTAAGAGATCGAACTCTCCAAAATGGTTTGATGGCAACTGTGCCACAGCAACAGCTCAAAAGTCATTAGCATATAACTCTTACTTAAAATAAAAAAAAAATCTGAATCACTCTCCCAATTTAAAATTACTAGAAATCATGCAAAAGCTGTATTAAATCTAGCTAAATCAAACTTTCTTCAAAAGCAAGCATCAAAACTACTTAACAACCCTAATGACAACAGAATATTCTGGTCAACTCTTAATTCTTTTAATAATAACTTTAACAAGCCATCTTCCATTCCCCCACTAAAATCTTCAGATGGCACCATTACAAATGACCCACGTGGGAAAGCAGATATCTCTGCCAGTATATTTGCCAGAAACTCTACCACAGACTATACCAGCCAGAATGTCCCAGTACTAGAACTTGACTCTCCCGAAATTGCCCCACTTAAAATACAGACACGGTGTGTAAAATCCATCCTAGACATTTTACCTACCAACAAAGCTTCAGGCCCAGATGGAATTCCGCCAATTGTTTTGAAAAAGTGTTCCCCTGAACTTGCCTCTGTTCTAACTAAATTATTCAGACTATGCATACGTACTTCTTTATTCCCTAATTCATGGAAAGAAGCCAATATCCACCCAATTCCGAAGAAAAGAAGTTCGTCTGACCCCTCCAATTACAGACCAATAGCTGTCACATCTTCTCTTGGTAAGGTATTTGAAACTTTAATTAATACACACATTGTTAAACATTTTGAATCCAACAACTTAATCAGTGATAGACAATATGGTTTTCGCCATGAATGATCCACCATTGACATACTCAGTCTCCTAACTCATACCATCCATCAATCAATTGATCTACATGGAGAAATTCATGCGGTAGCTCTAGATATTTCAAAAGCTTTTGACAGAGTATGTCACCGTTCCTTGCTGTCCAAATTCCCTTGCTATGGACTAACGTCTTTTGTTCCTTTGATTTCTTCATATCTTAGTGACAGGAAAATAAGAGCAAAAGTTGATGATGTATATTCCAATTTCCACTCAATTGACGCCGGGGTGCCGCAGGGATCATTTCTGGCGCCAACCCTATTCCTGGTTCATATTAATGATCTCTTATTTGTCACCCACAATCCCATTCACTCATATACAAATGACTCAACACTACATAGTTCATTCACACTCAGACACCCATTTACAAAGTCTAATATCTATACCTCTCAACTCAGTACAGCCATCTCCAGAAATCAAGATCTATCTACGATCAGTGAATGGGGACAAAACAACCTTGTCTCTTTTAATGCTAGTAAAACTAATTATATACAGTTTTACTAATAGACAGATATTGCCAGATTCGTACATTAACCTCAGTGCTACTAAAATTCCCATCTCCAAAAGTATTGAAATTCTTGGCGTCTCACTTAACAATGCCCTCAGCTGGACCTCTCATGTCAGATCACATGCTAAAACCGCCTCAAAGAAACGTGGATTATTGTAAAGAGTCCGTAACTTCTTCGCTGATGACCAGTTAGCTATAATTTATAAGATTCATGTGCGCTCTCAGCTTGAATACTGCTCATCCTTGTGGAATGGATGTGGAGAGGTTGCATTAAAACAACTAGACAAAATTCAGAATAAAGCTGTTAGAATCACTAACAACCCTGCCATTACAAATAAACTACCTCCCCTGCAAGTAAGAGGAAATGTTGCCTCCCTTGCATTATTCTACAGAAATTTTTTGGGCAAATGCTCAGAGGAAGTTGCGTCCATGGTGCCACCTCTCCATGCCTTCCCTCGTACACGGGCATCTGGTAGTGCTCATGACTGGAATGTCACTCAGCCATATTGCAGAACTTCTGCCTATCAGAATTCTTTCTTTCTCCGAACTGCATCTCTCTGGAACTCGCTTCCCCAGAGTTGTTTCCCTCCAAATTTCAACCCACAGCTGTTCAAGTCTAACTGTTACAGATATTTTATGAACAGAGGACACAAGTAATAGGGTGTATGGATTTTGTTTTTTATTCATTTGTTTTTCCTTCCTCCGTTCTGTTATTTAAAAAAAAAAAAAAACTTATAGACTGACAAGACCAACTTGAATGAAATCGTTTACAGGCAGAAAAAAAAAAATCAAAAACGTGATCGTACTGACCATGTTAATGTGGTGGCCTAGAGGTAACAACCTTTCCCTTTAATTCGGACAACCCCATACGATTTCAATCAACCGAAGAGAACTCATCGCCTCAACAGGGTTAATTGTAATCTTATCTTTGGAAAAACAGTGAACTTTATCACATCTGTTATCTCAGCTTGCAAAGTTAACCCCAAAATGAGTAGTGCGAAATCTGCAACCTTGCAGCAATCAACTACTTTTGTCACTCTACGTTAAGCACGCAAGCAAAGAGGTTTTCAGCACGGCCTTCACTGACTCCCTTATTACAAGAAAGTTATTCCAAGGTTACGGAAAATCGTGCAGTAAAGTGAAGTTTAAGGAAACTAAAAAAAAGTTGTTACTATGTGCTTAGCAAAAAGGTAGTGATCATATAATATCCACAGTATACGTTACCAGATTTCGCCATTTAAAAATTGTGTAGGTCACTAAAGCAGTTAAATGGAACTAAGTGCAGTTAACAGTACAATATTGTTACGATTCAAGTCCTTAACTTCTACAGGCCGAAGACGTCTTTTATATTACATTCTTGCTACCGTCAGACGATTTTATTCAACTTCAAAGAGTGCCGTGGCAGTGAAGGGGTTAACCCATTTGTGCCCAGTGTCCTCATGTAGGATGGAACTGATAATTTAAAAGTTTATAAAAAGGGGGAAATCAGGGTAGGGATCTTATCAGCTTCGCGAATATGAGCCGATAGGCGGAATGCGGTACGCTCAGTAACTTTCTAAAATAATCCCTCATACAGAAACACTGGGTACTAATGGGTTAAGGAATGTTATATATTATCACTCAGGTTCGAAAAGTTTCTCATTTAAGCTTCATGAATCGCCAAGGGTCAGCAGGAATACAGTATGTAAACTAAACCATCCCACTGTAGTGAAAATGTTAAAAAAAAAAAAAAAAAGTTTATAATAATGCCTGTAAAGTGAGTTTCCAAACTCCCGCATGAAATGTACAGGCAGTTGAGCAGAGTAGGACGAAACTTGCATAAAACATGCAGGTTAATCCCCTCAGGCGACCATTAAAAAAAAATATCTCCCAGTTCCTTCATTTTCCTCTATTTCCCCTAACATAATACGAGAAATTTTGGTGCGTTCTGCAACCAGATGAAGTGGAAGATGAAAAATACTAAATTCCGACAAGAGAAAATTGCAGATGCTAAATGCTATGAAAGTCTAGACTATATGACTGGAACTTTATGAAACTGTTATTACATTGCTGACAACGAAATGCAAGCTGGGGAATAATTACGAATGTCCAATGCTAAAAAAATAAATAAATAAATAATGAAGAAAAAAGAAACAGGTTACATGCTGAAGCTTTTTATGAGGTTAGGACATGCTGGAACTTTCTTTTTTTTATCAGGTTAATATAGGAACTGGACCTTATCTGAAACTGAACGGACTGTGACAGGGGACACTGTATGTAATAAGGCGTTTCAAAAGGTCAGAGAATGGTGCTGCAAACGAAAGAACTTTTTAGTAGCAAAACTACAAAATGCCATGTTACGAAAGCTCAGATTATTGGGTCTATTACTAAAACGTAACGAACAGTAACACATGAACTTTATTAAGCACATTATTTACAGTACTGAAACACAACGAACATGGAAACTATACGAATGGCAAATACTACAAAAAATCCCATCAGAATTAGAAACCAAACGAGCTGTAACGCGGATAACTTTAGGTCGCAGATTGACTTGTATTACTGAACTGAACGAACTGTGAAATGGAAAATTATATGAATACCAAACATGATGATGGATTATGGTAAAAGTTGAATCGAAACGTACTGAAATGAAGAACACATCATGTACTGCAAAGGATTAGAACGCTGGTATATACTGACGTTAGACGAATTTTGTAGAAGACATACAAAATCGCGGTAGATATGACTGGATGACCGATATACAGAGAAACTGAAGACTCTTACGATATGCAATTACGAACGATTAGAAAAAATATTAAAGTGAATGAACTAAAGAAAGCTAAACTTTATAAAACGGTTGAATTCCAGAATAAATTATAGTACTAAAACTGAAGAGATAAGACATAGATATATGTGGATAAAAATACACACATATGTAATTATCCGACTCTGGGCACAGATTATACAGTCTATTGTCTAAGGCATCTATGATCCAGTAGTCCTACTAAGCGTCACTCACTTCCATGTCAATATCGTCACGTTTTCGGCGCCCATACCTACTGTCCACATGAAATACACGTTAGGGCTGTCTCATTCACGGCTGGCGTAATGATAATAGATGGGATTTTCTTTGTGTGAATGACACATCGGTGGGGATTGTGGAAGATCAATAACCTATATATTAATGAAATTCATTAATCAAAATGTTCCCTGCTGCAGACTTGGATTGAACTGGCCTCCTTTTGGGCAGCGGATCACTATAATATCTTATTTCTGAAGAGAAAAGTGTGTGTGTGTGTGTGTGTGTGTGTGTGTGTGTGTGTGTGTGTCCTACCATTTTTTTTTTTTTTACTTAGGAAAGCGGAATTTTGCACAATGGTAGACCTCCTCCTTGATAAGGTTTCAGGCAGAATGGAGGTAGTGAAGTGTGATGATCCCTATGTACACCCGTTACTGTGAGGAGGGGCCATACAGTCACCTTCCTTCACAGTGTAAAGCTCCTATAAACATAAGCAGCATTACTAGGGAGGCTGGTGTAGGTGGGTGGATGGTGTAGTTGGGTGGGTGGTGTAGTTGGGAGGGTTTTCAAACTTAGGAAAACAAAATATGGCAAACTGGTAGACCTCCACCCCAACCAATCTTCTCTCTCTCTCTCTCTCTCTCTCTCTCTCTCTCTTTAGGTATCGGGAATGTTTCAGTCAATGCCGTACAAGACCATTCAGGTGCAATAAGCTAAATGGAGGGGACTTCGATGCATGGTCGTGGAGAGTACAGACGTGTTTTTCTTGCTCTCCTCTAGCATAGGGCTGCCTCACCAGCATTAGTTTTTTTTCTCTCCGCCACTAGGGCGTTTTTTAAATAAAGTTAGGATTAGTTAGTATTCATTTTCCTCCCCTCTCTGTTAGAGATACAATAGGTTTTTGTATCTTTTTCCTGAGTTTACCTTTGCTTATCGCCCACGGAGGGTCCCCCACACTGATCGCTCTGCGGCGTGAACTGACACTGTCGGGCCTCCCTGGAGTGGTTTGAGAGGGCAACCTCAGACCTAGGTGTTCTACCCCAGGTTATTTGTCCTTTGGTTGCTTTCTCACCTCCTTCCCACTTCCCCCTCTAGGGGGGAGTGGTACTATGGTGGATACCCCTACTGCCTCCCCCCCCATCAGGGGAGGAGGCAGCCCTGACCGACCCCCGACTGAACCTCGGACAGACCGATCCCAGACTGAACAGCCACAGACGCGCACCCCACTAGACATCAATGTAAATAATGCCTCCTTCGTACTACTACATGCGGTTGGTTACACTCCCCTGTCCAGCCTCAATCCCTTCATTATCAAGAAGGTGATTGATGGGTGTGCCGGTGAGGTGGAACAGGTGAAAAAACTTGCTAGTGGGGACCTTCTAGTAAAGATAGTAAATTCGCGCCAGGTAAAAGATTTGATGATGTTGAGTAAATTCCACTGTTATGATGTTGTGCCGACGATCCCTCACTCCATGAATTCCTGTAAAGGTGTTATCACCTGCAGGGACCTCATGGTAATGGACGAAGACGACATCATCCGTGAACTTGCTCAGCAAGATGTAATTGAGGCCCGATTCATAACCCGTTTCCAGGAAGGCGTAAGGACAAAGACAGCCACAGTAGTTTTGACTTTTTGCAAAGTATCTATCCCTACTAATGTGAAAGTAGGATATGAAATTATTAATGTGCGACCTTACATACCCCATCCCCTTCATTGTGGAAAATGTGAGCTCTATGGACATCATGAAAAGGTTTGTCGAGCTTCAAACGCAGTATGTGGCAAGTGCGCGAATGTAGGACATTCTGCTGACCGCTGTACATCAGAGACTGAATGTTGCTTCCACTGTCAGGGTGCTCACTTCACTTCCTCTAGGGTTTGTCCCAATTGGAAGGAGGAGAAAGAGGTCTGCACAGTGAAAGCGACTGAGGGCATATCCTTTTACGATGCTAGGAAGAAGGTGAAGGAGTTGCATGCAACTCCCAAGCCTAATGTCTCCTATGCATCGGCGGTTGTGTCCCGTCCCGTGATGTGCACCGTGGAGACACAGACTGACCGTACATTCGCTCCACATGCCACTTGCCCTACCTCTCAGTCTAGACCCCCTGTACGTTCCAACTCTCTTACAGACATCCCTTTCGCTACTTCTTACTCTCAGGCTGATGCTGCTCCTTCGCAGTCGGTGCGGCCAAAATCGAAGCCCGACAAGTCTAATAAGATTAATCTGACCACCCTCACCAAGCCGGCACGTCCTCATGTCCTTCCCGCTCCTGGTCCAGTGTGGGAGAGAAAGAATAGCTCTTCCTCGGTGGAGTCTGGGAGCCCTGTAATTGATGAGAATATGGAGGTTTCCATGAGTAAGAACCGGGATAGGTCCCCCAGTAGTCGCTCGCCTGCTGGCAGGCGACAAAAAAAGACCAAGCACACTGGCCCCCCAACGTAAAACCGTCGCTTTCACTGTATTACAGGGGAATTGTAGAGGTATTGGGAATAAATTACAGAATATAGCAATCTTGCTTTCTATACACAGGCCAGACGTTATTTATTTACAGGAGACGCGCTTGGAGGATCCCCCAGATCCCCCACAGTTCAAACACTACCACTCGTACAGAAGATATGAAGGTCACGGAGTTGCCATTTACACACACAAATCACACCCACAAACGGAAGTGATTCTAAATTCTACTCTGGAAACTGTCACGTGCAGAGTAAAATTTAATAACACATATCTGTCTATTTGCTCTCTGTACTGTCATCCACACGGTCTCATTGATAGTGATGCTTTAAATTCACTATTTGAACATCTCCCTGGAAATAAATTAGTGTTGGGCGATTTTAACGCCCATCACTATCAATGGGGTAGCTTGAGGATTGATGGACGTGGGGAGCAAGTAGCCAACCTAATACTACAGTCCAACCTCTGTCTTCTGAACGATGGTAGGGCGACTCGCATAGATGATCGTATTTGTAAGTTTTCGGCTACTGACTTATCTTTGGCCTCCCCTGGTATACATCAAGATTTCTCATGGAACCCTTACGACAACTCCTTGGGAAGTGATCATTTACCCATCTGTCTTTCTTATACACGCGACATCATTTCGGACCCTCCACCTCCAAAATTTAACTATAAGAAAGCAGATTGGGGATCCTTCTCAAGGATCGCCAATTTAGATAAATCTGGGGAGTCCACAGATGTTAAGGTCGAAAATATAACTACTTCCATATTACATGCAGCTGAGGCTGCTATTCCCAAGACTTCTACAGTTCATGCGAAGCATAGAGCACATTGGTGGACGCCAGATTGCCGACAAGCATTAAGAAAACGCAATAGGAGATACAGGATTTTTGATAGTCAGCCCACTGAGAAAAATTTTATTGCATACAAACAGGCACGGGCTGAGGCAAGGAGAATAATAAGAAGGGCCAAACATGACTCCTGGCGGTCCTTTGTGTCCACGATGACTCGTACAACACCATTACATAAAGTCTGGTTCACTATTAGAATATTAAATAATAAAGGCCCATATTTCCCTGTCACCACCCTGCTGGTTAATAATAACATCTATGACGAGCACGTGGACGTTGCTAACATCCTCGCCAGGAGTTTTTCTCATGTAAATAGCTCAGCCAATTACGACCCGCATTTTCAACACCACAAACGCACAGCTGAGCTACAGATATTAGACTTTGCCACAGAAGACGTAGACTCCCCATACAACCAAGAGTTTATGCTAGATGAACTGCTCCATGCCCTTAAATCCTGTAAAGACACCAGCCCTGGACCAGACACCATCACGTACGGTATGATCCAGCATCTTAACCAGGACAACCTGATTAAGATGTCAGCATTGTACAATGAGATTTGGGCCTCTCGAAAGTTCCCAAACTCATGGCACTTTGCGCATGTCATACCGATACCCAAAGAGGCTGTTCGTCTTATGAATCCCACTTCATTTCGTCCTATTGTGTTGACTTCTTGTCCATGTAAGGTCATGGAACGTATGGTAAACAATAGGCTTCTTTTTGTTTTAGAGTCGAAGAATTTGTTAAATGATCAACAATGTGGCTTCCGTGAATACAGAAGTTCACTAGATCATTTAATGAATTTGCAGCATTGTATTTCAGAGGCATTTGGCAATAAAGAATTCATGATAGGGGTGTTCTTGGACATCCATAAAGCCTATGACATGACATGGCGACACGGTATACTAATGAAGCTCTATGCTTATGGTTTACAAGGAAATTTGCCTATTTTTATTTCAAATTTCTTAAGGGACAGGACTTTCTCTGTCAAATTGCCCCGTAACGTAACATCGGATATATTTATCCAGGAAAACGGGGTGCCACAGGGAAGTGTGCTTAGTTCTACTTTATTTAGTATTATGATCAATGATAAAAGAAGTACAAGGTAGAGTAGTGGATGTTGGAGTGGCCCTGGTGAGAGAGGATAGTGTTTGGAAACTCCCTGTACTGTTGTTTGCAGATGATACTGTGTTGTTGAGTGAAGACGAAGGGGAGCTGCAAGGCTTGGTGGATGAGTTTGAGAGAGTGTGTAAGAAACGGAATCTAAAGGTGAATGTAGGGAAGAGTAAAGTGATGGTCTTTGAGAGAGGTGAAGTTAGTGAATGTACAGTGAGGTTGGATGGTGAGGAATTGGAAAATGTGAGTACGTTTAAGTACTTGGGTAGTGTGATGAGTAAGGATGGAGGTTTGGAGGGTGAAGTGCTTGAAAGGGTACAGCAGGGAAGAAAGGTTGCTGGTTCTTTGAAAGCAGTGATAAGAAACAGGGATGTGAGCATGGAAGTGAAAAAGTTACTACATGACAGTATTGTGATACCAACTCTTAACGTACGGAAGTGAAGCTTGGACATTGTTGGAAGGACACAAGTCAAGAGTGAGAGCAGTGGAAATGAGTTATTTAAGAGGAGCCTGTGTAGTCACATGGAGAGACAGGCTGACGAATGAGGATATAAAGGAGCGTTGTGGTGTGGATGTGGATGTGATAGGAAGCGTTATGAGGAACACACTGAGGTGGTTTGGCCATGTGGAGAGGAAGAAGGGTGAAAGACTGACGAAGATAGTGTATGTGAGTGAGGTGGAGGGGGGAAGAGGGAGGGGGAGGCCGAGGATGAGATGGAGGGATGGGGTGGAGAGGTATATGAGAGAGGGGGGTGTGAGTTGGGAGCAGGGCAGTGAAATGGTGAGGGACAGGGCGACTTGGAGGCGATTTGTTTGTGGCCACCCCAAACGGGATTGAGGCGTCTGGCAATAGATAGATAGATA
>NC_136954.1:26320432-26402932 GCF_032717465.1 Coenobita brevimanus | reverse complement strand
TGGTGATGATATTTGGTGTGGTGGGGTGTGGGTTTTTGTGGTGAACGTGTTGTGACTGTGGTGGTGATGGTTATTGGTGTGGCAGCGATCTGATAAATTTGTGGCAGCTGTTGTAAAGATAACGAATGTAATGAATATTTCTCTAGTTCGAAGGATGGTTTTGGTAATTGGTTGTTATAGCATTTGTTGTCGACCACTCAAATTATGGACCAGATTTCCCTGTATAAAGTAAACATCGTTCTAAATCACAGAGCTATATATATACAGTATAATAAAATTATTGTGAAACTATATGAAATATTTCGATGGATAATAATTAAATAAATTTAAAAAAAAAATAAAAAGTCATACAATGGCAATGACACGTATTCCAGCGGGGGTAATATACAGAGGCAATTCAGACTAGGGGGTGCACAATAAACTCAGATTCCTGCCATTTGATTTGCAGTGGAAGGAATATTGGCTGTCAAACCAGTCCACTTTGGTATCACGAAATACGGAAGTTGCCAAGTGGAAGGGCCACTGTGGAAAATATTCTCGTCGTTTGGGAAGGCTGCCTGACACATCTTCCTTATGAACTTATTTCTGTCAATGGCGCACTAACACTCTCAGGCTCCTATACCCACTCATAAAATTAAATTAAATTCTTCATTCCGGTCACGTAATATTTTAGTTTGTTCTTACCGGTTTCGGACGCTTTAATTCAATTTAGGAGAGAATTTTCTTGCATAGTAAAGGTGAATCAAACAATATAAAATGTTTTCTGGAGGTCAGATATTTAAACATCAAAAACACGTAATCGCAGGGATGGGGTTAAGAGGATGGATTTAAAAAAATCTTACTCATTTTGCGTTAACAAGGATATGTGTCAAATTGTTGCCTCTCCATTCCCCCCATCCACCCTACCCATCCCAACCCCTTTCAATCTTAACTAAAGATTTTTCACGTAAACTTGGTCCACATTTTCGTTCAACCGCGGTTTATTTCAAGTAACTCAGTGGCTGAAAAAAATAAAAATAAAAATATTATGGCTCTTCGTCCTTTCCACAGTACTTCTCCGCAACTAGCATCAAAATCTAACCTTAAACTATTGTTACAACTCAGCTATCAAGAAGGAAAGACGGCAGTGTTATAACAGTCGGTGTACAATGATTAAAGCAGCCTTACCCCCTTCCTGTGAATGACTTTACAGCTTCCAGGGGGGTTACCGCTCGAGAAATAATGTGATAAATTAGTAATGAAGATAAAACAATTGCTGCTCTGTTTGACTTACCAATAAAGTTGTGTGAAAGGCAGAGACTTCTCCTAAGACATGCCATCCCTCAGCACCCTCCAGATAACACAGCCACCCCTCAACACACCCCCAGATAACACATGCCACCCCTCAACACTCCCCAAATAACACATGCCACCCCTCAACACACCCACAGATAACACATGCCACCCCTCAACACACCCCCAGATAACACATGCCACCCCTCAACACACCCCCAGATAACACATGCCACCCCTCAACACACTCCCAGATAACACATGCCACCCCTCAACACACCCCCAGATAACACATGTCACCCCTCAACACACCCCAGATAACACATGTCACCCTTAAACACACTCCCAGATAACACATGCCACCCCTCAACACACCCCCAGATAACACATGCCACCCCTCAACACACCCCCAGATAACACATGCCACCCCTCAACACACCCCCAGATAACACATGCCACCCCTCAACACACCCCCAGATAACACATGTCACCCCTCAACACACCCCAGATAACACATGTCACCCTTAAACACACTCCCAGATAACACATGCCACCCCTCAACACACCCCCAGATAACACATGCCACCCCTCAACACTCCCAAAGATAACACATGCCATCCCTCAACACACCCCCAGATAACACATGCCACCCCTCAACACACCCCCAGATAACACATGCCACCCCTCAACACACCCCCAGATAACACATGCCACCCCTCAACACACCCCCAGATAACACATGCCACCCCTCAACACACCCCCAGATAACACATGCCACCCCTCAACACACCCCCAGATAACACATGCCACCCCTCAACACACCCACAGATAACACATGCCACCCCTCAACACACCCACAGATAACACATGCCACCCCTCAACACACCCACAGATAACATGCCACCTCTCAACACATCCACTGATTACACATGCCACCCTTCAACACACCCCTGATAAGAGATGCAGTCCTCAGCACTCCCTATGCTCCGAACCCTCCCCACCCCCTCCTGTGAGTGGCGTGATGGCTCCCAGGGGCGTTATCGGTCGTAAACAATGTGCAAAATTAAGCGGGGGTTGGGGCAGGGTATATTTGTGTTGGTGGCGCAATTAGGGTGAGTGTGTAAAGGAGCTGAAATGTTCCCAAACAATGAGGGTTTTATTACAAGTGCCCTTGAGATTTCCTAACATTTATTCACTTTTTGCAAGGTACATTTCAATATCGTCGTCTGTGTTACTGGTCCAAATAACGTCGATATTTAAACGACATAAATAGAATACTAGAAAACGCTTCGATATTAATAACCTACTAGAAAAATCTTGTGTAATATGAGTGTCAAGAAGGAGCATCAGAGAGTGCAACACCCACGTCCACCAGTTGGTTTAATGGCCGAACGCGTGACTTTATCTTGTGTTCTTGATCCACAACTGACTGCCTTAAAAAAAAAAAAAAAAAAAATTACTTCATCCTTGTCTGACCCTTAACACATCCACAGTTTGGGTAAAATTAGACTAAAAATGTTCGAGCTGATCTTGCCCTGTGACCCTGACCATTGACTTTACCTTGTGACCTTGGTCACAAAGAAAAGTCAATGGCTGTTCTCAAATTCATTTCCCTTTATCTTTATCTTAACCTTGAACTCTGCCCCCCCAGTATGCTCTCAGTCGGATGAACACTGATCAAGTCGATCTTGCCATACGATCTTGACCTTTGACCTATCACTCTCAAAAACAACAGCTCAACCCATCTGAAGTTCCCTAAAACATCCCTCAAAATTAAGTTCAAATCAAAATGAAACTGTTTAATTTTTTTCACACAGGCACATACGGCAAAAATTTGGCCTTGCCTTGTGACTTTGACCTTTGACCTTTGATTCATGGTTCTCAAAGTCAAAACCCTTCTTTCTTGCCTTGCCCTCAACCGTTCCCCAAAGTGTGGTCTGAACTGGATAAAAATTTTTGTAAGATGACCTTGCTAAGTTAAATTTTCATCTAGCCTTGTGACCTTGACACTGACCTATTACACTTAAAGCAACAGATCAACCAGCTGGCTGACGATCAACCCCATCCTCCATCAGGTTTGATTAAAATTGAGTAAAACTGACCAAGTCATTTGTTCACACACACACACACACACACACACACACACACGACGAGTAAAACAAAACAGAAAATTACACCCACTCCTGCCTTCCGTGCGTGGGTGTAATGTATTACTAAGAAAAAAGGGTGTTCTGGGGCCTACATTGCCACCTAAAATAGAACACTAACTCACCGGTAAACAGACCGACGCTCCTTTGCTTTAAAAATTACGAAGAAATATTCAAGTGTACTGAGGCATAACCATCATTTACTGGAGAGTTTGTTAATATCCCACTCTCCCCTTGCCCGCAATTGAGATGACTTTTTCCTCTGTAATAATTTCTTACAACGTGATAATTGCATTGCCCTTACAACCGGAGTGAAGAAGGTGTGTGTGTGTGTGTGTGTGTGTGTGTGTGTGTGTGTGTGTGTGTGTGTGTGTGTGTGTGTGTGTGTGTGTGTGTGTGTGTGTGTGTGTGTGTGTGTGTGTGTGTGTGTGTGTGTGTGTGTGTGTGTGCGCTCTTGTGGGTAAGAGTGGTGTGACGAGTGTGGGTGTGTGTGGTTATGTGGCGTGATGATGTGGGTGTGTGCAAGGGTGTGGACGAGGAAGGGTGTGGATGTAGCTGTTTGTGTGGATATGAGTAGTTTGCCGCCAATCAAAGATATTGAAGTACGTCTGAGTGGCTTTATGTATGGTGATGATGTGGGTGTAAGTGTAGCTAATGTGTAGGTGTGGGACAAGGGCATCATAGCAGGCTCAACTTCCTCCCATTATTTGGCTATATGGTTACCGCCCAGAGTGGTAAATGATTTCCTGATTTACAGGATACCATTAGGCCTGTCAGTAAATGTGGAGCCGCCCGAAGTGGAAAGAATAATAATGAAAAGTGACAGGAGGCAAAGAGTGAAACAGGAAAAGAGGACGACAGACAGCGAAAGAATGATAAAGTTGAAAGAAGAGGTAGGCAGCACTACATCAAGTGAAAGGATGATGGTCGCCTCATGGGTACAGGTGTAACTAATGTGTACTGTAGGTGTGGCTGTGAATTCTGGGGTATGAACCAAGTCCCATAACTTCCAACTGTTGTTTGTCTGACCGTCCACCACCACCATCATTGCTTCACCATCGAATAAAAATTCTGGAGTGCATATTCCCCCAATTCTAATAATGTTCCCTCACGAGTTACGAGGCAGTTAAAGCCGTAAGTATAAAGGAAGCAGTTATTGGTAATCCTTTAGTGGGCAGGAAATGGCTGGAGCCCCAAGTATGAAAGTCCACTGCAGGGTGAGAAATGAAAGCGCATTTTCTTCCAGTTTCCCGAGGTTCCAGAGTGGTTCCAGTAAGGGGTAAAAAGTACGGTGAATTATATCATCGTTAAGACTTTTACTGCCACCTGTTTTATTGGCAAATTCTTGCAACCTCCAGACGACAGAATCTGGATTTGAAGGGACATTATTATTATTATTATTTTTTTTTTTGGGGGGGGGGGTAGGAGGAGAGGGAAGAAAAAAAAAAACAAGGGCTAGAAGCCAACAAATTTGTTCTTTAAAATAATCAGGGGGCCCAGTTTCAATATCCGTTCAAGGTATCCGAAAACATTGCAGTTAGACGACTGGGAGTCAAAGGCAGAGGGAAATACAGACTGAGGAAGACGATCCAGAGTTGACTTGTTGCATACATGTCGACTAAAAGTACTGGTTAATTCTTGCATTTGTGAGCTGGACAGAAGAGAGGAGAGAGTTTACTGACAGACGGGTGCTACGAGCCCGCCGTGATGGAGGAGAGATGTATGCAGACAGTTCAGAAAGGCAGTGATCACTGAAATAGCGACAGTAAAGAGGTAAAGATGCAACAGTGTGGCGAAGATCTAGAGAGGTTGGAGGGAGTCAATAAGACGAGGGGAGGTGATGTGACGAAAAGCTTTCGACTCCACTCTATTTGGAAGAGTTGTGTGTGCAGAGCCCTTCCAAACATGAGCACTGTACCCTACACCGGAATAAATAAGACCCCTGTACAAAGTAACAGCTGTGCGGGGGTAAAGAAGGGGTGGAGTCGACTTTGCACACCCAATCTCCTGGAAGCAGATTTTGCAAGAGAGGTAATTTGATATTTCCATGAGAGGTTCCTGGCGTATGAAACCCTAAGGATACTGGGAGAGGAAGTGGGACTAAGCTGCACATTGTTAAATAATATAGGACACTCTTGCAGAAGATTCTGGCAGAATGAAAGATG
This sequence comes from Coenobita brevimanus, assembly GCF_032717465.1. Taxonomy (NCBI): domain Eukaryota; kingdom Metazoa; phylum Arthropoda; class Malacostraca; order Decapoda; family Coenobitidae; genus Coenobita; species Coenobita brevimanus. The sequence continues at coordinate 26,397,348 of NC_136954.1, read as the reverse complement.
TAGGAATGGAGCTTGTGATGTATGAAAATAAAATGTCTTCTAACCCAATTAGAAAAACAGTCTTCAGTAGCCCTTAAGTACGAAAGAGCTAGCTTAAGTTGAATAAAATCGCCTGAAAACTGCAAGAATAGACTAACAGACGTTACAAGATTCAAGGATGGAATCAGAGTGAATTATATAATCACGGAGTCTTTCAATGTCATTATGTTTTTATAAGTTTATTCCTGCTAAGTTTGGATTATTAAGTCTGGCTTTATTTTTTAAACTGAGGGAAGTGTATACAGCCTTCAACTAACACTCTCCAGTATGCCAAACTCTTCCTATGTTGAATAAAATCGTCCTGGGCGGGCAAAAATGAATGCAAAATGAGCTATTGAACTGGAAGGGTTAATGTTTACAAAGCCCACCAAACAATGCGAGCGAGGTGACCATATTCCCCTGCAGCATCCAGGCGATTGTTATTCAGCTGAGGAAAACCCACCCCACCTTGAACATGACGATTTGCTGACGGTTTTATTCAACTCATGAAGCTGCTGTAATAGGGAAAGGGTAAATGATGGCCATATGTAACCCCATCGTTCACAAAAATGTTTCTTAAGCTGAATAAAATCGTCTGGAGGTAGCAAACATGTAGTAATAATGGCATATCCTGAAGCCATTAATATCTCCAAAGCGAATGAGGTGTGGTCATTTCTTTTCAAGCCAAACAATTTTACTCAAAGGAGAAATACAAACCCCACTCTCTTCAGGCACAGAATATCCTTCTTCCCTTCAATTTGCAGGACCTCCCACCTCCCCTCTAAAACCCAGGAAACACACAACCTTCAACCCAGGAAAAAAAAACTCTACCCTTCATCCCAGACAAAACCCTCCACTTCAGTTCCACAGACACCCCACCCCTCTTTAACCTCAGAAAAAGAAACCTCCCCTTCAACTCCAATAAACCCCTCCTCCTCTTTAACCCCAGAAACCTCCTCCCATTCAACCCAGGAAAATTAATACTCCCTCCTCCATACCAGAAAACGCCTTCCCCTGACACCCCTTCCCCCTCAATTCCAGAAAACACTCTCTTTCCACTTTAACTCCCTCCCAAAAAAAAAAAGAAACTTACACTCCAATTAACCCTCCTCCTCTTTAAACCCAGAAACCTCTTCCCTTCAACCCTGGAAAAAAAATTAACCTCGTAAAATCTCATCACCCTCAACCCAGAAAAATTAAATAACTCCTCCCTTCAAGCCTCAAGACCCTCATTCTCTTAAACCTCGGTAAAAAAAGATCCTCTAATCCAACTTCTCCATACAACACAAACTCACCGCCCTACTTGGATTTGGCTTCATTAATTAGCTACTTAGTTTCCTGCACGTTTTAAGCCTATGTTCAACATCGTTAATGATCAGTTTGGTGCCGGTGTCGCCGCCGCCAGCCTGATTATACCAGCATTAGCGTTCTGTCTTCGTATGCTGGCACGGCGAAGCCTTTTTTTTTTCTTTTTTTCTTTTTTAATAAAGAGGGGAAGAAGAAGGGGTGTGGTGAAGGAGAAAGAGGGAGGAAAAGGAAATATGTTGGAGAGGGAAAGCTGATGGCCCGACCACCGTGGTGAGGAGTATGTATTGGTTTTTTTGTTAGCTCCATATATTTCTGGTTTGGGTGTGCAATTTTGTCGTTGATATAGTATTGTGTCTTGTCTTTTTATTTATGTAGCATTGTATAATGTCTTTTTAACTAGCTAACTATTTTCTTTTTTTTAAGTGTAAAGAGGGTCAAGGGGTTATCGAATTTCTTCTAGACTACTTGGGAAGTTTTATGATATCTTGAGATAATTTCTGAGTTCTCTATAAGTAATCAGTATGTCTCGTTTTGTTGTCGGTGTAGTGTTTCCCATATTTTAACTGCTTGTTTGTGTAGTCGTATGTTTAGTGCTTCTGTGTTAGTGAGCTCGTGTATCTGTCTTGTTGTGTATGTGTAAGGGAATCTCTGTTCTGCACCCCATCGTAGAGCTTTGTTTTGTGTCCTTTGTAGTTTTCTAATTTGTGTGTTGCTGAGTGTGTGAGTGGGAATGGGTGGGTAGTCGGGTGTGGGAAGTACCATGACTTTGACTAAGTGTATTGTCATGTGGACGGGCAAGTGTCTGACTCTGTATAGTTTCTTAAAGCTTGCTCTCCTTGGTTTTTTTCTCCTGGGCGTGTCTGCAGTAGCCATGAGGGGGATTATGAGTCCGAGGGACTTTCCTTGTGACTGGAATTCAATTTCATTGTCGTTAATACTGGGTGGTGGATTTCCGCGGCTTCCTAATGCCGGGGGAGGGGGGTGAATTTAATAGTATTGGTTTTCATTTTCCAATTTTCTTCATGGTCACTTATGTGTTTTAGTTCTCTTTCAGTTCCTAGTTTAATCTTGTGTTTTGATTTGCCTGGGCATCCTGTGATCTGAGTAATGTCGTCAGCGTATATTTAGTCCTTGTCGTGTTGGAGGGAGATCACTTGTGTATGTAATGAAGGGAGTAGGGGACAATACGCTTCCCTGTGGGACGCCACAGTTCAGGGAGAAGGGTGCACCTAGGTGCTGGTTGACACTTATCCTGGCCTCTCTGTCATCAAGGAAGTCACAGAGGGAGCTTCTCTATAATGGCTGGGAGTCCCAGTTAAAGTATTTTGAATTTCAGGTCTAGGTGCCATACCTTGTCAAAGGCTTTTGTGATCTCTGTCTGGATGAGGTGGCACTGCCCCCCCGTTTGATTTGTTTTGTGCAATCTGTTCAGTTATGAGGGCTAATACTTCTGTCGTGTCTCTTTCCCGACGAAATCCGTATTTGTAGTTATTATATTGCTGTGTGTGTTACAGGTGGGTTTGAAGTCTTTAAATGTTTGCTCGTTCCAGTATTTTCCCCTGTACCTCAAGAAGTGAGATTGGTCTGTAATTTACAGGAGTGTGGGAGATTTGCCAGGTTTTGGAATGAGTTTTAGGGTGGATTTCTTCCATGTGTCTGGGAAGTAACCTGCAGAGAGGGATGCGTTGTGTATGTTTGATAGGTTCTGGACTGCTCTATCAGGCAGATTTTTCAATATAGTCTTATTCAAACCACTGCTGCCCGGGCGAGTTTTTCTCATATATGTGATAATTTTCTTTATGTCTTCAGGCAAGACTGGTGGTGTGAGGACTGGATCTGAATTGAGTCTTGATGGGTCTCCGTTGTTGTCTGGTGTGATTCTGTGTAGGTTGCGTCCGATGTACTGAGTTACCAAGCGAGTTGTTTCGTTGTCAATGTGGTTCTTCTTGGAAAATTCCTCTCCATATTTCCCTGTGGAGCATTTCTTGTGCTTCTGGGGTGCAGTGTCTTGTGCTGTTTTGATCTATGAGGTAATGTGTATTTGGAGTGTGGCTGCCAGAGAGTTGTTTGAGTTTTCTCCAGAAGTCAGGGGGATATTTATATAGTATGGAAAACTGGGTGATTGCGTTGTGCCAATGATGGTTACAGTCTGCAAGGAGTGTTTCATGGATGATGTCTCTGAGTTCTCTGTATGTGTTGTAGTGATGACGTGTCCAATCATGTCTGACTGAATGGTTTCTGAGTGAGTTGAACTGAGATATGAGGTTCTGTGTGCCTTGGTTGTGTGGTGTTTGTGGTAGTGTTCTGTGGTGTGTAGTGGGGATATGTCTTTTAATGGCTCTATCGGTTGCATCATACCACCGTTGAATTTCGCTGTCTATTTCTTCCAAGGTTGCTTGATCTATAGTAGAGTTTTCCTGCATGTTTCGGGAGATATCCTCTTTGAAAGCATCCCAATTCGCTTTGTTGAAGCATGGTCTTGGGGGAATAGGGATCTGAATGGGGGATACAGAAATGGTAAGTAGTATGGGTACATGATCGCTGTTGGTTAGAAGTCCTTGTGTAATTAGAGTGTTGTGGTATGTCCTGTAGTTGGTTAATATTATGTCTGGTGTAGTGGCAGTGGTGTGTGCATACTAAGTGGGGAAATGGGGACCTATGTGGTTCAGTGTTTTATGTCTGATCATGTGTTGTAGCTGTCTGCCTCTGGTGTTGGTGTCTGGCCAAGTGTGGGATGATGTGCTTTTAGGTCGACGATCATGTACTCCGTGGTTCGTCTGTGGAAGAGGTGTAGAAAGTCTGGGGCTGGGAGGTATGCTCTGATTGGAGGTTGGTAAAGTGTAGAAATTACTATAGGGCCTGTGGTTGTTTCTATATCTATTGCTAATAAGTCTGATAGGAACGAGTCGAATATTTTGTGTGGAATGGAGGTTTTAATGGCCCATCCATCATTCAGTCAACTCCTGCAGCTCGAGTTATTTCAGCCAGTAACTGAAACTTGTGGAGTACTACCCCAAGACTTTCATTATTTTCCAGCATCGCATTCTTAGTTTTTTATGCTTTCTGAGCATTCATTTGCAACATTCAGACTCTGGAATCTTTTCCTCCCTCTATTTCTTCCTCTCTTCTGGCCACTAGCCCACTAGAGACCTCCAATGTCGTCCAGGTGAACCCCGCGGGCAATGCCACAAGGGGGCTCCTTGGTGGAGTGCCTTAACATACTTTGGGAGTAGGGCAACAAGCTGTAGGGTTAGGGAGCGGCGTGGGATACCTACGACATCTTTCAGAAGACGAGGTATCGCTAACTGCGTCCGTCTAGGTAGGAGGCCACTCTTATTCTTTCTTTAATAATGAAAAATTGCGAGGATTAAAATAAAATCTAAGGACAACCCAAAGGAAAGAACAAAGCTTAAACTCCTGGAACTTCTATCCCCCGCCAACGTATTCGCTAATTCGCTCCACGAGACCAATGACGGTATCAAAATCACCACCACCACAGACCAAGAGGTAGACAAGAACCTGGAACCAGAGCTTAAAAAGAAACTAGCTGAAAATGGCTTCACTCCTTTACTTCCTCAAGAAGTCAAGGCCAGGCGCACGATCATTTGCTACAAGGTCGATCAACTAGCCTTTGAAAACACCATTAACAACATCGCTGACGAGACTGAAGCCAATCAAGACTGGGCTAAAGTGCACGCTGTATACAAATTCCCCAACACCACCAGCAGGAATAATATGCTCAAAGTATAATTCGAAACAGTCTCCATGGCTAACAAGGCAACAACACGCGGCCTGAAGATGTTCCACATCTCTATGGCCACGCAGCAAATCTCAAAGGAGCGCTTCACGAAAATCAATTACTGTATGAAAAGCAACGCTATCGAAGTTCATGCCCCAAAACAATGCCCAAAGCCCAAAAGGATTCAAAGTGTGCTCTGAGTGCTCGGGCCAAGACCACACATGGACATCCTTTACCTCTGAAACAAACAAATGTGTAAACTGTGGGGATGCCCACAAAACACTAGCCTTCAAATGCCCAAAGAGGAAGGAAAAAGAACAAGAAATAAAACAAAAACCAAACCAAACCTACTCCCAAGCCGCTACAGTCCCCACCACCGCTTCGACTCTCTACTGCATCGACAATCCTTGGGAACAGCCATATTTCCAAAATCATCATCTGCGTCTTCCACGCTCATTCAATGAATATGCTTAACCCTGGTTCATTACAAAACACCCTGATAGACCTCCTTAACGTCAACAAGTTACCAACAGTTATACTACCCAACAACCCCCCATCTCAACAATTTCTCCAAAACCTGATCCCCTCAAACCAAATTACCGTAGAAGCAAATGGAAATGAAAAAGAAGATGAAGATGAAGAAGAAGGAGAAAAAGAAGAAGAAAAAGCAGACACCGAGTCAGACCTTAACCACACATCAGACTCTGAACAAGAAGCCCATGAAGAGGAAGAAATAACAACACAATACGCCCCAGCACAAAAATCCTACAAAACCCCACTCCCATCCGAGGCTCAAGACATGACCACTGGTCACTGCCAAGCATCTAAGACCGGGGCAAAACCGAAAACCACCTCCCTCCCCTCCAACGCACCAGGAACATCAAAAGGAAATACTCGATCCCTTAAAACAAGACGGCACAAACGATAAAAGTCGTACAACACAACGTACTGAATTGGAAAGGGAGACACTTGGGACTTTCCAACATATACCGAAACCTAAACGCAGATATAATTTTAATCAAATAGTCACGGCACACCTGATCAACAACCACTCAAAATTCCCGGATACAAGACACATACAAGAAACCTCTCTGGCAGAATCCAAGACGGCACAGCCATAGCCATTAAAAACTCCGGTGAGGCCCTTAAATTATTACATGTATTTGTGGGGATGGGTCTGAGCAGGTGTAGGTAAGGTCTGGGTTTGTTTATTATTGGGGTTTGTGTATGAGAGAGAGAGAGAGAGAGAGAGAGAGAGAGAGAGAGAATTTTCCAGACAGAAGACAGACACCCCTACCCCCTCCCCCCAAAATAACTACTGACCAAAGCTAAGCGTTACAGGTATAATTATGAAAGAAGTCCTGGTTCAAACTGTCTCAGAAAAAAACAGGATAAGAAAAATGAATCCTTACCCTCACCCACCTCTCCTTCAGCAAGAAGAAAAAAAGAAGAAGACTAGCGTACTGAAGACTACATATGCAAAAAGACATCACATAAGTACTAGTACACTACAACATATACAGGCGAACTGCGACCATACACAGTGACCCTGACTCTTAATTGGCTCTTCTTGATATCAAATATTCTCATCTTTGACTTCCCGGAATCCATCCACAATGTCTGGTCAAATGCGAATGAAGACTCTTTCCGCTGACTCTGCCATGTCATCTTTGAGTTATTGGTCTTAAAAGCCAATTTTGGTTCTAATGAGTGCAAAGCTGTTTTAGTCATTTTTTGTACACACTAGATATACAACTGTCAAACTTTGATCTTGCTCTGTGACCTTGGCATCTGAGTATTTTACAGAATCGATTCACTTCATTTTTGTTTTACCCTCTAACTTTCCACCAAAACTGGTCTAAATCGGACAAAAACTTTTAACTTTACCTTACCCTCTGACCTTGACTTTTGATCTACTGTTCTCGAAAACAAAGGGTCAACAACGCTTTGGCTGTACCTCAGCACCTTAAATACACTTTAATATAATTGGTTAAAACTGAGGCAGAAATGTCTGAGAACACTAGTACGCTGCAACTCGATTCCGTTCTTCCAACTCGCTCCCTTACTTGCTTTAATAATCAGTGTCAGAGGAAAAGGCAGAGACTCGAACGGCTCACCATCATCTAGAAAACGCTCAAAAGATGAGACACTTCATTGGAAAGTCTGACAACTGACAGGAACTACAGGTACTGTTGGTAATATATGCTCACCCCATTCTAATTTACCGATAAAATACCGAACCTACCTTAATACTCTCGCAATTAATTTAACTTACAACTCAAAAATAACCATACAAAACCCAATCCAGCTTTAGTAATCATAACCCAAATTAACCTCACTATCATAACCCAGACGAATCTAACGTAACCTAAACTGAACCTAAACCAACCAAATCTAACACAACGTAACTTACCACACCCTAATATAACTAACTACAATCAAACTCAGTCTAATCAAAAGCCAAACCAAACAAACAGACCCAAAATAAACCCAACCAAACCAAAACTAGCATATTTAACTCTACCCTAACGTAAACCAACCTACTGTTCTGTAACTATCCCCTTTTCCACTGAAGCTAACCCAGCTTAACCCAGTCTAACTTAACCTAACCTATACTAGGCAAGCTTATCTAACCTTTCTCGTATCCTTTGTCTAACGCAAGAAAGCCTTGGCTTAATCACGCCTGTTCTAATGCTGTCCGCAACAACGAGAGGGCCTACAAAAGGTACCGGAGCCAACCCACCCCTGAATCACATCATCTTTACGTTTCTGCTCGGAATCGTGCTAAGTCTGTTCTTCGCTCTGCTAAAAATAATTTCATCCATACTAAATGCTCTCAACTCTCCAACTCGAATTCTTCCCGCTCCTTCTGGCACCTTGCCAAAAACCTTTCTAACAACTTTACCTCACCATCCTTCCCTCCTCTTTTCTACTCTGATGGTTCTGTAGCTATTTCTTCTACTGATAAAGCAGATCTCTTCGCACAGACTTTCTCCTCCAATTCCACCTTAGACGATACCGGTGCTGTTCCTCCATCACTTCCCCCCCTCTGACTTCCCCATGGCTGACATTAAAATTTCTTCAGCTGATGTATTTTCAGCCATCACTGGCCTCAATACTAACAAGGCATATGGGACTGATGGTGTCCCTCTTGTCTTTCCCAAGAACTGTGCTTCTGTGCTTACACCCTGCCTAGGCAAACTCTTTCGCCTTTGTCTGTCAACTTGTACCTTTCCATCTTGCTGGAAGTTTGCTCTCATTCAGCCAGTCCCAAAGAAGGGTGACCATTCCCAACCCTCTAACTATCGTCCAATTGCTTTAATGTTCTGTATTTTAAAAGTTTTCGGGTCAATTCACAATAGAAAAACTTTAAGGCATCTTTCCTATCACAACCTTCTTGCTGATCGTCAGTACGGGTTCCGTCAGGGACGCTCCGCTGGCGATCTTCTCACTTTCAGACTCCTGGTCATCCTCCTTTCGGGACTTTGGCGAAAGCTTTGCCATTGCACTTAATATCTCAAAGGCTTTCGATCGAGTCTGGCATAAATCTTTAATTTCCAAACTGCCATCTTACGGTTTCTATTCTTCTATCCGTCCCTTCATCGCTAGCTTCCTTTCTGGTCGTTCTATAGCCGCTGTTGTAGACGGCCATCGTTCTTCTCATAGATCTATCAACAGTGGTGTTCCTCAGGGCTCTGTCCTATCACCAACTCTCTTCCTTTTATTCATCAATGACCTTCTAAGCTGTACACCTAACCCTATCCACTCATACGCTGATGACTCCACCCTTCACCTTTCCATTCGGTTCCCACAAAGCCCATCTCAGCAGTTATTTCAACAAACTAGGGATTAGGCTATGGCACACCTAATGTCTGACTTGGCTCGTATCTCTGACTGGGGTAAGAATAATCTGATTGTTTTTAATGCATCCAAGACTCAGTTCTTACACCTATCAATTCAACAGAATCATCCACAGTTATACCCATTAATGTTTAATAATATTCAGCTTAATCCTGCACCATCCTTGAACGTGCTTGGGGTTTCATTTACTCGGGACTTGTCTTAGAAAGATCATATTACATCTCTTGTAAAATCTGCTTCCAAGAGATTAGGTGTGCTAAGCCGACTCCGTTCTTTCTTTACCCCTGCACAATTGTTGACTCTATGCAGGGGTTATATCCGCCCCTGTGTGGAGTACAACTCTCATGTGTGGGGAGGCTCCCCACATACAGCTCTTCTCAATAGGGTGAAGTCAAAGGCATTTCGTCTCATTAACTCTCCTCCTCTTACTGACTCCCTTCAACCTCAGTCTCTTCGCCGTACTGTTGCATCTTTATCTCTTTTCTATCGCTACTTTAATGGTCACTGCTCCTCTGAACTGTCTGCATGCATTCCTCCATCTCTATGACGGGTGTGTAGTAACCGTCTAACAGCAAACTCTCATCCCTTTTCTGTCCAACTCACTAATGCAAGAGTTAACCGTTACTCCCAGTCCTTCATTTGTGCAACAGGTCAACTCTGGAACTGTCTCCCTCTGTTCCCTCTGTCTGTCTTTCCTGTTGCCTATGATCTCCAGTCTTTCAAACGCAGTGTGTCCAGGCATCTCGAAATGATCGGATCTTGAATTTGGCTCTCTCATGTATTTTGTTTTTCTCATGGAGGGAACTGTTATTGCAGGCTCATGGCCTTTGGTTCCTTCTTCCTCACATAAAAAAAAAAAAAAACTAAGTTAACCTAACCCAACCTCACCTATGTAATCTTAAGCCTCCCGCACATCCTCTGCAGGAAGGCAATCTAACCACGGAGGAGAAACAGCATCCCATGATCTCGCTAAGATTGATTGAGAGGGACCCAACACCGACGTAAACAGAATTAATGGATGCGACTGTCTTTCATCACACCGAGTAGGATAAGGCCTTGTTTCCATCCCCCCACCCAAACACCCTTCTTGCCCTACGTCACACTTCACACACCCTCCTTCACACTACACCCTCCTGCACTCCCAATCCTTCCTACCTCCCTTGAACCTTACCCTATCTCCCTTATACTCCACCCATCCTCCCTCCCTTGCACCTTACCTATCTTCCTCGTATTCTACCTTCCCTTGCACCATACCCCTTCCCTCCTCCTTTACTCTCCACCCTATGCTACTTCACACCCCGCCTTCTCTCTCTTCCAAATCACCCACCGATCATCCCATGCACACCCTATATCCCTCCTCTCTTTACTTATCACCCTCCCTCCCACATACTATTCTTCCTTCCCTCGTACACCATCTTGCCTGTCTCTCTCACACCCCACTAACCGTCACTGCCTTCTTCACACCCTCCATTCCCTCCTCCCTCACACACTCATAAATTACACCCACATACTCAACCATCTAGCCTTCCTCCTCTCGTAGTCCGCATATATATATATATATATATATATATATATATATAGAAAGAGAGAGAGAGAGAAAGAGAATCTCCTTCCTTCTCCCTCACTCAACTCGTCACCACGACATACACACTGAAATCTTAAAAGTCCTCCTCATATCCAGTATGGATCCCACACTGTTCCCCTCCCCTTCCCTCTCCAGATCCCTCCTTTCCCCTGATGTTTCTTGTCGTGGATATGTCACAAACAAGCTGCCCTGGACCCCTGGTATGATTCTCTGCCCCTCAGGTGTCCTATTGCTCGGCGGTACTCGGCCATGTGGCGGTTCTGGAATATCATTAACACCTGGTTCGGTCAGCTAGTCTCAAGTTGCCCTCTCCTACCAGGCGTGTCCCCCTTGGATACATTCAATTATTAGTTAGCTCCTCATTGAAGGTGATGCCAAGCCCTCCTTCATCTCAAGGGATTAGCCTCGAAAGATCTTCAGGTTGATTCATGTGAGCCCCCAAAGTTAGGATAGAACCTTACTCCCTGAGAACTGGAAGCCAACGGGTCCAGTGAGGGAGAAACTCTCTACCTAAGAGGGGGAGAGGGGAGAGATAGAAAAGGAGGGCGAGGAAGAAAGCGATTCTGCTGCATCCCCCCTTTCCATGGCCCGAGTGGGACAACCCAGGGTTCATCACCCAATGGTGGGGCCATAATTCCTCATGATGACTCCCCAAGAAGAGAAGTCGCACCACTCATCCCCACAGGGAGAGAAGCGGGGTGAGGGGAAGCCCAGAATGGTCTGCTGGGGGCCAAGGAATGTAGCCGAGAGATTGCTGTCCTTAGTAGGGGCCGCTGCTCCCCAACTTGGGTGCCTGAGCAGGTGAACGTAAATGTACAGTGCACCAGCATGAGAGAGCTGCTCCCAAAGACAGAGCCCCAGTAGGAGAAGCAATACTGCTCATCCCTGAGGGGAGAGAGGAAGGGCAAGGGAAACATAAGAGAGGCCGTCCAGGGCAGGTATGGAGGGGGGGGGGCTCCAACGGAGGTCGTTAGCACAAGCTACTCCCCGGGCGGGGAGGACCCACACACCTAAGACGTTGTCCTTCCATCTAAGGGAGAAGCCCTGCTCACTCGCCAACACCTGCACTAACTTCCAGCCAGCTCAAAGAAGGTAGAACTGCACTGAGGGCGTCTCATCACTGGCCGGAGACGGCAGTGAGGGGGACGAGGGTGAGCTGACTGGGGAGAAGGCAGGAACAAATTGCTGATCCTGTGCACAGTCGGTGTATGAGAGTCATTCTGTTGTCTCGGATTAAATTCTCACCAAAATTTAAAGGCTTCAGCACAACCACATAGTTGCTATTTCCTGAAGATTTGGTGAAAATTCGTCCACAACTTTTTGAAATATTTTGGCAACAGACACACACACACACACACACACTAAATCATCTTGCCTTGCTAAAGGCAGGCAATAATAAAACAAAAGCATTTGGGTGCCGAATGCTAACTGCCTGACAAAATATGGCTAAGGTACAAGCTATCTACAAACCAAATTTGAAGAAAATTCGCAAAACTCTGTGGAATTCAGTCACTGTGTTTCGCAAAAGGCCAATCCAAATTAAACTAGAGGGGCATTCAGTGGAATGCTTCTCTCCGACAAGGGCAACATAATTTCCAAACCACTCTTCATAATGGGTTAGGTTTTCCATCACTGATTAGGGTTTCACAGAAAGTGTTTTCTGGATCCAGAATCTGTAATTCGATCCGGATGGGTCCCAAAAGTTAATCAATTGTTCCCTGGGACATGGGCTATATACCCACCAAAGTTGGATCAAATTTCTCTTTTAGTTTATGAGCAATCCTGCTAACAGACAAACATTCTAACAAGCAAACAAACTGGGGTGAAAACATACTCTCCTTGTTGGGGAAAGAAAAATATATGGTGTCTGGCATTCGGTCGTATCTGATCAAATTCTCACCACAAGTACTCGTAACAGGCTTCTGCACATCCGCATAGTTGCTGTTTCCTGAAGGTTTGGTGAAAATTCGTCCTCAACTTTTCGATATATTTTGGCGACAGATACATAAACACACAAACAAACCAACAAAAACTATATCGCTTCGCCTTGCTAAAAGTGGGCGATAAAAATGAGCTTTTCATCCTTCAAAGTCTGTATTATTACGAGACATCCTTTCATGCCATCTAACCACTCACTCTTCTACCCTCTGTGATTCCCTTCACTTAAAGGATGTCTTCATACTTGGCTACTGTTACCATCAGATAATTCTATGTAGGTTAGCTCATAACTCTCTTAGGGAAGGAGATAAGCAATCTTAAGATTCCACTCCTGCACGACGACTTTTTTAAAAATCTTATTCGTACTACTCTCAGCATAACACACTCAGCTTAGGGAAAGATGTCTTTGTTGGTAAATATAATGAACAGGCTTTGTCCCATACTGAAGGGGTTACGACTACCTTCAGTCCTGATATTTAAGGATGACTAGCCTCGCATGACTTCGAGTGGCATTATGTGGGTAATAAACCCCAACCCCTACTCAGATGGTACCTTTACGGGCGCCATTCAGTTGAAGCGTCTTAACTCACGAGACCACCAGGCGTCCATTTGGCTATAAGGTTATCACCCAGCGTAGTAAATGGCTTCATGGATTACACAAGCTCATTTGGCTTGTCACTCGATGCAGAGTCACCTGAAGGTTACATTACATCGACTAAGTGAACATTGGATGCTACTACCTACCTAAAAATATCCCATTAATAAGCAACAAGAGCGTATAGTTTTTTTTTTTAATGCGAGGAAGAAGGAACCAAAGGCCATGAGCCCGCAGTAACAGTTCCCTCCAAGAGAAAAACAAAATACAATAGAGAGCCAAATTCAAGATCCGATCATTTTGAGATGCGTGGACACACTACGTTTGAAAGACTGGAGATCATAGGCAGCAGGAAATACAGACAGAGGGAGACAGTTCCAGAGTTGACCTGTTGCACAAATGAAGGACTGGGAGTAACGGTTAACTCTTGCATTAGAGAGCTGGACAGAAAAGGGATGAGAGTTTGCTGCCAGACGGGTGCTACGCACCCGTCGTAGAGGTGGAGGAATGCAAGCAGACAGTTCAGAGGAGCAGTGACCATTAAAGTAGCGATAGAAAAGAGATAAAGATGCAACAGTGCGGCGAAGAGACAGAGGTTGAAGGGAGTCAGTAAGAGGAGGAGAGTTAATGAGACGAAAAGCCTTTGACTTCACCCTATTGAGAAGAGCTGTATGTGGGGAGCCTCCCCACACATGAGAGTTGTACTCCACACAGGGGCGGATAAAACCCCTGTATAGAGTCAACAATTATGCAGGGGTAAAGAAAGAGCGGAGTCGGCTTAGCACACCCAATCTCTTGGAAGCAGATTTTACAAGAGAAGTAATATGATCTTTCCAAGATAAGTCCCGAGTAAATGAAACCCCAAGCATGTTCAAGGATGATGCAGGATTAAGCTGAATATTATTAAACATTAGTGGGTATACCTGTGGAAGATTTTGTCGGGTTGATAGGTGTAAGAACTGAGTCTTAGATGCATTAAAGACAACCATATTATTTTTACCCCAGACAGAGATATGAGCCAAGTCAGACATTAGGTGTGCCATAGCCTCATCCCTTGTTTCTTGAAGTAACTGTTGAGATGGGCGTTGCGGGAACCGAATGGAAAGGTGAAGGGTGGAGTCATCAGCGTATGAGTGGATGGGGTTAGATGTACTGCTTAGAAGATCATTGATGAATAAAAGGAAGAGAGTTGGTGATAGGACAGAGCCCTGAGGAACACCACTGTTGATAGATCTAGGAGAAGAACGATGGCCGTCTACAACAACGGCTAAAGAACGACCAGAAAGGAAGCTAGCGATGAAGGCACAGATAGAAGGATAGAAACCGTAGGAGGTCAGTTTGGAAATTAAAGATTTATACCAGACTCGATCGAAAGCCTTTGAGATGTCAAGTGCAATGGCAAAGCTTTCGCCAAAGTCCCGAAAGGAGGATGACCAGGAGTCTAAAAGGTAGGTGAGAAGATCGCAGGTGGAGTGTCCCTGACGGAACCCATACTGACGATCGGAAAGAAGGTTGTGATAGGAAAGATGTCTTAAAATTTTTCAATTAAGAATTGACTCGAAAACTTTTGAAATACAGGACGTTAAAGCAATTGGACGATAGTTGGAGGGTTGGGAGTGGTCACCCTTCTTTGGGACTGGCTGAATGAGAGCAAACTTCTGTATCAGTACACAGCTAGCACTAAATATCGTGCCACCGCTAGCACCAATAAAATGTATCGTCGCACTGCTGGCCACCAATGTAGCCGTTAGGAGTAGCAGTTGATTACATATTAAGTGTTCTGCTGTATAGTATAACTAGACCACCGTGTTGGATCGACGACACTGTCTGCAGTACATGTCAGCTACTCGCCGTCACTGCCCGACACTTCCCACCAAAGGTCCTCTGCCACGAGAAGGTGGAAGCTGGTCTGTTATTAAGTGGTAGCGTAAGGTGACAGAAATGAGCAGATTAAATCTCTCTTTATTGGGTACAGAATAATATAACTGCGACCCGAGAGATATGTAGGAGCGACACCACCTCCCTTTAAAACTGTAAAACGGCCTCTGACGCTGTACAGTCACCGAGCCGAGTAGGGCGCGGTGCTGAGGTCAGCTAAAAAGTGAGGTGCCGAGCATTACATATACTCTGGGCTTATGCAAAAAGTAGATATAAATGACAACTCTACTAGCACATTATACACCTCTATAAAATGGTATTAAGTACATTCACATATACCAACATAATAAATGGTTCCCCAGGACTTTACACTTACGCACTATTCAGATATCTTTTCACTTCTCCTAACCTTCATTTTATAATTGAAACAGGGTGGCCCTTGTGGTCTGCCATCCACCTTCTTCCTATACCACAGCTAACAGCGAAATGATATTTGGTTGTTCATCATTCACACTTCATTACACACTGTTAATTATGACTAAACAGCTTTAAAAATTATTATGTAAAATGTGTGATACTACAACTTCATATGGAAAAAGATGTTGACACCAGAACATCGCTCGGCCACATCATTGACGTCCTCGTCGACATTGTTGTCCTAACTACCGTGTAGCCTAACCAGAGTGTAGGGTAGCTAACTATTCAGGAACATCCACTTGCAATCCTCGAGTACGGACACGTGGTATCAGTGGGTTCCTTAACTGGTGCCTTAATAGTAGCCTAAACCACAAACACAGGACAAGACCACAATAAGTAGAAGACCAACGCCAGGACCAAAATAGGAAGGAGAAAGGTATGAAGGAAGATAGGACAGTACATAAGGCTCTAAATCAGTCCTGTTCAGGTGGGAGAGGAAGGTAAGCTCCTTTAATACATGAGACAGCCTGTTCACATTGAAGAAGTAACATTGAATGAAGGTAAAAAGGGTCGTAACTGGGATGAGAAGTTCACTGTCAAAGCTAGATGATGCTTGCTAGGCAGAACTGCTATCTCTGTACTGTGTAACTCACAAAAATCAGATGCAATATAGTACCCCTTTACTGTAAGGAATTGATTCTGTGAGGCACAAAGCACAGTTACATCCTCTGTCTCAGGAAAGTCAAAGTACTGTTTCGCATGAATATGAGCATGGAAAACTGACTTCAACTGAATGGGTTGGAAGGTGCAACGTTGCAGAGCAGAGGAAGTATTTGTGTCCAACAAGGCCCTCTTACACTCCTCTACCTTTAATGGTACGAAGACAAAATGGAAAGCAGGACATACATGGAGATCAAGAAATGAGGCCTTACACTTCTCAAATTCATCCACAGTCGTTTCTGCTACACATTTTCTTGTCATCTGAGACGACTAGCACCTCTGGACCCTCTTCAATAACAACAAGTGTATTATTAGCAGTAGCAAAAGGGAAGGAAATGAACCGCCATGCCTGGTATGTTACAGCATTCCTCATAGGTACCAATATAAGGATGCCTTCATGGGTCAACTGGGCCTCTAACAATGGGTAATAATATTCCAGTTGACTCAGATCAAGAGTGGCATAAGTCCATGCTTCCACATAGCTATATAGCTATATCAAGTGCATTTGTTAATATATTAGTAGGCAGCAATAAAGCTTTAACCCTGTTCAAACTTGCATCGATTAAGCCGTTCACATATTGGCTGCATGCTTCTCCAAAGCAGTGGTTGACTCGTCGAGAGCATGTAAGTACTCAGCGAATAACACCAAGTTAGCTAGGGTTAGTAGATTAATTTAGATGTTGTTCACAAGCTCTACTAGATGGTTGGTAGTCCTAATTATCTCGTTAGCTTTGTTAGTGAACTCATCTAACTGTTTATACACATGCATGATTAATCTATTATTGGCTTTAGCGGCCAGTGTCAAGTCATGCATCTGTCTACCCAATTGCACTACATCCTTATCTAATGCCGTACCAAAGAGTTAGAAAATCCACAAGTCCTCTCTTAGTACGTGCATGGACATGCTTGGAAAGATCAGAGTGTACGTTAGGTAAAGCTACATGCAAGTTAGTGAGCCTGTCGGTGAGCCTGTCTATATGCCTAGTCTGAAGCTCAACAAAGCTTCAGTGTCAGAGTTCGTCAATCGTGGGTTTCGATTAAACATCTTTCCCACTTCCAATAGTTGCTGTCTGAGATTCGACAAGCCCTTGGAGACCTCCTTGACAATATCTGGCGTTTGGAGATAGCCTTCCATTGGATAGTAGACGCATACTGCATCTTCCACTACCATGACTTCTCCAAGTGGGCTCTTCAGTGCTCCTGGCATTAACGCAGTCGTGTCCATGTCCGATGTCGTTCCATAGGTCCACCCCAAGCAACGCACGAGGAGTATGAGCCACAGCCACATTTTTTTTTTTTTTTTCTGCAAGAGTAGATACTCCCTTAATCACTCTTGTTGTGGGATCGTAGCTTGCTGCGATACTCTTGGTTAGGGACAGGTACGGATGACGACATAGACTGCGACGAAGACAGAGGGCACAACACATCAGACGATAGGCCTAGCTCTTGACTTACTAGTTTGATCCTATCAGCATGTACTGCCTCCTGAGTTCCATTAGCTTCATCCTTTATTCTATAAGTATTTCCACGTACTCGTTCCACAACGGTATTGGTCCGCGGAACTTAGGTCTGAGCTTGGAAATTCTCTCAGGGTTGTGGATTATGACCTTCTGGCCTGCCTGTAACGTCTTTTCTTGACTACCTATGTGTTGTTTCGCCATCATCTCCGCTCTTAAGGCTTTTAATCTTTTCCGTACTTCACTGTGTATACGTTGGAATTTCAACAACTGTACCTTTGCGTAGTCTTCTTCGTTGTATACTGGAGTAGGAGGTCCAGCCAACAAATCGTAGGGTAACACTTTCTCTTCTCCATAAAGGATATAATGAGGAGACTTCCCAGTTGATGAATTTTCTGAGGAGTTGATGGTCGCCGCTACATGTGGTAACCAGTCTTCCCAGTTATCCTCTTGATTTGAGGTTATTACTGGTCTCAAGACTTCAGTATCTTCCTGTTTGTTCTCTCCACCAGGCCATTGCTCTTAGGACTGTAAGGCGTTACAAAAACTTGCTTTACTCCATACATACGACAGGTTTCTTGTAACACAGGGTTACGAAATTCACTGCCATTATCGCTGAGCAATACCTTAGGTGTAGAGTATGGACAAATCACTGAAGTCACAAAAGCGTGCGCCACCTCCTCTGAAGTTTTCGTCTGTAAAGGTGCTAAAACAGTGAATCGTGAGAAATGGTCCACTGCCACCCGTACATAACTTGAACCTTGACGACTTCTCGGCAACGCTAAGAGATCAATGGAGACTGTATCCCAGGGTTTTTCCGGTAGAGGATACTCTAAGATGGGAGTCGGATGTCCCGTCGTTCCTCGTATTTCCGCACATTTGACACATTGACTGACGTGGGCTTCTATGTCCTTCCTCATGGTCGGCCAATAGTATTTCTTTCTCGCCTCACGCATGCATCTATCGCGACTGGGATGACCCGCTTGAGGTATGTCATGAACTAACTGTAGCAAGGCTTGCTGTAAGGTAGCAGGAACAACCAACTGATATGCAGTGTCCTTCCCTGGGGGTTGCTTACAAAAGACCCTGTTGAAGATGGAAGTGAGTCATTGGTACTGGGAGTTCAGGTAGACAAGTCTCGTCGCCAGACTCCAAGGCATAGATGACTTGAGACCACATCACATCATTACGTTGTTCCGCTTTTACCGTGTCTGAGGAATTCTCAGCAAGAGCAACATCCTCGGCTATGGTAGCAGCAATGTTTCTACTCAACACGTCGGCTACAACATTTTGACGGCCTGGTAAATATCCTCTGGATCAAACTCCATTACCTTGCCAAACCAACGCGCAACCTTACCATGCAAGTTTTTTTCCTTTAAACAAGTCGCGTATGGGTGTATGGTCAGTTTAAACAATTATCCGGTAGCCAAAGATAATATCCCGGAAATGTCCTAACGCCCACACGACTGCTAATGTCTCCAAATGTGTCGTCGAATAGTTCTTCTCTGGGGGTCTTAATGCCCTACTAGCATACGCTATGGTATGTGTCTTACCTTGCTCATCCTTCTGCTGTAACACCACTCCCAGACCCAGACCTGAGACGTCCGTGCACAGATAGAAAGGTTGAGTATAATCAGGAAACGCTAATACGGGTATTTCTGACATGGCTTGTTTGAGCTCGTTGAAGCTTTTCTCTTCCGAGGGTCCCCATTTCCATGCAGCGTCCTTCTTAAGTAGCGTTGTTTAAGGTGATGCTATGATGGCATACCTGTGGACAAAACTCCTATAAAAGCCAGTGAGGCCTAGGACGATCTTATCTGATCCTTGTTCTATGGTGTAGGAAAATTTATTAGGTCATCTAGATACGCTAAGACGTCTTGCCCTAACATCTTGCCAAACAATTGGTTTATCATCCGCTGAAATGTTAAATGAGCATTACTCAGTCCAAAAGGCATCCGGAGAAATTCAAAGTGCCCACGGTGAGTGCTAAAAGCAGTAATGGGACGCGACTCTTCGGTCAGCTCCACCTGCCAATACCCTGACGCTAGATCCAGACAAGTAAACACAGTATTTCCCTTACCTAATGATTGAAGTAAGTCTCGCAGATGCGGAATCGGTTAACGATCCGGTACTGTTTGTTCACTTGCCGAAAATCCACAACAGGTCTCACACCACCGTCCTTCTTAGGCACTAGAAAGAGTGGTGCTCCAAGGCGAGGAGGAAGGCTGGATAATGTCATCATGAAGCATCCTTTCAACTTCCTCATCCACTGCTTCCCTTTGGCTGTGCGGTAGACGGTATGCGGGCACATAAATTGGATTTGTACCAGGGCACAAACCAATATGATGCTTCACCCTATCCGTCCTACCCAGCGCTTCTCCTGGAAGTGCTACTACGTCGGAAAATTCTCTAAGGAGGGCTAGGAGTCGTGTTTTATGGTCTACATTATCCATGACCTTCACGTATTGCTTCAGCTGTTTTTCCTTAGCCAGACGTACGGGTTCCGACTGAGTCGTTGCTTGAGATGTAACTACAGGAGAGATCACCGGCACGTCGTCGACTTCCTTTATGGGGGCACCATAGCACATCAAGTCGCCTATATAACAACCATCTCTGAGCTTAACTGCGCCACCACTCATATTTGCGATGAAGAGGGGCGTCTTCTGGTCTTGGCCAACGCTAGTCAGAGTCGATTCCAGCGACAATGCCTTATGTTTTACAGTCTCAGTTAAGCATGCTACATCAGTTCCCACCAACACGTCAGGTACTCGGACAGGAATTTTACAGACAGTTTGACTGGGTAAGTGGTGATTACCACCCACTATAGCCCTGACTTTCTTCCAGTCCATACCCTCCGCTTTGTGTGCATCCGGGGACTCCCTTGACGTTTCACTTGTCGGGGTCACAACTGGTTGGACGGCTCCTGATTGGATGCCAGTTCCAGTTTGTGTCGCTGAGGGATTAAGGCCTACATGTCTTTGAGGGTGTATTAATATATCATACTCCTCCATGGTTTCAAAGCCTAACAGCCCATCAGCTGGCAGAGGAAAATCCTCAACCACATAAAACGTAGCACGTAACACAGGAGATCGTTTTTCTGCCCTCAATGTCAACGGCACCTGGCTTACAATCTTCATTCTACTCCCTGTCACACCTGTCAACATTACATCAGGTGGTGATAATGTCCAGTTTGTTAGAGGCATTTCACTTTTAAGTCTTTCCAGCGCTTTACTAGAAATAATGTTTGTACATGACCCTGTATCTACGATCAGGGACACTTGACCTTTCCCTATGATCCAAGGAATAGATAATAGGTCCACCTTAGTAATAGCTGCCACACACGCATCGGTGGATTGTACTATTTTAATTACTTTTGCGCGCGGCCCTGAACTTCCCCCGAACTAGCTGGGTTCCCTAGTTTCTTCCTCTTTTCAATGACAAAGGGGCAACAGTCCGTTTCATGAGGACAATGCCTATGTATGACACACCATCTTTTCACCTCTGGCTTAACAGTCTTGGTCCTTTGCTGTGGAGAACTAGTAGCTGTATCTCTCCAGCCCGAAGTTTGCAAGGCTTTGCTAGCTTCTGCATAGCATATGCCTGCCTTCGCCAAAGCCTGACTTTCAGTACAGTTAGGATGCTGCTGTACTATATCAGTAGCCAGATTAGGTACAGGTATCTGCCCCAAAGGAGGAGGGTTAGTCTGACCTTGCACGCCCATATTGTTAGTCATGCCCCAGGTATTTGGATAAGGGCCCTGGGATTGCATGCCAATATTAGTATTCATGCCCCATTGATTAAGATTCTGGGTTTGCATGCCAATATTAGTATTCATGCCCCATTGATTAGGATTCTGGGTTTGCATGCCAATATTATCTGTGTTTATACCCCATGCATTTGAATAAGGAACAGAAAATAAATTCTGTCCAAACCTTGTGGTGTACTGAAAACATCAGAAGTATACACAGGTATGTGAGTGGTTGTAGTACTATCACTAATGACTGGATTTTGCATATCCTGAGTGACCAAAGGTACTGTTGTTGTCTCAACTTCCACAGTCTCCTCACTAGGATTACCCTCTAGCAAGACTAGTGGCCATATTGGATCTAATTGCTCTGGGACTGTTGAATAAGTATGACAGAACGCAAATGCAAAACGTTCAAATCCTCATCCAGTCTTTCAGAAATATCCTCATCACCTTGATCCTCAATATGTCCTTCACTCATTTAATATGTCTGAGCACCTTTATTTGATGTATCAACCCACTCATAAAATTCTGAGTCTAGTGGGATTGGCTAATCCCTATTTCCCTAATTCTACATCCCCACTTTTTCACTGTATCCATCCAACCTTGTCAGTAATATTCCCCTCCCAGTTACAGGAAGATAAACTGACATAAAAAAGGATAGTTATGGTAAGTGACAGAAAACGGGACACATATAAAATACACAGAAAGTATATTTATTTCAAGGGAATTCTGAGAAACCTTTATTTCCACTCATCAACTAACTAACGTGTGTTGATTCAAGTGTGTGTGTGTGTGGATTACTGCATGGACGCTACCTAGATATGAAAGTCCAGGATGATGTTCCACATTCCACGTTCCACACTCCACCAGACTCCTCCAACCATACACGACAGCCCGCTCGCTGTGGGAGTTAGCAAGTGACTGGTTCGCTCTGCATCACGCCTCGCAGGACGCCACGACGCGCACACACAGCCCACGCCCGCTCCCCTCGACTGGCCTCGGCCGTCCGCGCCAGTTGCTAGAAGTCGCTAGTTGACCCACTCCTCACCGCACTGGCTTGAACTCCCCTTATCTCGCCTCTCGCACACGAGAGTGAGATTCTTGCCAGTTTGCGTTTGAAGATGGAGATATCTCGCACACCACAGGGCGAGATAACTGCCAGTTTGTGCATAAGATAGGAATCTCGCACTGGCAGAATAATGGGAGGAATTAATATGCACCACTCCAGTTTATCTGCTCCACTTAACTCACTTGTAATTAGTCCCCTTACAACAGTAGAGTAAGATTTTTCTGTTTCACCTTCAGGAACGGGCGATTGCAAGGGTTACTGGTTCACAGCATAAATCCCTTTAGCACGTATCGTATCCCAGCACTGAACACCAATTTAATGTATCGGTACACGGCTAGCACTAAATATCGTGCCACCGCTAGCACCAATAAAATGTATCGTTGCACTGCTGGCCACCAATGTAGCCGTTAGGAGTAGCAGTTGATTACATATTAAGTGTTCTGCTGTATAGTATAACTAGACCACCGTGTTGGATCGACGACACTGTCTGCAGTACATGTCAGCTACTCGCCGTCACTGCCCGACACTTCCCACCAAAGGTCCTCTGCCACGAGAAGGTGGAAGCTGGTCTGTTATTAAGTGGTAGCGTAAGGTGACAGAAATGAGCAGATTAAATCTCTCTTTATTGGGTACAGAATAATATAACTGCGACCCGAGAGATATGTAGGAGCGACACCACCTCCCTTTAAAACTGTAAAACGGCCTCTGACGCTGTACAGTCACCGAGCCGAGTAGGGCGCGGTGCTGAGGTCAGCTAAAAAGTGAGGTGCCGAGCATTACATATACTCTGGGCTTATGCAAAAAGTAGATATAAATGACAACTCTACTAGCACATTATACACCTCTATAAAATGGTATTAAGTACATTCACATATACCAACATAATAAATGGTTCCCCAGGACTTTACACTTACGCACTATTCAGATATCTTTTCACTTCTCCTAACCTTCATTTTATAATTGAAACAGGGTGGCCCTTGTGGTCTGCCATCCACCTTCTTCCTATACCACAGCTAACAGCGAAATGATATTTGGTTGTTCATCATTCACACTTCATTACACACTGTTAATTATGACTAAACAGCTTTAAAAATTATTATGTAAAATGTGTGATACTACAAATTCATATGGAAAAAGATGTTGACACCAGAACACTTCCAGCAAGAAGGAAAGGTACAAGTTGACAGACAAAGGCGAAATAGTTTGCCTAGGCAGGGTGTAAGCACAGAAGCACAGTTCTTGAGAACAACAGGAGGGACCCCATCAGGCCCATATGCCTTGTTAGTCCTGAGGCCAGTGATGGCAGAAAATACATCAACTGAAGAAATTTTAATGTCAGCCATGAAGAAGTCAGAGGGGGGAAGTGATGGAGGAACAGCACCGGAATCGTCTAAGGTGGAATTGGAGGAGAAAGTCTGTGCGAAGAGATCTGCTTTATCAGTAGAAGAAATAGCTACAGAACCATCAGAGTAGAAAAGAGGAGGGAAGGATGATGAGGTAAAGTTGTTAGAAAGATTTTTGGCAAGGTGCCAGAAGGAGCGGGAAGAATTCGAGTTGGAGAGTTGAGAGCATTTAGTATGGATGAAATTATTTTTAGTAGAGCGAAGAACAGACTTAGCACGATTCCGGGCAGAAACGTAAAGATTATGTGATTCAGGGGTGGGTTGGCTCCGTATAAACTGATAAGAACGTAGTGTTAGTCTCCTAAGACTATGAGAGCACAACGTGTGTGTGTGTGTGTGTGTGTGTGTGTGTGTGTGTGTGTGTGTGTGTGTGTGTGTGTGTGTGTGTGTGTGTGTGTGTGTGTGTGTGTGTGTGTGTGTGTGTGTGTGTGTGTGTGTGTGTGTGTGTGTGTGTGTGTGTGTGTGTGTGTGTGTGTGTGTGTGTGTGTGTGTGTGTGTGTGTGTGTGTGTGTGTGTGTGTGAGAGAGAGAGAGAGAGAGAGTCAATTTTGATAGCTTCTCTTGAACGAGTAGGTGTGAACATCACTGTCTCCGTCAGCGGCAACAAAGGTACCCCGAACGCGTCTCAACATGCCTCACTGTCTCTGTTCCAACACACGCCAACATGGGGGGCAATCTGTTAATTCACCACGTTTCCCTTAATTCATATAATGCCCAGTCCATCCGATAGCTTCAGTATTCAATTGTACCTAAAGCTGCATCTCCTAAAATAGTCTCACTGATCAAGGCTGAAGTTGCAAAGGGGAAAACATGCCCAAAATCTTCAACAGACACTTATGGAACATGTGTGGGTATCATATTTGCTCAGCTTGCATCCCGCATTGCTTATTGTAGTTACTATGATATAAAAAGACTAGATGCATTTCATTTTCGTCACGTAGTCAAGAAATAATCAAAAAAAAAAAAAAAAAAAAAAAAAAGAGGTTGCCTACCCATCGCTTCATCATACAAGGCCATTATATTAAACAAATTTTATCCTAATATACCTAATTATGCCCCGTCTTTCACAGTAGCATTCAGTTTATGGGAGAGTCTTGGTGCTTGATGGGTAAGTTGTAGCTTTCGTCAAAACCTACACTATAATAGATTTTTCCACAGCTCCAGAAAACCGTCTGGTGGCAGCAACTGTGTAACAGATGTCGCGTCCTAAGGATAAAAGAGGCATTGCCCCAACACTTATTGCATTCCCTGAAATGCACCTCCTCACTATCTGACTCTTGTCACTCTTCTCCTTTGGCTACACTCATTCTACATAACTTCAATAACTACATGTACATTCAGGGGCAAAGGGTGATTTCTACTCCACTGCGTCTATTGCACATTTAGAGCACATCCATCACTTTCTCAGTGACGCTAAATATCAAAGAACATGATCAGAGGCCTAAGAAACAGTAGAAGACTCTCTTATCTTCGGAATCGTAGTTAGCAGAAAGATATGAGAAGTAAAAGTGAAATACTACACAAATTTTTATATTCGACTACAGCCGTGACGTCTCCTAATGCTACTGTGACCTCCACCCCTGACGGATTGTTTTCAAAGTGGTATCGCTCCAGTCACTCCTTACCATCAGCTTTTATCACTACATTTGGTCAAAGTGGGTTAAAACCGTTTAAGTCAATTTTGGCCTGGGACTGACCTACGACATATCCTAACCACCATGCTTGGTTAAAATACGATGAACACTTTTTGGGTTAATTTGTCCACACACACACACACACACACACACACACACACACACACACACACACACACACACACACACACACTGACCAAAACATAACACCTGCTCTTTCTTCGCGAGTCGCAGGTGTAATAATAATAATAATAATAATAATAATAATAATAATAATAATAGTAGTAGTAACAACAACAATAACAACAGGAGCAACAGTTAGTATACAGTCCGAATATCTGACCTTGCCCTGTGCCCTTGATCTTTCACCAGCTGCTCTCAAAAGCCAATTACTTCATTCCTGCCTGACACCTAAAAAGCCTGTTTGTGTTGACCTTGCCCCGAGACATCTGACCTTTCTTTATTACACTGACATTTGACTGATTGATTAAAAAGCTGAAGCCCTTCATTCGTGTTTTACACTTAACACTTCCACATTTTTTTTTTTTTTTTGTAATTGGGAGAAAAACTGAAGCTGACCTTGTCATGTGACATTAGCCATTGACCTACTGATCTTAAAAAAAAAAAAAAAAAAAAAAAAAAAAAAAAAAAAAAGGTCTTCTGTTAGCATGAGTACCGTAAATAGAGAAGAACTTAATCGAGACAGCTTATTCCCCCTCTATCTATCTATCTATCTTTCTATCTATCTATCTATCTATCTTTAGCACCCCTGCAGGTAGAACACAAGCTGAGAGCATACAAGATAACATTTTCCATTACTACTTTTCCTTACACCTCAGAGCACACACACACACACACACACACACACACACACACACACACACACACACACTTGTAAATGAATCACTACAGTAATTAACACTCCCAGGCATTTATACTCTCTCTCACCTGAGTAAATTCAAAAAGAGTTAGGTGGAACAGAACACTAGAGTTGTCCTAACTTTGAGAAGGTTAATGGAGACAGTATCAACACTCTCAGGCATCTCTGTCATTAGATAATATTTCAGAAATACATTAGGTCTGTAAATGAGAACCTTCCCCGGGGTTAACTTCTTTCTCCTACGCCTAATAAGATAGCCTGACGGTGGCAAGAATTAAAAAGGAAAGAGCTTTTGGTTGGTACTTGACTTCCAAAACATACTTTCCCCCCCTATCTCCACTGATATCGTTCAACTTAAGAGTTTTCAATATAAGAGTTTTCAAGATCCTGTATCTTAATAGTTTTCAAGATATCGTGTCCCTTAATGTATTCAGTAGTACAAGACGCCCCTAAGATGAGTACAATCTTCTGTTGCAACAAGAATAACTGCAAAAGGAAGTCACTGTAGTCAATGTGCTAATTTCAGATTTTTAATGCAAGGTTAAGGCTACCTCCAGACGATTTAGTTCAGCTCAAGGGACAACTCTTGTAGTGACTTGGTTAATGGAAGCTACAGCAAGCCCTTCCACTTAGTATTGCGCTGACCTTCCATGGATCTGCACTCATCATCGCCTCTTTCCAACCCATTATTCAACGTATATGCCAAATATGCTCCAAATTTACAAGACATTTTATTCACACACACACACACACACACACAAATTCCGCAACGCCTGCCCACCACCACTACTGCTGCCACCACCACCACCACCAACCTTTACGCTGTATTTTGTGGGCCACGTCAGCTCCTATTCCACTAAGCCTCGTCTAAGCCCAAGATCTGATGAGTTGGATATTAATAATGATCATAAATGTCTATACTTAATATGCAAATGGATCCCATAAACGTGAGCTCCTCAACTCCTATGATCAGATTTCTTTTTACTCTTGTTATCTGGAGACGATATTATTCAAGCTATGAAGGATTTTAATTAGTGATGGGATTGTAAGTAGTAGTAGCAGTCTTTTAGCTTAATAAATCCGTCTGAAGGAAGCACCGACAAAAAAGGAATTATGTCAACGTGGTGATGTAGCGACCCCTTCAGTCAAATGATGCAGGGTTGATTTTTGTTTTTGCTACTACAACAAAGAGACTTTTGGAAAAGAACAGGGTAGACGCTGCCTTCACATATCTCCTTTAATACGTGTAACCAATCCTAAGGTGAATAAAATCATGTGCAGATAAAGAATAAAGTATAATGTCGTCATCAATCGCGCTGCTACCAGCTCTAAGGGACTCTCAAAAACGGGAAAAAAATAATCCAAATTTTAATATCAAAATGGAATGAAAACCGTCACCGTACTGGCGATGTTAATTGTTATGATCGGTTTTAATGACTTTATTATGTAGATGAACCCATGCAATTGAGCTTGATGACTACTTCAGCACGAGGAGGTAACTTTTACCTTTAGTCTTGTTTTTCCTAGGCAATATTATTCACAGACGAGATAGAGTATATTGTTCTTGTTAGCTCTAAGCATTATTCACTACCACAACTACCAATCCTACCTTCACCACCACCAAAACTGCCATCACTACCTTCACCACCATCACCACAACTATCATCACTACCTTCACCACCACCACAACTACATCACTACCTTCACCACCATCACAGCTACATCACTACCTTTACCACCATCAACAACTACCATCACTACCTTCACCACCATCAACACAACTACCATCACTACCTTCACCACCACCACAACTGCCACCACTACCTTCACCACCACCACAACTACATCACTACCTTTACCACCATCATCACAACTACATCACTACCTTCACCACCATCACAGCTACATCACTACCTTTACCATCACCACAACTACATCACTACCTTCACCACCATCACAACTACATCACTACCTTCACCACCATCACAACTACATCACTACCTTCACCACCATCAACAACTACCATCACTACCTTCACCACCACCACAACTACATCACTACCTTCACCACCATCACAGCTACATCACTACCTTTACCACCATCAACAACTACCATCACTACCTTCACCACCATCACCACAACTATCATCACTACCTTCACCACCATCACCACAACTACATCACTACCTTCACCACCACCACAACTACATCACTACCTTCACCACCACCACAACTACATCACTACCTTTACCACCACCACAACTACATCACTACCTTCACCACCACCACCACAACTACATCACTACCTTCACCACCATCACCACAACTACATCACTACCTTCACCACCATCACCACAACTACATCACTACCTTCACCACCACCACAACTACATCACTACCTTCACCACCACCACAACTACATCACTACCTTTACCACCACCACAACTACATCACTACCTTCACCACCACCACAGCTACATCACTACCTTTACCACCATCACCACCACCACAACTACCAACACTACCTTCACAACCACAAGTACCATCACTACCTTCACCATCACCACCACCACCACCACAACTACCAACACTACCTTCACAACCACAAGTACCATCACTACCTTCACCACCACCATCACCACCACCACAGCCTCTTACAAGCTCTCAAAATCTAATATCAAACGAAGATAAATCTGAAAATGCAATTGGCTGGCAGTTTTGTCCAAAGTTATAATGTGGAGACAGTAATGTGAGAGAGATAGATAGAGAGAGAGAGAGAGAGAATGTGGAGGAGGGAAGAGAGACAGGAGAGAGGGATAGTGAAAGGGAAAAGGAAGGAAAGGTGAGGGAGAATAGCAATGGGAGGGAGGATGGAGATGAGAGGGAGGGAAAGACTGAGAAGGGAAAGAGGACTGAGGCAGATGACTGGATGGGGAGGGGGTAGGAAAGATGGGGAAGGCTTGTGAGAGAGAGAGAGAGAGAGAGAGAGAGAGAGAGAGAAAGAGAGAGAGAGAGAGAGTGTGTTTTTGCACTCATCTGGCATTGCGACAGGAGAATGAAAATGTTTAGCGAATTATTGCCATATGAACACTGAGGAAGGGGAGGAAAGGGAGGTTTTAAAATTGGTTAGTTCAGGAGGAGATTTCGTTCGTTCGTTCATTTAGAAAGGTTACAATATCCTTACAGGCGATAACATTGATGATCTAATGTCGGCTCACAACGCTGCTCGATCTCTAGCAGCCTCCCTATCCAGACTCTTAGTCCTAAGGTCAAACTGTATAACATCGTCCACCAGATATGACAGCTTATGTTAGGTTAGACTGATGTAAGTTATGTTACATTGGGCTAGGGATGTTAGTTTAGATTTACTGCTATATTAGGTGAGGTTAGGTGCATATGCTGGTTCAGATTAAGCTATGTTAGGCTGGGTTAAATTAGGTTAGAACAAGCTGGGTTAGCTTAGTCTCTTAGGTGATTTTTTTTTTTTTTCGAAAGATGCCCTGGATATATGACTAATGAGAGCTTATCCTGTTCTTGTTCTTGTTGTTTTTACTGGAGAAATCTTTCAAATAAACCATCATTACATAAAATTATCATTACTATACATGAACTTTTTTTAGGTCAAATCTCATGCCCCCCCCCCCTACTCCACCTATATTCCACCATTTTCCACCCATATCTTTGCCCTCACGCCCTTTGCTTTACCTCCATACCGACTCTCTCTCTCTCTCTCTCTGCACAGGGAGATAGATTTGTTGAGGCCACCCATCACAGGAGGCGATGTCAGGCAATGAACAGATTGGCCGATTTTCTTTTTATTATTTTTTTCTCTTCTATTTTCCCATAATTCTTTTGCTTGTGCATAAACAAATGCCGGAGATTAAGGGAGTGGAAGAAAAGATAAAGATGAGAGAGAGAGAGAGAGAGAGAGAGAGAGTAGGGGAGCTTATCACTTTAACTCCAGCCAACGGATAATAATTCCTTAAATTCCTTAAATCGCTGGGGGTCATTTATAATTTACTGTTGCTAGACGATTTTACTGAGATTAAATAAAAAATCCTCACGTAGTAAGCAGGTTAATGTCGGCTGCATCTAACTCCTACAGAAAAAAATAAATAAATAAATAAATCCTTTCTATGCTTAGTAAAAATCCTTAAAATCAGCAGGAATGTACTTAAAAATACGTCATCAGAGTGAAGGGGTTGATTCAGGTCTGAAGAGTCATACTGAATTGCAGGGATTTTTTTTTTTCCTTTTTCGCTAATGAGGTCTCAATAAAAGCTCAGTAAAGTTGCTAGAAAATAAAAATTAAAGGAGGGGAAAACAGTTAAATCCTTGGGTGGAAGGGGTTACTATTCACGAAGGAAGGAATCAGCAAAATATTCACTTACTATGGTCACGTCTTCTATATTCTTATTTTGCTTACAGACGTGTTTGTTCAGCTTAGGAGAGACTTGCCGAACTGGAGGGGTTAGATACAGCCGTCACTAACCCCTTCAGTCTGAGTTTTCGTAAGCTGGGTAAAGTGGTATGGATGGAGTAAGAATAAAGAGGAATACAGAAAAATAAAGCGCAAAAAAGTGAAATAAAGAAGAATAATGAAAAATAGATGAATAAAGAATGAAGAATAAAGAGGAATAAAGAAGAAATATAGAAGAACAGAGGAATGAAGAATAAAGACAAAAAAAGTAAAAGAGAAAGATTAACGAAAAAGAATTAAGAATAAAGAGGAACAAAAAATAATAAAAAATAAAGAAGAATATGAGGAAAAAGGAAGAATAAAGATACATCCTAGTGAAGAAGGTATGAGCAGATAAAAAAAAATCAGCAGTATTATTTGCGAGAGAGAAGATTACCACAGTAGCTTCTGGGAGGAAAATATTTATCACCAAAATATTTACTAGCAAAAGAGCCTCTCACAAAATTATTTAACTTGGAAAAATTCTATCCCCCTGATACTGACGAGGGAAAATATCAACGACATTAATATTAACTAACTTTTTTGTCACAGCAGTAAGGAAGGAAAAATATATCGTTATACACAAAGGAAGGAGTCTGTCCCTGAAGATTTTCATGTAACTTCAGAAAAAAAAAAAAAATCTATCAACATTGTATTTACGATTTTTTTTACCACCATTTTTGTTGCGAAGGAAAATATCTATTATCATAATAATCACGACCAGAGATGGCTGTAACTAAAATAATCACCAGGATCACAGTAATATTCACCAAGGAAAATACGCACCACGATAATATTCACCACGGAAAATATCTACCATCATAATATTCATCAGTTAAAACGTCCATCACAATAATATTCATCGAGGAAATAACCACCACTATATTATTTGCAGGGGAAAATGTCACAAAATATTCACCAAGGAAAACATCTATAACAATAAAATTCACGAGGGAAAGTATCATAAAAAAAAATATTCACGGAGAGTATCACACAAATATTCACCTGGGAAAATATGCATCACTATAATACCCATGAGTGAAGTTTTTTATTCCACTGATATTCACCTAGGAAAATATCTACCACATTCATACATAGGAAAATATCAATCAATAATATTCACACACACACACAAAAAAAAACCATATCTATCATCCCTGTTTTTGAGGGAGAAAGAAGTTTAACACCAGGATATCACAAGGGGAGAAAACTATCATTATATTACAATAAAAAATCTCCAGGAAAGATAATAATAAAAAACAGAATTCTTGTGGTAATATTCATAAAGGATATTAGCCAAATTTTACGATAATCAGGTCTAAATAGCTATTAGTTATTGTCAGAAGTAATTATCTTTTGTAGTATCTATTAATATTCACTCTAGCTTAGTTGTGAAGTGTGGTATAGTTTATTCACATCAACCTGGCCCAGACTTTCGTCCTATTGCAGCTTACTTCCCACAGCTCTTTGACAGAATATGACAACACTATGGGTCTTCACCCTTTCCATAGAACTTCTGCGTGACTGGCACCATATTCTAGTGTTACTGTGTCATTACAGCTCTGCAATCAAGATGGAGATGGCAGTTTTAGACCAGTCTAAAGCGAAGAGATTACAGTCGCAGTTGTACGAGGGAAGACCAAAAACAAACAAAAAACACTAGCAATTACAGACAGCTACACACACACACACAAAAAAAAAAGGGCTTATGACTACGGCTCTTGGTCTTCTTCATATCAATTCATCATCATCATCATCATCATCATCATCTCATTAACCTGCTTTCTTCTTCTTCAAACGAATTACGCACCGACGAGGACAGTAACAACGATCCACATTATTCGTCGAAAATTTTTGACATTTTTGCATATTATTTCGAGAAACTTACGGGGCTCCGAAGATGACATTAGCGAGTTTCAGAAGGTACCGCTCACTATCTCGAAATTCATCGTGCTGGAGTGAAGCGGTATTATGTTCACAATAGTTCATTTTAGTCCGTATTTTAGGTCGTACAAGGAATTTCGGTGGACTTCTGCCTCAACGATTTACTTTGCATATTACATCCTTACTTTTTTTTTTTTTTTTTAAGAACATCGCTTTCATAGCGATATAGCATTAAAAGAGTAAACGATGGAGCGGAGAATAGATCGCTTAAAAACAGGTGTTAGGAATCTTCAATATCATCTAGACTCCCAGTGACAACCAAAGCAATACTCACCAGGGACGAGAAAGAGAAGAATTAGTACATGCAGTGATGTCACTTTCTCTCCCATTTCCTTCCCACTTCAATTTCCTCCCTCATCTTTCCACCCTCTATCTCTCCCTACCTTTCCTTCCTTCCTTTCTCCCTCCCATGTCCCCCCTTCCCTCACCTCCGTTTCCTTCCTTCCTATTTCTCTTCCTACCTCTCCTCCTCAATGCTTCCTCTTCCATTCCCACGCCATCCTTTTTCTCTCCCTCCTTCACGTTCCTCCCTTCCTCTCTCCTTCCCATGTTTCCCCCTTCCTTCACCTGCCTCTCATTTCTCCTTCCTTCCCCTGTTCACCGTCCTCCTTCCCCTCCCCTCCCTGGTTCCTCCCTTCCTTTTTGTTTTTTCCTCCCTCCATCATTCTCTCCTTATCCCTCCTTCCCTGAACCCTCCCCCCGATTCACCGCTCCCCTCTCTCTCTCGCTCTCTCATATAATGTCATTTAATAAGGCTCCTCTATTTTTCAGACCCCCACCCCCTCAAACACTCGTTCAGTATCCAGAATCCATTATACTCTCTCTCTCTCTCTCTCTCTCTCTCTCTCTCTCTCTCTCTCTCTCTCTCTCTCTCTCCATTATCGATATGCAAATAGGAACATTTTCATCCTCTTTATCATTCTTCAAAGCCTCCCTCAAAATAAATAAAAAACGTGGAGGAGATGGAGGAAGAGTAGGAGACAGAATAAGAAGACTGACACAGACGAATGAATGTGTGGAGACTTATAGCTAGGGAGGAATAATACTGTACTGTATAATGGAGGAAAAGTGGAAGATAACTCATCACTAGACAGGATAGGTGGTGTTTAATAGGGGACTGTGGTGGAGTAGGAGGTTTGTGATGGGGTGGGGTGGAGTGAGAGATGGAGTGGAATGTGGAGTGGGAAGTGGGGTGGTGGAGTGGCAGGAGTCGTGGAGTGGTAGGTGGAATGGTGGAGTAGGGCGGAGTTGAGTGAATGGTGAAGTGGCTGGTTAAGTGGTGGAATGGGAGATGGAGTGGTGGAGTGGGAGGTGAAGTGATGGAGTGGGAGGTGGAGTGGCGGGGTGGAAGGAAAGTGGTGGAGAGGGAGGCCGAATGGTGGAGTGAGAGGTGGAGTATTGGAGCGGAATGTGAGTGGTGAGTGGTAGAATGGAAGGTAGAGTGGTGGAGTGCGACGCGGAAAGGTGGAGTGGGAGGTGGAGTGGTGGAATGGTAGAGTGGAACATGAGTGTTGGACTGGGAAGTGGAATGGTGGAATGGGAGGTGAAGTGGTGGAGTGGGATGTGGAGTGGTGGGGTTGAAGATGAGTGGTGGTGTTGGAAATGGAATGGTGATGTGGGAGGTGGACTGGTGGAGTAGGAGGTAGAATAGTGGAGTGGGAAGTGAATGATGGAGTGGGAGTTGGTGCATGGGAGTAGGAAGTGGAATGATAGAGTGGAGAGAGAGTGGTGGAGTGGGAGGTGGACTGGTGGAGTGGGAGGTGAATGGAGGTGTAAGAAGTAAAATGTATTAATAAGAAATGGAATTGTGTATAGAAAAGTGTACTTGTATATCTACTGTATATTAAACAGATACACAGACCACACAGACTTTACGGTCCCATCTAAATTGTCCGACCTCAATCACGTCAGCCCGAGGACCTCAACAGGTGTTTATGGTCGCTGCTGCCAGAGGAATATTTTCAACTCAGAGTATTAGTAATGAAGGAGTTAATGAAGTCTTTTTGTAACCCTTCATTTCGAAATAAAAAATCTCCTCAAAGCTGAAATAAATCGTCTGGAGGAAGCAAGAATTAAATAAAAAAAATAATCTGCAAAGTAAATGAGTTAACAGAATTACATAAAATGAGAGCAGCATCATACTGCCACGATGTCCCTCTCATAGGTTAAGTCTAATATTATGTTTCATCTAACGCCAGACGATTTTACTAAATTAGGAGAACCAAAGAGAAATATGAGACACAGGTTTAAAACACGCTTACCAATATAAATTACTGTGTGTACTAAGTGGATTAGCGCTGTGTTGTGTACTGTGATAGAGTGTGGAAGAGTGTGGTGTTGTGTGATGTGGTTTGGTGTGGTTTGGCGTAATACGGGGAGGTGTGGTGTGATTTGTGTGCAGTAAGACAGTGTGGTATGATAATATGGTGTAGTTAGTTGAATTATGGTGCAGTGGGGTGCACTATGGTATAATATGAACACGATTTTTTTTCTCTATTTAATTTCATTTTCCTTCCTCTTCATTTTCTGTAAAAAAAAAAAAAAGTGTGATGTGGTGTGGTGTGGCAAGACAGATGGGCTGGTGCAATGTACTGCGCTGTAGTATGGTAAAGTGTGATGTAGTGCAGTGGAGTGGAGTGAAGTGTAGTGGTATGTGGTTTGGTGTTGTGTAGTGAAGACTGGTGTGGTGCAGTGTATATGTTAGGGATGTAAAAGAACTGTGTGATGAGGCAAGTGGAATGAATAAGCATCGTGGAACGACCGAAACATAACCGGAAACTAAAGCAGCGCTCCGAGAGCGAATACCTCCGCCAATGCCGGATCCGGATCCGCCCTCAAATTTAATCGATTCTTTCTTGGTCCATGGACCACACTTCCACAAAATTTCACTGAGAACTTTTGGAGATATGGTGTGAACAAAGAAACAAATCATTCCGGATCACAACCAAAATCTAATCTACTTTTCATTGCGCCATACCCTACCCCTTCAAAAAAATTCATGAAAATCCGTTCATAACTTTTTGAGTAATCCTCCTAAGAGACAGACAGACAGACAGACACACACACACACACACACACACACACACACACACACACACACACACATACAAACCAACACAGGGTAAAACATATTCCTCTTGTCGAAGGTAAAAAATGAAAAAAGAAATGAATACGAAAGAAAAAAATATATATGAAAGAGAGAGAAAAGAAAAAAGAAAAATGAAAGGACGAGGGAATACTTTCTTTTGAGGGTCTGAGAATTATGAAAGAAAAGAAAGACTAAAGTGTGTGTGTGTGTGTGTGTGTGTGTGTGTGTGTGTGTGTGTGTGTGTGTGTGTGTGTGTGTGTGTGTGTGTGTGTGTGTGTGTGTGTGTGTGTGTGTGTGTGTGTGTGTGTGTGTGTGAATTCAATACGAAAATTAGAAAACTCTCTCTCTCTCTCTCTCGCTCTCTCTCTCTCTCTCTCTCAAGGATAAAAATTAGCTCTCTCCTCTCCTGCGCCGCCACGCATTTTACCCATATTTTTCATCAAAGAGCAGTCGAGAGGGTTATCACTGGAGGGACTTCCGATCTCTGTCAGCCTGGAATGGAATCTTTTAAAGCTGCTACAGGACCCTCTTTTGCTCTCTTCCTTCCTGCCCCCCTACCCCACCCTTGCACCCTCCTGTCCCTTTACACCCTCTTGTCCTTACATCCTTCCACCCAAACTTATATCCTTCTATTTCCTTACACCCTCTGAGCCTCCCTTACATCCCACGTCCCACCCAACTCCCCCCCTGGCCTCCCTTACACTGTCCCTGTCTTCCCTTCCACCTTCCTGCTCCCCTTACATCTCATACCCCTCTTCCTTGCATCCTCCTGCCCCTTTACATCACCTTACACCGTCCCTCTTCACCCACATATTACCCGGTCACCCTCCTTACACCCCCTGCCTTCCCTCATACTCTCCTGCTCTCCATTATACCCTCCTACCCTCCCTTACACCCCCTCATCTCCTTACACCCCTTGCCCCCCCTCTTACATCCTTCTCCTCTCCTTGTGCCTCCCTCACTCAAACCTTTGCATGTGGTCGGGTCGCAGAGCAAAACACAAATACTGGGTTATTTCTGAGACTACTCCCGATACAGCAGACATATAAACATGTGGGTGAGATGTGAGCTGTCCTAAGCCTATAAATGATGCACCACAAGCCACTAATCTGCATAAATCATAGAATTATGTCCTTGGAAGTACCGTAGTGATTTGAGACCACTCAGTGCAGTGAAGTGTTCATTATGTATTGTTTAACGAAAACTGGTGTGAGAGAAAGGGTTTTGATGCAGAACCATCCTACCTGTATTGTGTCCGACCAAACAGAAGTAGTGGCACAGACATATGTAGTAGCTATATGCAATATGCATAAGTATTCAAATGTACTGTTTTGCATATTGTGTAGCATCACCGTAATAAAATAAAAATGCTTTCCTGTCATGAAAAAGATGCAAGAGATCTTACTATCCTGCATTTACACAAATACATTACCACACAGCCACCCTGCCATTTACACACACACACACACACACACACACACACACACACACACACACACACACACACACACACACACACACACACACACACTCACTCACTCACACACACACAGGTTACTGGACATTAAAGCCTGGATAAAATAATATATATTTTTTTTCAAATGTACGATCAATTCACTTCTGTTTCGAACAATGCCATATGAATTTACTCCGTTGATTTGGGGATATTTCCCTGTGAAAGATATTGGCTGGTGAAAGATGTGGGAATTAGGAGACTGAAGCATTAAGTATCAAGATCTTTTTTACCTCAGTCGAAAATAATATAAACCAGGTGTGCCATAGCCTCGTCTCATGATTGCTTTATTAACACGTGTGATGGACGCTGTAAATAGGGATGGTTATGTGAAGGATGAAATCGTCGTGTATGACCGGATAGGACTTGAGGCTCAGATAATCGACGAACAGAAGAAGAGTAGGTGTAATGTGCTTAATATGCTCACGAAGATGTGGTACGATGCCTCATATGCAACCTAGACTATGAACATTAGTCAGCAGTCACTCTCCATATTCAAATCTCTCTCTCTCTCTCTCTCTCTCTCTCTCTCTCCTAATCGATTCAGGACGCGATGAATAATCATGGTAACATAACGCCTCCCACGAGAACTCCCTCACTCATGCTGTCTCATCTGCAGAGCCAAACCACAATACACAAGCCACTCCATCACATATGAACCATGATGATAATGATACTATCTATTCTAGGCGATTTTATATTTGACTATAGTCTTTTTTCCTTAAATCTGTCAAGATTCTTGGTATTTTTGGGTTTGATTCACGTAGCTCAGCAGCAGAAAAAGACAAAGCTACGGCTTAAAATCATTTTCATACCATTTCTTTGTGACCAACATCATACTGTATTGTTAAACTCTTGCTGTACATCAGCATTCGGGATGGAATGATGATAAATTTAGACCAAGTTAAAGTGAAAATAGTAAAGCTCACATGCACAGCCACACCAACACCACAATGCAGCAGCGACCCCACTACACACACACACACACACACACACACAATGAGAGAGAGACAGAGACAGAGACAGACAGACAGAGAGAGAGAAAGAGAGACAGACAGACAGACAGACAGACAGACAGGATACAAGTAGTCCGTGTGTGTGTGTGTGTGTGTGTGTGTGTGTGTGTGTGTGTGTGTGTGTGTGTGTGTGTGTGTGTGTGTGTGTGTGTGTGTGTGTGTGTGTGTGTGTGTGTGTGTGTGTGTGTGTGTGTGTGTGTGTGTGTGTGTGTGTGTGTGTGTGTGTGTGTGTGTGTGTGTGTGTGTGTGTGAGCTTATGTATACATATGTGACTGTGTGCCGAAATGTTTATATACAGTGGGTGCAGAGTATCGCCGTGTGTGCATCAAAGTTAGTACTGTCCCTTAACTGCATGTGTAACTTAAAATACATGTGTACGTAAGCATGCGTAAAGGATTTTGCCAGGTAAGGGTGATAGCAGACAGATTTTCAGAGGCAAACACAGATTCTCTGTCTCACTCTCTCTCTCTCTCTCTCTTTCTCCCCTCGTCATCGGCAGCGTCAGTATCATTTTCTCTTTTACGTCTGTAAGTCAACTGTAATGTGAGAATACTCCTAGCAAGAGGCACGGTAGGTTTTGTTAAGAGCATCGGAGCCAAGATGAAAATTCTCAGGAGACCATAACCGTCGCTAAGTTCACGGTATAAAGAACACAAGGAATCTGTACATCAGCGAAAAATTTTACTTCACCCCTAAGCCTACGTCCTTGGCCTGAGAAGGTTCATGACTCGTACAGCTGATTGGCATAAATATAAGCCTTTTTTTTTTTTTTTTAATTCTTCCTCCTCCTCCTCTTGGTCTTCTTGTGTTTCTTCTTCATACTTTATCTTAAGTGACCGTGATCTGGCCGAAAACCCTTTTACTACTTCCTTCCATTTCCATTTCTACTTAGCGTCTGCGTCGAGGTACACATACAGGCGGTGTTGGGAGAGTTTTTAAAAGCACTTACAAAATCTCGATATACTAACAAGTGGCCTGAAGCGGGTTTAGTGGCACTTCTACAGTCTTATGGTGGCAGTAACCAGATTCCTAAAATGGTCACACAGCCTCTGAACGATATAGTAGGTGGGGTTATCTAGGGATTTACGAAAGATGGGGCTGGCACAAGTTGATGCTGGGAGTGCGCAAAGGTGTTACGACTATTAAATGTGCAATGCAACGGGTATAATGCTGTACTTGTGTCGTCATTGCACTCTCTCTGCTCCCTCACGCCTCTCCGGTGCTCCTCTCTTCTCTCTATTCCCTACCTCACATATCCCAAGCTATTCCTTCCCTCCTCTCCCTCCCTCACCTCTCAGTCCATCAAACCTTGCCTCATTTCTCCTCAACCTCACCTCTACCTCAATTCTCCCTCACCCAATTTCATTTCTGATCACTTCTCTCTCACTCCCACCTCAATCATCCATCATCATTATCATCATCATCATCTCCTTCACTTCTCCCCAAATATTTCCTCCCCCATTCCTCACCTCCCCCATCGCTCTCTCTCTCCCCCTTATATCACTCTTCTCCCTTACTCCTCCCTCAAGTATTCCTCTTTCCCTCATACCTTTTTCCTTCCCTCACCACTCCTGCTTTCCCTGAACTCTCCCTCACTTCTCCCTCGCCTGTCCTTCCCTCCTCCTCATATTTCCTTCAGTCCTCCTGCCCCACTACTGCTGAGTTCACTCCTTTCTAGTTCGGTCTTAATGCAGTGTATACGCCTCCCTGTTGCAACTCTATTATGGAAGCTGAAACTTTAATAAATAAATGTCGTTGCTTCTCCTCCGTCTTGCAATTGTTTCAGACATTCACCTGCATAATGAGGTGAGATCGGCCGTGTTTAAGAGGGACAAAGGCTTCAGGTGCCCCACAGTGACCTTTGTAACATGCCAGGTTGTGAGGCTCAATTACCTGCCATCTGCTTTAGCCTCATTGCGCTGTCTACAATATTCGAACTTGTTTTTTAGCATTAATGAATTTGGGGGTATTTGCTAAGAGAAACCTTTACCAAAATTCTGGAGCCTCCGGTGGGCTGGATGGTAGTTTGTCCTTCTAAAAGTCCTAATCTGGGGTTGATCAAACCTGGTACAAGATACAGGTGGGGCCAAACGCCAAGAATCGCTTAGCTACGGTGCTCAGTTTCGGTCTGTGAGCTTGTGGTGAGTTATTCACCTACAGTCTTTGAATACAAGGCCAGTGTATCACCCAGGTCACCAAAGTTGCCTTCCCTACGTGTTACACAACGTGCTCATTTTACCTACTAACTCACAAAGGGCAGATGGACACCTGAGTCCTGCGGCGTCAGCTGAGAGCACCTGGATTCGAACCCCGGCGCTATCGGGCTGGCAGATATGTAGCCAGTAATGCCAACAACTAGGCCACTGCACCTGAA
Organism: Coenobita brevimanus; assembly: GCF_032717465.1. Lineage (NCBI taxonomy): Eukaryota > Metazoa > Arthropoda > Malacostraca > Decapoda > Coenobitidae > Coenobita > Coenobita brevimanus. Next base: position 26,356,706 of record NC_136954.1, on the reverse strand, counting down.
TATACAAAAAAAAAAAAAGAAGAAGAAGAAAACAGTGTAGTAGTTGTATGCCGTTCACGTGTTATTACATGTAGACTACACACATTTTCTAGGTTCCATGGATGACATACAAACCATTCAGGCTCCACCACTTACAAACATTCCAACCCCAAACTTCCACATGCTCTTCTCACCTGCACTCCTTAAGCCTTATACAACTGGCGTATACTTGTGGGTGAAGCACTGGGTAGGGGAGCGACACTTCTCTACTGACAAAAAAGGTGTTCCTGGGCTGTATGGATGAGGTGTCGGTAAGAAACCATATACCGTAGCACTTCTTGAACTTGGACATGGCACCGTAGTTGGTATTCTCGTCGATTAAGAAAGTTCCGTAACTCCTCTTCCTTAGTAATTTATTTTAGATATGGCTGGTTAATACCCTTCTGTACGTTATTTATGCAGAGCATGGTGATATTGGAAGGATTTATGTAACAAAGAAGATACAAAAAAATGTTAGGGACCTTCCAAGCCATAGCACAGCATTTCTGTGAACGGTTTCAATCTCTCTCTCTCTCTCTCTCTCTCACACACACACACACACACACACACACACACACACACACACACACACACAAAAGAAGATGATATGGCGTCCTTTATATTCCACTACAGGAGAGACCCTCTCCATTACGAGGGACTGCAGCCAAGAACCCTTCCCACGATAGTTTAGATCGAGCAGGGAAGGGGTGTGTAGGGACGAGGTGGGGTGCATGTGACACAGATGGCGTTGTATGTCCGTGCATTAAGAGTCTGTAGTTTCTTCACCTAGAATAACGCCGTGTCTTTTTACATCCAGGTCCCTAATTAAGTTGTAGGTATGAACAAACAACTGCAATGATCTGTCTAAAGCTCCCATGGTCCGTCCGGGAATCGAACCTGGGACTCCTTGCTTACGAGACGAGTACTCTACCGAGGACACCACCGCCACATATATATTTACAGGAAGTATAACTATCTATCTATTGCCAGACGCCTCAATCCCGTAAGGGGTGGCCACTAATAAATCGCCTCCACGTCGCCCTGTCCAACGCCACTTCACTGCCCCGCTCCCAGTTCACACACCCCTCTCTCATATGCCTATCCACTCCATCCCTCCATCTCATCCTCGGCCTCCCCCTCCCTCTCCCCCCTCCACCTCATTCGCATACACTCCTCGTTAGTCTCTCGCTCTCCATCCTCTCCACAAGGGGAAAAATAAAACACAGTGGACTCCCAACCTGTCGTCTACTGTTTCAAGACATCTTCAGGGTAATAATTATCACACACATTTGTGATATATTGTCAATAATCTTACATATAAAAGCTCTCTCTCATCCCCTCACTACGATAACATGTTTTATTTGTGCTATATCTAGACAAAGTATTAACTTAAGAAGGAAGTTAAGGAGCGTTGTGGTGCTGATGTGGGTGAGACTCAAAGTGTTAAGAAATGTGGAAAGGATGGAGAATGAGAGACTGACTAGATGAGTGTATGTGAGTGAGGTGGAGGGGGAGGCCGAGGATGAGATGGAGGGATGGCATGGGGAGGTATATAAGTGATGGGATATGACCTGGAGGGAGGGCAGCCAAGTGACACCAGGGCGACGTGGAGGCAATTCCATTGTGCCCACGCCTTATGGAATTACGGAGTCTGGCAATAATCTTATAGATAGATAGATGGATAGACAGACAGATAAATTGATGGATGGACAGATAGACAGACAGACAGATAGATAGAAAGACAGACAGACTGATATATAGATAAAGACAGACAGATAAACAGACAGGCAGACAGAAGTTTATAAAGAACTTTCGAACTAGAGAAAATAAGCAAAACCCTTCAGTACTTCCTCCTAGATGGGCCTTTCCTAGGTGGGGTCCAATATTTTCTAAGCAGCAAGAGTCTAACAGAAGAGATAATCATGTGGATCAAGTGGTAAAGCCAGATAAAGCCGTGTAGGGGAAGCAGGAGTATAATATAATAATGTTAGGTTACTTGTGGCCTGAAGCTGAGGAACTTTATTAACCTACAGAGAGGAACTAACTAGGATATTTGAGGTACGTTTAAGAGTGAGATTATGAAGTTGGATTGAGAGAGAGAGAGAGAGAATATGAAATACTTCATCAGAGTAATTAGGTCAGAGTCATGTGAAACACACACAAGGATGACGAGCAATTTTATTTTCTGACCTTAAAATAGGTTCTAAAATTATCTGACACCAGGGCCGGTATTCTCGTCAGTTAAGAAAGCTCCCTAACACCGTTTCCTATGCAAATTACTTTATTACACCTTCCTGTCCTCTTCTGTGTAATAAATTCTTCAAATATCGCCATACTCTGTATAAATAGCATTCTAAACCATATCGACTAGACGCATCCAATAATATATCGCTAAGGAAGAGGTGTTAGAGTCCTTTCCACTGCAATTTATTAAGCATATTACACCTGAACATTCTCCTGCACTTTATCTGTATCGTTCAAATATCGACATGGTTTGCATCAGTAACACTGCAGAGTACGGAGGTGTAAGAGGCAGAGTAAATCGCTAAGGAAGAGGTGTTAGGAAATCCCCAAAGCCACTTACCGTAGGACCCTTAATCTGGAGAGCTTGAGAGGTTACAAATCCTTCGAAAATTGAGAATACAGAAAAAAAAATCGAGATCGTACACCTTTTACATACAAGCGACGTCTCTCTCTCTCTCTCTCTCTCTCTCTCCTGCTTATTCTTGTTATCTATGGACGATTATGTTCAGCTTTGGAATGATCTCCAATAATGCAGAAACTAATGAAGGCCATATCTAAATTAGCCTGAATAATTATCAGAGACAGAGAGAATATCAACAAAATCCCCTCCTCGGGTCGAAGGGGTTAAAGGAAGGTGTAAAAAAAAAAAAAAAAAAAAAATAGCCTATTGTATATATTAATAAAATCATGAGAATAAAATCTGCAAGAATGTAACCAAACCATCGCCCCAGGGTTGAAAAGGGTTAAATCGTTTCGTTTCGTTTCATTTATAGGGGCCCCAACATGCTTGCATGCGTCCGCCTTGGTCACCCAACGGCTGCTCATCACGCCGCTCGATCTCTGGCAGCCTCCCTGTTCAGTCGCTTATCCCTGAGGTCACACACTATGATCTCATCCCGATCTTTTCTGTTCTGCCCTTCGCGTCATCTCCCATCTTCTCAGCATTCCCAAACCGTCTCAAGTTACCCATCCTCATCACAACACAAATACTGTATATTCAAGTCTCATCCTTCCTCTCAGCTCTTCAATCGTCATCCTAACCCCCACCCCTCCCTAGTCTCTTACTCAAGGACACACTACACATCCATCAATGTCGTTTCTGTACGTTTGAGTCTACAGATATCCTCTTCCTAACAGCATTACACTATTAACACATGCCGTATACAAGGATCCTTTAGCACGGAAGTAAAGCCCTCTTAGTGTCAGGAGAGGCAACAGCTCCCTGAATTTTCTCCACTCTTTACCCTAGCCAGAGAACTACCTCCAGCACATAACATGTCCCCCAGATAACAAAACTCTTTCGCACACTTAAGGGACTCTCCATCATGGTCAGTTCTTTCACGTATGACACTCTCTACATGCTCTCCCCGAGACAAAAGAAATCGGCATTATTTCGCAGCCGACCTATAATACCACCACACGTCTTATGCACCCACTTTTCATAAACACAACACAAGCTGGAGTCACCTTCCAATATGGAGTTAAAATCGTTCAAAACTCACAGAAAAATACCTGAACACTCACTTAGTCTAAAGCATACAACATCAGAACAAAGACTCAAATTTACAAACCATGAGTAGAGCCAAAAATCACCATAAACTCAAGAGAATAAATACGAACAAACTCAAGAGGATACAAAGCCGAACACTCACTTAGTCTGGAGATCTTGAAGGCATCGGCAGTGCTAATAATATCGACGAAAGCGTGTAGCTCGTGTCCGTGGCTTGTGGAGTTTTGGTTGTACTGCTTGATGGCGTGGAGGAAGGCGCCCTGTATGTCCCTTGAGTCACGGTCAAAGATGGCACCTGCAGAGAGGAAGGAAAGGGTTGTTAGAAAAATTTACCTGGTGGAACTATAGGTGTTTTAATTTCTAATGGAACCTGCAGAGTGAAAGAGGAGGGTTTGCTATGAGGGTCTGTTGGGGTAATTTTAGAACTCTCTCTCTCTCTCTCTCTCTCTCTCCCTCTCTCTCTCACTAACAAAACGTCCTCACCCTCTCACCTGACGAGTGGAAGAGGAGAATTTGTTAGATGGGTTTGTTCCGGGGAAATGCAGTTTTTTTTTTTTTTTTTTTCTAATCTGACAATTATCGTTCGCCCTTTTCAGCTCAGTTGATGGCCAAGTGTAGTCCGAATGGAGGCATGATTTGACTGATAACTAAGGAAACCTCAAAACTGCGTAACTGCATTTCATGGCATCACAATTTAGTATTCAGAGTGACATAGTTCCGTCACGAAAAAAAAAAAAAAAAAAAAAAACACTAAGAGATTCACACAGATGAGGCGCCACCCATCCACTCACTCAATGTAGCGAGGTTTTCGGGTGACTCAACAATGAAGATCAAGCCAAACGGTTTCCTATAACAATGGAAACATATTCAAGAGACAAGTGTAGTAGTAACGAGTCGCCATGGCTATACTTGCTGGACATACATACATACATACATACATACATACATACATCGCACAGTATGACGCATCGTTTCTTTTTATAACCAACGTTGTTTTGTATTATGTGCATTATGACCATCCTCCTCCTCTTCCTCCTCCTCCTCCCCCTCATCATCATCATCATCATCATCATCATCATCATCATCATCACCACCATCATCATCATCATCACCATTGCAGTTGTGCAGCCAGTTTTGATTTGGACAATCAATCAATCAATCACTTTCAACATTATCATCATTCCAGTCCTAATTTTTCACCGAAGAGCTGGGGTTAGGTAGGATCCAGAAACAAAGAAAAAGAGAGCACATTAATATGTAAGCCTAATACGAAGCACTGTGTCAGCCAGCCATTCACACAACATCTAAGCCATCATTGTTCTCACTTCGAGTTACTACACCTTAATGTGGGCAAAACAAAACGGCTTTATCTTATTTTACACTAATACGCAACCCCCACAAAAAAGAAATCATAATAATAATAATAATCTGATGTCTACATTTTATTTTTGTGCATAAACAATAAGGTTCTGCCAATATTATAAAGTACTAGTGTTTACAGATGCTATGTCACTTTACTGTTTTGCTTTCTATTTCTGTATTCATGTGTGTGTGTGTGTGTGTGTGTGTGTGTGGGTGGGTGGGTGGGTGGGTGGGTGGGTGGGTGTGTGTGTGGGTGGGTGTGCTTTTCAGTCTTATGTTTTGTGTGTGTGTGTGTGTGTGTGTGTGTGTGTGTGTGTGTGTGTGTGTGTGTGTGTGTGTGTGTGTGTATGTGTGTGTGTGTGTGTGTGTGTGCTTTTCAGCTTTACGTTTTGTGTGTGTGTGTACCCGCGTTAGTATGAGTGCACGTGTAAGACAGTGTCCGCGCATATGCACCAAGAAATCTCTAAATTCTACACTCTACATAGGAAAATATACGTACGACAAAATCACACCTTCTTTATCACTATGTCACCACCTTGTCCTCAACCCCCTCTGGCCCCTTCCTTCCCTTGCCAACCCTCTGTCCTCCCCCCCTCTCTAGACCAACTCTTCTGCTGTCCTTCCCCATTCCCCCTCCGCTGCCCTCTTCCCCCTTCCTCTCCCCTTCCCTCCTCCCCCTACCTCTCCTCCCCCTGCCAGACTCCATCAACTTGGGATCTTGAAGATTTTGTAGATTTTGTGGTGATGGCTGTTCCACGGAAGAAGGGCCCTTTCAAATTACATATTTCTTTGATGTGTCTCTCCCACCCTCTCCCCCTTCCTTCCATTTCCCCCCTTTCTCCTCTCCCTCACCCTTCTCCCGCCCACTCCTCCCTTCCTTCCCCTCTCTTCTCCCTGCGTTTCCCCTTCCCTTCTTCCTTTCTCCTTGGTTATGAGTTTTTGCTTCTTCCCACTCTCTTCCCCTCTCCATTTCCGCTCTTTTTCCCCCTTTTCCCTCCTCCTTTCCGTTCTTCCATCCTCTTCATCCTCGCTCCCCTCCTCCTTTCTCCCCCGTCTCTACCCCTCGGCCACTTTATTCTGGATTTCTTGCCCGTGCCTCCCTCTTCTCCCCCTCCCTACCTCCTCTCTACCCCCTCCCTACCTCCTCTCTTCCCTCTCCCTACCTCCTCTCTTACCCCCTCCCTACCTCCACTCTTCCAACCTCCCTACCGGACAAAATATCGCCACGTGTATTGAAGGAACTACAGAATGAAATATCAAAGCCATTATCTGAACTTTTTAACTTATCACTTAAGAGCAGTAAGGTGCCACATGAATGGAAACTTGCTAACGTAACCCTATCTATCTATCTATTGCCAGACGCCTCAATCCCGTTTGGGGTGGCCACAAACAAATCGCCTCCAAGTCGCCCTGTCCCCCGCCATTTCACTCCCCTGCTCCCAACTCACACCCCCCCCTCTCATATACCTCTCCACCCCATCTCTCCATCTCATCCTCGGCCTCCCCCTCCCTCTTTCCCCCTCCACCTCACTCACATACACTCTCTTCGTCAGTCTTTCACCCTCCATCCTCTCCACATGGCCAAACCACCTCAGTGTGCTCCTCATAACGCTTCCTATCACATCCACATCAACACCACAACGCTCCTTTATATCCTCATTCGTCAGCCTGTCTCTCCATGTGACTCCACAGGCTCCTCTTAAATAACTCATTTCCACGGCTCTCACTCTTGACTTGTCTCCTTCCAACAACGTCCAAGCTTCACTTCCGTACGTTAGAGTTGGTATCACAATACTGTCATGTAGTAACTTTTTCACTTCCATGCTCACTTCCCTGTTTCTTATCATTGCTTTCAAAGAACCAGCAACCTTTCTTCCCTGCTGTACCCTTTCAAGCACTTCACCCTCCAAACCTCCATCCTTACTCATCACACTACCCAAGTACTTAAACGTACTCACATTTTCCAATTCCTCACCATCCAACCTCGCTGTACATTCACTAACTTCACCTCTCTCAAAGACCATCACTTTACTCTTCCCTACATTCACCTTTAGATTCCGTTTCCTACACACTCTCTCAAACTCATCCACCAAGCCTTGCAGCTCTCCTTCGTCTTCACTCAACAACACGGTATCATCTGCAAACAACAGTACAGGGAGTTTCCAAACACTATCCTCTCTCACCAGGGCCACTCCAACATCCACTACCCTACCTTGTACCTCTTTTATTACCCCATCCATGTACAGATTGAACAACCATGGAGACATGACACATCCCTGTTTCAAACCAACTTTCAAAGAGAAAATTTCACCATCCACACGCACTGCAGCCTTCGCACCATCGTACATACTCTTCACAGCATTCAACAACTTCCCATCTATTCCATATATTCTTAACACTTTCCACAATCCTAGTCTATCCACCCTGTCATATGCTAACGTAACCCCAGTATTCAAAAAGGGCAACAGAGCCCAACCAGAAAACTACCGCCCAATTAGTTTAACATCGGTGGTTTGCAAATTGCTTGAAACTATTATCAGAGACAAGTTTGTGAAATAGAAACAAACAATCTCATAAAAGATTCTCAAAATGGTTTTCGTAATAGTCGCTCTTGCCTCACGAATCTGCTGGACTTACTCAATGATGTACTGAACATGTACGACGAGACTAAATCTGTTGATGTGGTCTACCTCGATTTTCAAAAGGCTTTTGACAAAGTTCCGCACAAAAGACTCCTTCAGAAGCTAAAGGCACATGGTTTCAGCGGCAGTGTTCTGGGATGGGTAGAAGATTGGGTTACCGGACGATAACAAAGAGTTGCAATAAATGGAAAAGAGTCAGACTGGATAAACGTTACAAGTGGAGAGCCACAAGGTTCAGTGTTAGGTCCTATTCTTTTCCTAATATATGTAAATGATACTGACGTAGGATTGTGTTGTAAGATTTCAAAATTTGCTGATGATACTAAAATAGGTAACAGAGTAGACACAGCACTGCGAAGGCAGGCAATTCAGAGAGATCATGATCAACTGTTTAACTGGGCCCAAGTTTGGCAAATGGATTTCAATATTAACAAATGCGGAGTGTTAAACATTGGCAGTAAAAATGTAAGAGCTAATTATAGCATGAATAATGTCCAACTTGATAGGGTAAACCATGAAAAAGACTTAGGAGTTATAATAACAAACGATTTGAAACCAAGCAAACAATGTGCTGAAGCTGTGAAAAAAAGCCAATAAACTGGTTGGATTGATAGGCAGAGCATTTGAATATAAATCCGATAATACTGTCCTCACTTTGTATAATTCCTTAGTATGCCCACACTTGGAGTACTGCGTTCAGTTTTGGTCACCGTATTATAAAAAGGATATGGAAAAGCTTGAAAGAGTGCAGCGAAGGATGACAAAGATGATACCTAGATTGAGAAATAAACCGTACGAGGAACGTTTAGAAGCCCTGAATCTCTTTACTCTAACAAAACGGAGGATACGAGGAGATTTAATTCAAGTATTCAAGATATTCAAAGGACATGATAACATGGCTGTCGATAAATACTTCACAGTTGATCACTCGAATTACATTAGAGGCAATGAGCATAAAATAGTTGGCAAACGATTCCAGTCGCATGAAGCTAAGCTTTTCTTCTTCAATAGTTTTAAATGTATGGAATAAATTGCCCTCCAATGGTGTAAATTGTAATACAGTACATACTTTTAATGGTCGCCTGGATAAGTATTTGGCATCTAACCCCCAGCTTAATATGATTACTCCTGAATAAAACACTTGTGTATGTATAATTTTGTATTCTATTTTAATTTAGATTTTTCAGAGCCTGGATCAATTTATTAAATGCAAATATAGTATATGCACAGACTAGGATATGCACAGATAGCCCTGAGTTAACGGTCACTACTCATACTTTCGACCTGTGATGGGGTGTGGATCACTGAGGGTCCCTGTTAGTTACGTGGCCACCATCGGGATTTTTTTAATGTACCAGGGGTCACTGCTTCAGAAGGTGACTTGTGTGCTTGTCCTGCATGGGAAAGTTCCTAGTCTCAGTGGAATGAACGGAGCTGTAGCCTGACTGACTGCTGCCTACCTTAATAGTGCCAGGCAAGGCTGCTGCACCACCCCTGAATATCCACACTGTGTACTGTGCAATTTCCACACTGTGTCCGCAGACGCTCCATCAACTCAACGTACCCGTACATAATGAAATCCACTAGTTATTTATTTATTTGATATTCATTTTACTTTACTGTTTTCTCTTTCAGGTTATTCATACTGGTAGCTTATAGATAATGTATTATAGAATGTAGCTTTTCATTTTCAGTCTTTCCTATGAAATTTCCATGTCAGTTTTTCCATGCTGTATGGTGGTCTTTCTCACTTTTTCTTGCCAGTTTTAACTGGAGGGTTTGAGGCGGGGAGAGCCTTCTTGCTTTACTATCCTTATCCTTCAGCATGTAGAGTTAGATCTTGTAGTCATAGTCTACTCTGTAACAAACAGCCTCGAAAGGACCATAAGGTCTGTTGCTGTTTTGTTTCCTTTGTACTCCTTTGTACCTTCTCTCTTCCACCCTCCCTACCTCCTCTCTTCTCCCCTTTCAACCTCCTTTCTTCCCCCCACCCTTCCTTACCTCCTCTCTTCCCCCTCCCCGTCTCCTCTCATCCCCCTCCCTACTTTCTTCCCCCCTCCCTACCTCGTCTCTTTCCCCCTCCCTACCTCGTCTCTTTCCCCCTCCCTACCTCGTCTCTTTCCCCCTCCCTACCTTGTCTCTTTCCCCCTCCCTACCGCCTCTCATCCCCCTCCCTACCTCCTCTCTTTCCCCCTCTCTACCTCCTCTCTTTCCCCCTCCCTACCTCCTCTCATCCCCCTCCCTACCTCCTCTCATCCTCCTCTCTACCTCCTCTCATCCCCCTCCCTACTTTCTTCCCCCTCCCTACCTCCTGTCTTTCCCCTGCTCTACTTCCTCTCTTCCCTCCTCTCTATCTTTTCTCTTCCCCCTCCGTATCTCCTCTCTTCCCCCCTCCCTATCTCACCTCTTTCTCCCAATATACATTTCTTCCCCTCATCCCAAGTTTTCATTTCTCACTCTCCCCCATCCTCTTCCCCTCTCTTCCTTCACGTTCTCAGCTGTGTGTTTCTAGTTTCCCCCTTGCCCCTCTCAGAGTCCTTTCTTTTCCCTCTCCCCTCTCCCCACCTCCTTCGTCGCCATTTCTTCACTTCTCCCCACCCTCCTCCCCTCTCCCCCATTCTCTCCTTTCCTCCTCCTTCTCTCCCTCTTACCCCATCTTCTCTTCACGGCTACAGTGTTTCCAGGTTTCTCATTCATTCTTTACTTTTCCTCTCCTTCCTCATTCCCCTCTTCCCCTCCCCCCTCAGTCCCCTCTACCCCCTTCTCTCCACCTTTCTTCCCTCTTCCCCCAGTAGCCCCTCCCAATCCTCTTGGTATTGTGTATTCAGGGTTCTTGCTCATGCCCCTACCCCTTCTTCCCAACTCTACTACGTCTCTCTCCCCCATCCTCAAATCTCCTTTTCCCTTCATTTCCTCCTCTCTTCCTCTCTCCGTCTCTCCCCTCTCCTTTCTTCCCCTCGGCCATTTCGTTCAGGGTTTCTTGCCTGCCACCCCTCCCCCCTTTTCTCCTCTTTCTACCCTTCCTCCCCTCTCCTTACGTCCTCTCCCCTCCTACTTTTCCATCTTCTCCTCCCTATCCCCCAGCCTCCCCATCCTTCTTCTCTTCCACCCCCTCCATCCTTACCTACTTTCTTCCCCTACTCCTTCTCTGCTTTCAACCTCCTCCATTCTACCCCTCATCCCTCCCTTCCAACTCCTCTCCTCCTCTTCCTCCTTTTCATTCCACTCTTTACTGCTTCCCTATTTCCCTTCTTCCACTCTTACCATCATTCTCTTCCCCCGCTCCTCTTTCTCTCCGTTCGCCTCCCTCGTTTCCCTCATCTTTGCCCTTCCTACTCTCCTCTTCCCTCTTCCTCCTTCAAATCCCACCCATGCCACCCCTCCTCCCCCTCTCCTTTCCTCTCCCACGTTACACCTCTCACCCTCTCCTTTCTCTCCCTCCTCCCTCTTAATCTCTTCTCCCCTTTTCTCCCCTTCCTGCTTTCCTTTTCTCTCCCTACTTCCTCCTTTACCCTTTTCATCATCCGTCCCCTCCCTTCTGTCACACCTTCTCGTCCCCATGTTTCTCTTTGTTACCTCTAATCTTCCCCTATTCCTACACTCAACTTAATATCCTTCCCCCTTAGCCCTTCCTTACACCTTTTCTTACTCCTTCCTCCATTTTTCCCTTCCCTCTCCAACCTCCACTTTCACTCCCTTCCCCCCCCCCCCGGTTTTTTTGTTTGTTTCATCCTTTCCCTTCCTCTTTCCCTCATTCCCCTATATCCTTCTATTCTACCTCCCCATCTCTCTCCCTACCTCATCTCCTTTCCTTTTCTTTTTTCTTCTCCCCTTTGCGCCCTACCTCCATCCCTCTCCCTACTCTTCCTGTTCTCCTTTCCTCCTCCTCCTCTCCCACTCCATCCCACCTCTCCTTCTCCCTCCCTACATCGCTTCTTCCATCTTCTTTCTCCCTCTCTCCATCACACTATCCCCTTTATCTCTCTCCTCTCTTTTCCTCCTTCCTTCTTCCCCACTCCATCCCACCCTCCCATCTCTCTCCTTACTTCCCCACTTCGCCCTTCCATCTTCTTTCTCTCCCTCTCACTACCTCCTCTCTTCCCTCCCTGCCTCCAGCCACTGTCTCCGGGGTTTCTTTGGAGGGAATACTTCAAGGTACACATAACCTGCCACTTTGGGGAGAGGAGGGGAGGCAGAGGCGTGTTTCCTCCTGCTCGTCTTCCTCCATCATCATCATCATCATCAACAACAACAACAACAACAACAATCAACCAATTATCAATCCTCGTCGTCGTCAGAGAGAGAGAGAGAGAGAGAGAGAGAGAGAGAGAGAGTGTGTGTGTGTGTGTGTGTGTGTGTGTGTGTGTGTGTGTCACTTTCATCAGCCTTCCGTCCTGTTCCTTGGCTACAGAATCTCGAAATACAAAAGTCTGGGCCGTTCAGGTGACTCAGGAGACTTTGTAACACCGCTTCCTGCCCGACTCATTTGGCATATTACACCTTACCATTACACCTTACCATTACACCTTACCATTACACCTTACCATTACACCTTACCATTACACCTTACCATTTACACCTTACCATTACACCTTACCATTACACCTTACCATTACACCTTACCATTTACACCTTACCATTACACCTTACCATTTACACCTTACCATTACACCTTACCATTTACACCTTACCATTACACCTTACCATTTACCCCTTACCATTACACCTTACCATTACACCTTACCATTACACCTTACCATTACACCTTACCATTACACCTTACCATTACACCTTACCATTAACACCTTACCATTTACATCTTACCATTTACATCTTACCATTTACACCTTACTATTACACCTTACCATTTACACCTTATCATTTACACCTTACCATTTACACCTTATCATTTACACCTTACCATTTACACCTTATCATTTACACCTTACCATTTACACCTTACTATTACACCTTACCATTACACCTTACCATTTACACCTTACTATTACACCTTACCATTTACACCTTACTATTACACCTTACCATTTACACTTTACTATTACACCTTACCATTTACACCTTATCATTTACACCTTACTATTTACACCTTATCATTTACACCTTACCATTTACACCTTACCATTACACCTTACCATTACACCTTACCATTACACCTTACCATTTACACCTTACTATCACACCTTACCATTTACACCTTATCATTTACACCTTACTATTACACCTTACCATTTACACCTTATCATTTACACCTTACTATTACACCTTACCATTTACACTTTACCATTTACACCTTACTATTACACCTTACCATTTACACCTTACCATTTACACTTTACCATTTACACCTTACCATTTACACCTTACCATTTACACCTTACCATTTACACTTTACCATTTACACCTTACCATTTACACTTTACCATTTACACCTTACTATTACACCTTACCATTTACACCTTACCATTTACACCTTACCATTACATCTAACCATTTACCACTTTACCATTTACCACTTTACCATTTACACCTTGCCATTTACACCTTAACATTTACACCTTATCATTTTGCATATTTCACCTCACAATTTTCTGTCTATGTTCTTTATATGGTATTGATGTTGACACACTCTGCATCAATAAAATAGATGAGGATAATGATGTGGACTATGCAGAATAAATCACTAAATAAACCACTAATAAATCATTCTGAAGGATAAATCAATATGGGAGAGGCATTACGAATCAACAAAGCCGCTTGGCATAAGACCTTCTCTCTAAAATAGCGCCATTTTCTGTGCCTTTAGTTTTTATTTTTTAAGCAGCATGGAAACAGCCTATCCTCTTCTCTCTCTCTCTCTCTCTCTCTCTCTCTCTCTCTCTCTCTCTCTCTCTCTCATATCATTTTTCTCTTCTGCTATCTCCAGGCGAGTGCAATCAGCTAAGGAGGCTTTGTTTGACCTGGAGGAGATAGGAATAATCTTCACTAATTCTTGCACTCTCATGGCGTCTCCTGGGCTTCATTGCTGCCATCTCCAAACATCTTTCGGTGTCGTATTCTATTAGTAAATTGTTACCCACGGACGATTTAGTCATCTTAGGAGATATATTTTTCTAGCGAAAGGGTAAGTGAAGGCACTATCTAATCTACAGGGTTTGGAGTCTCTCTTCAGGCCAATAAAACCCTCTGGATGCGGCGAGATTAAATTAAATAGTCCGTCATCGGAGTGAAGGGATTAACGTCTGGGGAAAACGAAATCCTGGGATTGGGACGTTGAGATAAGAAAGTTTAGATAAAATGAACCAATACCAAAGCGGGCTGCAGTGATGGAAGTGTTATCATTGTATTGTCACTAAGCACCGCTGGGACCTGCGACACCCACGGCAACATTACTACCCAAACAGCTGGATAGGAAGGATTTTAGACTAAAAGCACATCAGCCCGTACCCCCATTACGGGGCATCTCACCCGTCACCAATTACACCCCCATTACGGGGCATCTCACCCGTCACCAATTACACACCCATTACGGGGTATCTCACCCGTCACCATTTACACACCCATTACGTCACCCGTCACCAATTACACACCCATTACGTCACCCGACACCAATTACACACCCATTACGTCACCCGCCACCAATTACACACTCATTACGGGGCATCTCACCCGTCACCAATTACACACCCATTACGGGGCATCTCACCCGTCACCAATTACACACCCATTACGGGGCATCTCACCCGTCACCAATTACACACCCATTATGGGGCATCTCACCCGTCACCAATTACACACCCATTACGGGGCATCTCACCCGTCACCAATTACACACCCATTACGGGGCATCTCACCCGTCACCAATTACACACCCATTACGGGGCATCTCACCCATCACCAATTACACACCCATTACGGGGCATCTCACCCGTCACCAATTACACACCCATTACGGGGCATCTCACCCATCACCAATTACACACCCATTACGGGGCATCTCACCCGTCACCAATTACACACCCATTACGGGGCATCTCACCCGTCACCAATTACACACCCATTACGGGGCATCTCACTCGTCACCAATTACACACCCATTACGGGGCATCTCACCCGTCACCAATTACACACCCATTACGGGGCATTTCACCCACCTATTTTCTCTCATGAACCTATTTTCATGCCGTGAACCCACTTTCTTTCCTGGACCTACTTTCCCGCTGGGATGTATTTTCCTCCATGAACCCATTTCTCCAAAGGATCTATGTTCATCCAATTGTAACCATTTCTCCAAGGATCCATTGTCTCACTTGGACTCTTTTTTTCCCAGGAGCCCATTTCACCATTGCACCTATTTTATGCCATGACCCAACTTTCCTCCGTTGACCAATATTCCCCTCGGACCTACTTCACCCCTGCAGTTGTTGTCAAGCGGACCCATTTACTCCCTATGGGCCTATTTCTTCAAGGGCCTTCTCATGGACCCCCTTGTCCCGATGGACCTATTTCACATTAGGGCCTATTTTCCACCAGGCACCTACTTTTCTTACATGGACCTATTTTCCATTACATGACCAATGTTCCCCACGGACCTATTTTCCTACATGGACCTATTTTCCTACATGGACCTATTTTTCATCAAATGACCAATGTTCCCCATGGACCTATTTTCCTTCATGGACATATTTTATCCATGGATATATATTACCTCCAATAGCTTTCCCATGGACCTATTTTTACCCCTGGGCCTATCTTCCTTCCACGGACCTATTTGCTCTGTGGACCTACCAATGGGCCTATTTTCTATCCATGGGCACAAATCCCCACACTGACCCATTTCACCATAGGCACCTGTGTTCCATCCGTACCCTTTTTACCCACTGGACCTATTTCCACTAAGGACCATTTCCCCTGATGGATTCTCCAGGGACCTATTTTCCCAAACGGGCATTTTAACCCTGGACCTGTTACCGAATTGACCTATTCCCCAGCGGACCTATTTTGCTCCTTCCACCCACCCACCAAATAATAACCCACCCACCCATATACCTATCCACTAACTAATACCGCACCCACCCATATACCTATCCACTAACTAATACCCCACCCACCCATATACCTATCCACTAACTAATAACCCACCCACCCATATACCTATCCACTAACTAATACCCCACCCACCCATATACCTATCCACTAACTAATAACCCACCCACCCATATACCTATCCACTAATAACCCACCCACCCATATACCTATCCACTAACTAATACCCCACCCACCCATATACCTATCCACTAATAACCCACCCACCCATATACCTATCCACTAACTAATAACCCACCCACCCATATACCTATCCACTAACTAATACCCCACCCACCCATATACCTATCCACTAACTAATAACCCACCCACCCATATACCTATCCATTAACTAATAACCCACCCACCCATATATCTATCCACTAACTAATAACCCACCCACCCATATACCTATCCACTAACTAATAACCCACCCACCCATATACCTATCCACTCACTGATTGTAGTAAGCGTGTCTCCTGGACTTGTCCTCCGGGAAGCCACACATCCACCCACCAACTCACCTACCCAGGAAACCCAGTCATCCCACCCACGTGTCCAACCCAGCTAAACCATCTCAACCCTCCCACCCACTCACACACTGTGGCCACCCAACACATCCTACTTGTACACCCTTTCCACTCATCCCATCCATTTCGCACAACTCACTCATCCACCCTACAAACCCCACCCACTTAACCCACTCCTCCCACTATACACACCACACTCACCAGCCCTACTCACTCCAACTACGAACCCCACACCACCCACTCCATCCACCCCACCTGTCCACCCATCAACCCACGTCACTCATCCAGCACCTACTAAACTACCCACCCAGTTGCCAAGACTGGAGCTCCGCAAGATGACTTACAACATGCTCTCTCTCTCTCTCTCTCTCTCTCTCTCTCTCTCTCTCTCTCTCTCTCTCTCTCTCTCTCACACACACACACACACACACACACACCACCAATACCGTATATATACCGCCTTCTCACAAACTTACCCACCCATCTATCCATCAACCCACCCCACATCGACCAATCCATGCAGTCCCATCTTACACATCCATCTGTCCATTCTTCGCTATGTTGACGCCTTTTGTATTATGTTCTTGATGCCTTGAAAGCAATTTATTCAGCATGGAAATGATATCTCGCACAGACAGGGTTACAAACAGATCTGCCATTAACCCTTTCAGCCCAAGGACATTATTATTAAACCTATTAATAATAAAAAAAAAGGCTTGAAAGGGTTAAATCACCGATATAGAGGAATTTAGGATATCAATCGAAAAGAAAGCTCGGGGCGGACAGTCCACCAGTCACTGCCCGCTAATGTGGGCGGCGATTTAGGCTACAAGAGTACTGTAATTCCCAATCACTATAACAACAGCTGTAACATCTGCAAACTGTAGGGACGTGTCATATGTTTGCACATTAACAAAGTCGCCGTACTCATTAAAGGGTATTGAGCCACCCAGTGTTAAGTGTGTCGTGAATTGTTACAAACCATGACGGTCAATTACAACACGTGGCAACGTCAACATAACGTTTTATGGTCTGACCGTAAGATTCCATATTCTCCATGAAACAATGATTTGGCCCAGTCATCATCTTGTAATCTATCTCTCCCATTGTAGCTCCTGTCGTCCACCAAAGTCTACCGTCCCCTAACCCATCATCCCTCTCCTCTAGCCCCCAGTTCGACCACTGTTGCCCCCTTCTTCACCCACCTCCCTCCTCCTGTCTACCAGGTCCCCCACCGCCACCCTGCCGCCTCCTGAGGTGCCACCTCCAATATATTGTGAACTTGCTTCGATTTCTGAGGTCTACCAATGTCAGATTAACGGTAGGGAGGATGGGCGTCACGATAATTTTCTGTTCATTGATAGTTGTGGGGAAGCTGAAACTATGACTTATATGATGAACTGTTAACTGCTGCATGATTCATGACCAGGAACTAAACCATTCATGAAATCAGTGTCATAATAATCAGTGTCATTAATAATATTAACCGTCATTCATAATAACTGCATTTAATACAAGCGATTTTTGTAACTAATGGCATAATTGATGTAATGTGCACGTGTTGACTGGAAAACTGCAGACATTACAACCTTACCGTAATCATGACATGCTATTATAAGTATATTTTCTGGCGGAACATTGCTTATACATTATATTGCCACCAATAACTACGCACAGCTGCAATGATCACCAAGTTCGGTTCGTCCTAGCGACCGAACGAAACCTGGTGAAGTTCCATATTTGTCAGTGTTACCAGATGCAGAGAGCATTACACCACCTCGCTGGTGGACGGGCTGTTTCTGTTTGATATGCCAGCAACTGTACCTTTAGATAAATTTCCTCAGTTATTTGAGAGAGAGAGAGAGAGTGAGAGAGAGAGAGAGAGAGAGAGAGAGAGAGAGAGAGAGAGACCGTTGTGAATGAATTATCGATCTATTACCTTGCTCGCATTAAATGACTAAATTAATAAATACATAAATAAATAAGTATATAAACTTCAGCCATAAGGATCTTAACTTAGGCACACCTAGCCGATTGCCGGAAAGAAAGTATCAGGAAAAAAAGTAACAGTAAAAAACGTAAGGGAAAGAGCTAATCTATCCTAACCTAACCTAATCTAACCTAACCTAACCTGACCTAATCTAACCTAACCTAACCTAACCTGACCTAATCTAACCTGACCTAACCTAGGAAAAGTTGTTACTTTTTGACTGTTACTTTTTTCCTGATACTTTCTTTCCGATTCCCCACCTAGCCACCCCACTGGCCAGCGCTCCAAACCACTACGCTACGCGTCAGTATTCTGTGGTAGAAATAAAGTCCGGTGCTATTCCTGAGTCTCTACCCTAGCACTCCATCTCACTTGACTACTGACACACTATCTCACTTCGCTCCCCTCACCTAATCTTACAACACTCATTCTTTATTTCCTTCTCCCTTTCTTCCACCCATCATTGTGCCCCACACTTCACACCTCCTTACCTCTTCCTGCTGGACCACAATTTTATATACTCTATACCAACTTCATTTTTCCCTCCTTAACAACGTTTCTGATTTTCCTCGTTCTTATTAATATAGTCTACTTCATTCCCCCCCTCACCTGTTTTTTTTTTTTCTTCTTTCTCCCCCCGTTTTCTCTTCCTTACACTTCACCTGCTTCCTCGTATCCGCATGTCCTAATCCTTTTTAGTCCTTCTGTTCTCACTTTATTGCATCTCATTCAGATGAGTCTTTCCTTTTTCTTTACTCCTAAAGCTCTCTCTTTGAAGTCTATATCACTCCTTTTCTCACCGTCCATTCCTCGTTCTCATTTCTTCTCCCACTTTCCTCCATTCATCCTCTCCCTTCTCTCCTCTTCCATCCTCCCCACCACCTCACTGTAATCTGTGCTAATCCCAGTCATGACAAACCCCAAATATAAATTTCAGAAATATACTTAATCCAGTATTATGTAAGTTTATTTTGTAATAATAAAAAACAAAATGCATGGTTGATTTATTAGCGGTAAATATTGAATTAAACAGTGTTTACACGAGAAGTGAAAGCGATTTACTTATCGAACAAGTTTTTTTTTGTCGGATACGCAGGCTATTGGTGTGGGCTCTGAGTGGACGGATGCAGGGACTATTTTACCTTCACTCTGTTATAAGTTTCTTTACTTTTGTGTTGACTCTTTCCTATTTTTGGATCTCACCAGATCATTTATTTGTGAGAAATATAATTACATCTTTGATTAGGCTTTTGTCTTCGAACTGTACATGTAATCACTTCAACAGGAATATTCCCTTGACTTCTGAATGCTTGGCATGTCTGAATGGACTTACCTAGCTTGTCTGCTTTATCTTATAACCAACTAGTTATTGCTCTTTACAAATTGTCCTGGAAGGTAGAAAATCTTATCACTCCTTAAAGAAACCGAAAATTTAAGTCGTGAGTTATGCAGATAGAATTACACTCAAATCCTGACATTGTATTTACTGTGAAGAACAACAGTCGGACCTAAACTGTTGTAAAACATTATAAGCACAGCATATCATGGTGTGTGCGCCTTTTGGGGTGGCAGTATTCAGTTTAATTTATGCAACACGAAGGAGCCTATGGTTAAATGTCTGCATTTAACTCTAAAGAAAGTTTAACGAAAGAGCACAATAGCGCGCCGAAGGGTGGGACGAGGGGGGAGGGGTCAAGAGTTGGAAGAGTCTGGCAGGACAGAAATAACGCTTCGCGGATACGTTGTTAAGCTCGGTAAGGAGGGAGAAGGACTGAAAAGACTGGTAAAATCCCTGTGGGGGTAATAGTAACAACAAGAATAACAATAACAGCAACAGCTATATTAACAATGTCATCAGTAAGAACAATAATAGCATCCACAGGAGCAGCAACAACAAAAGCAGTGATCGCATCAAGAACTACAGTAGCAACATCAACAGCAACAACAATAGCAACAATAGCAGCAACAACAGTAGCAACAATATAGCAACAGTAAACAATTATAAGAGTAGGATCAGCAAAAACAACGGCAAAGGAAGCATTTACAGTTTTCTATACTTAGCACCACTGGCAACCAGAAAGTATATTATGGTAAGTAACAAGTAAAGATATGAACGGTGCTGGTGTTGTAATGGTCGGTCATGGCCTATGTTCTTCAGGATTATTTTGCCTTGCAAATATAGTATACGAACGAATCGGAAGTCAAAGTCTCTTAATTAATAAAGATTTGTTAAACTTCATACCAAGAATAGCGCTATGATGATTTTTACTAAGAATTAGCAACATAGCCGCATAATAGCAAGTCTAACTTCGTATGAAATTGTTTGAGCGACAGCCCGTAGTCTTCCAAGTATTGAGTATTTGCAATTCGAAGCCCAACCAGCACTTATAGTTGAATAGACTCCTAGGTTTAGACAACATAAGAAGAATAAATCTCCTGTATTAAAATTTACTAATCCAGTTTGATAAGGTAAGATAGCTCAAACTAAGAGGGAAATAAATAATCTGAAGACGGGGGAGAAACAGTATGATAGAAAGTTGGATATGGTTGGTAGTGTTTGCTCTTTAGTAAATAATTTTACAGCATCGGCAAATGGTTGGAGTAAGCCCAGGAATCCTAGGTATTTATTTTACAGCTCTTCAGGCTTTTGAATACTTTGAAGCTCCGTTTACAATTAATGACTCAGTTTTTGGATCTTGTTTTTTGTAGCGACAGGCTTTCACGGTCTTCATGTAATTATTGGGACTACTTTTTTAATGGTATGTTTGTATCGTCTTTATATGCGTCATTTTTCTCCAACTCATCATTTTGGTTTTGAGGCCGCTGCATGATATTGGGATTTTGTTGATGTAGTTTGTTTGTTTCTTTATATTTTTATGGGTTCTATAATTCTTCATTTTGGAAGAAAAAGCTCTACCCTAATCTTCTTAGTTGCTAAAACTAAATAGTTAAGCACGTAAATTAAATTTATTTATTAGAAAACCAGATATAAAAGCTCGATTGGCATATCACCTCTAATATTAAGTTAAAAATTTTATTGCAACAAGAACTTTTTTTTTTTAATTAGTTATCTTTTTCTCGGGATAAATATTTATAGATCTAATTTTGAAAACCATTTATACACAAGATACAATTTCTTATATTTACTTTTAAGAATATTTAAGTGTTATTTCTACTTTCTTTCACAATACTTTTTACTTTCACTGCATTAATATTTCGATAAAATCTACTATTCAAGAAAATAAAAAAACAGTTTTCTTATAATATTTACACTCTTATAACAAAAGTAAGATTATTGATTTCCAGATAACCTGTATTAAAGGTTCTCTTCACGGTGTAAACGAGCTGCTTATCTCAAGCTCTATCTCGCTTTCCAGGTACACTTTCCAGTACACCTACTATGTTACGACTTACCTAATCAAGTTGTCTTCTAAGAGGGGTGAGGAACCAACATAATAAACCACAAGCTATGAAAAGAAACTAGTAACAGACAGGCGTCTAAACAAAGTTAAGGTCAGTGGAAACATACAGTATAATTGCATGGGTAAACTCAAGCAAGAAATGTTGGTGTGTGCGTTCCTCAGTGCTATAAAGTGTATGAAAGTAGAAGTCAATAATGAAAAAGCATTTGGAATATGTGTCGATGTAGGAGGAGTGTAGGGCTGACCACAGCTCAGACATTCAGCAAATATCCGTGTGCTTCCTTTGCGCTCAGTGCATCGTACACTACTTTTCAACGGAGTGGGCCCCCCCCCTCCCCACACACACACACACATTCAGTAAAGCAGGAAGTGCAATAGCACATCACAATTTTGGTCAACCGTTGACATCAGTAGAAAGTAATAAATGAAAATTAATAAATAAAACGGTAACAGGCAATTCCATTTTACCTTCTTGTACGCGTAGGGGCCCTAGGCTAGGCTATCCCAGTCTGGTATCCTACATTTCAGGGCAGTTGACCGGCCTACTTCTCCTGGTGGCTTTACATGAGCGACAAACATCCAGTCACTCTGTGGGGTAACTAACTAGTGCACGGCCGTCACTTCCACTGAGGCCTTCTAACCACTACACCACCAGGTAGGGCAATGACAGCAGGTAAATACTTCATTACCATCACACCTTTTGTTTTATATTCTTTCTGCCTTCAGTCCACTTTAGTCACCTTAGAAATAGTCTCGCCTACTGAAAGTATTCAAATCAGACTCCATTAACCCGTTCAGTCCAAGGATATCATAATGATGGCGAAGAAAAAAGTACCTATCACAAGTTATAAGGAGAAAAAAAATGGCGTTGCGTGCAGCGAGGAATAACATGTATAACATAACTTACACCATCAAGTGAAAAATAACGAAATGAACATCTCGGAGGGGGGGGGGGATCAGATCCCAAGTCCACAGGGAAACAAAATGAAAATAAAAGTAAAAAAGAGCCGATAGCGAGGCCTGACCCCGGGCTGCTATGACTCACAGGCCACGATTCCACCAGTCCTGATCACGCTGTCTTAAGGACCAAACTTATTAAGAGCTATCAACACTCTCAGGCTCCTGTGAATCACGGCCAGAGGAGTAACATCGGCATAGCGAGAGTCGAATACAAAAGTTATCTCTACTATGGACATCTAGACATCTTTTATCCGGTGACATTTGTGGTAAGGGGGGGGGGCGCTCACCATCCACTCACTCGATGTAGTGCTGCTTTGGGTGTCTACACTTTCCTCCCTTCCATCCTTCCTCTTCTGCCTTTCTTTCCTCTTTCTTCTGCCTACGGGTGACTTTACACTCCTTCTTCAGTTTTTTTTTCCTTCATTCTTTCCTCTTCCCACTGCCTATGGGTGACTCTACTCTGAGTGACAATCCAAATGGTTTCCTGTACACCAGGAAACCATTTACTACGCTGGGTGGTAACCATGTAACCAAATTATGGCACCTGGCGGTTTAGTGGGTAATTAAGGTGCTCCAATCGGACTGAGCCTGTGTAGGCTTATATCCAAGGGGTGGTTGGGGTTTATTGCTCACACAATGCCACTCAGGGATGAGTGAGGCTGGTCACTCTCATCTTAAATGTCAGGACCAACTTGCCTAGCCCCGGGTTCCTATGCTCCTTATGGGGCGACATAGGATTGGATGAGGGATGGATGGCTCTTTTATACGATGACATCTTGACATCTTTGATACGGTGACGTCTTGACATCTTTTATAAGGTGACATCCTTTTCACGGTGACATCTTGACATCTTTTTTACGGTGACATCTTGACATCTTTTTTACGGTGACATCTTGACATCTTTTTTACGGTGACATCTTGACATCTTTTTTACGGTGACATCTTGACATCTTTTTTACGGTGACATCTTGACATCTTTTTTACGGTGACATCTTGACATCTTTTACACGGTGACATCTTGACATCTTTTTTACGGTGACATCTTGACATCTTTTACACGGTGACATCTTGACATCTTTTACACGGTGACATCTCGACATCTTTTATACAGTGACATCTTTTATACGGTGATATCATTTATACGGTGACATCTTGACATCTTTTATACGGTGACATCTTTTATACGGTGATATCTTGACATCTTTTACACGGTGACATCTTGACATCTTTTATACGGTGACATCTTTTATTCGGTGATATCTTTTATATGGTAACATCTTTTTTACGGTGACAGCTTGACAGTGATATCTTGACATCTTTTATACGGTGACATCTTTTATACAGTGACATCTTGACGTCTTTTACACGGTGACATCTTGACATCTTTTATACGGTGATATCTTTTATACGGTGACACACTGACAGTGACATCTTGACATGTATACTGTGACATCTTTTATTCGGTGACATCTCTTATTTTCCTCCTGTTACCGCCACATTCTTTCATGGGAATCAGGGAAGGTTTTTCTTATTGATAATGTTCTCCTTCTCACTGCCATCGAATCTTTAAACCTGTGTTCTTGTTATCAGCAGACGATTTTGTTCTATGCTCTTCGTTATTCAGGTTTTCTTCTCCTCCTACACTCCCTCCCTCTCCTCCTCATCCTAAAACTTTCTTCATCTTTTTATTATTCTCTCTCTCTCTCTCTCTCTCTCTCTCTCTCACCACCTCTTTTACCTCCCAAAACCGTAGTATTGCATTACATCGCTTACAAAACAGTTTTAAAGAGTCCAAAGATAATAAAGTAACAAATAATTGCAAATCTGTTGAAAACAGAAAAAATGCTGTGGGAAAACGTGTTGAGTTTGTTGGGGAGGCGGACGGAGTCGGGCGGGAAGGGGGAGGAGGTCGCGTTGGTCAGGGTGTTGAGAACGAGGACGGAGGGGATGAGGGGGCTGCTGGTGGGGATACTGGCGGTGGCGGCGGCCCTCATGGGCTGGTGGGAGGTCACTCAACTGTGGGTGCTGAATCTTATTAAGGAGGCGGCGCGACGGCGGGCAACAACTGGTTGGTGGGAGAGACTGATGGGAAGGGCGGCGCTGGTGCCCTGCCACTACTATGGGGAGGCCGGCTTCCCTCAGGAACTGGCTAGCCGCCTCACCTGCCTCCTGGTTGGGGAAGGCTGGTCTCGCACCGCAGCGGGGCTGGCACCATATGGCGTCCTCATGGGGTGCCTCGTTACCGTAGGTGCCCCCATCCTCTGGTGGTGGTGGTGGTAGGGGGCGAGAAGCAGGTCCTCACCACCGCCTGCATCCCCATCACCCTCAACTGCCACAGCGTGGGGCAGACGGAGGGCTCAGTGGCCAAACACCTCCACCACCACCGCCACCCAACCCTGCCATTTGGACAAAAGCGTAAAAAAATTGGGCAGGAGGAGGGCTGGGGAGTGGAAGCACCACGACCGCTTGATAAGTGTTCATGGAATCTACAGTAGGACCTGCCACACCGTCCAGCGCCAGGCTCTCCCTGAACCCAGACCCCAATGCGAGGGGCTGCCCGAGGCCAAGCCCGAGTCCCACAACGAGCAGCTCGAGGCAAAGCCCAAGTCCCGCAAAGGGCTGCCCGAGGCCGAGCCCGAGTCCCGCGAGGGGCTGCCCGAGCTTGAGCCCAAGTCCCACGAGGGGCTGCCCAAGGCCGAGCCCGAGTCCCGCGAGGGGCTGCCCGAGGACGAGCCCAGCGAGGGGATGCCCGAGTCCGAGCCCAGCAAAGGGCGGCCTGAGTCCGAGCCTGAGTCCCACGAGGGGCTGCCCGAGGACGAGCCCGAGTCCCGCGAGGGGCCACCCGAGGCCGAGCCCGAGTCCCGCAAGGGGCCGCCCGAGGCCAAGCACGAGTCCCGCAAGGGGCCGCCCGAGGCCAAGCCCGAGTCCCGCGAGGGGCTGCCTGAGGCCGAGCCAGAGTCTATGGAGGGGCTGCCCGAGGACGAGCCCAGCGAGGGGCTGCCCGTGGACAAGCCCGAGTCCATGGAGGGGCTGCCCAAGGATGAGCCCGAGTCCCGCGAGGGGCTGCCCGAGGAGTCCCGCGAGGGGCTGCCCGAGGAGTCCCGCGAGGGGCTGCCCGAGGAGTCCCGCGAGGGGCTGCCCGAGGAGTCCCGCGAGGGGCTGCCCGAGGAGTCCCGCGAGGGGCTGCCCGAGGAGTCCCGCGAGGGGCTGCCCGAGGACGAGCCCAGCGAGGGGCTGCCAAAGGGTGAGCCCAGTGAGGGGCTGCCTGAGTCCGAGCCCAGCAAGGGGCTGCCTGAGTCTGAGCCAGAGTCCCACAAGGGGCTGCCCGAGTCCGAGCCCAGCGAGGGGCTGCCCGAGTCCGAGCCCAGCGAGGGGCTGCCCGAGTCTGAGCCCAGCGAGGGGCTGCCCGAGGACGAGCCCAGCGAGGGGCTGACCGAGTCCTAGCCCAGCGAAGGGCTGCCCAAGGACGAGCCCGGCGAGGGGCCGCCCGAGGACCAGCCCAGCGATGGGCTGCCCGAGGACGAGCCCGAGTCCTGCAAGGGGCTGCCCGAGTCCAAGCCCAGCGAGGGGCCGCCCGAGGACGAGCCCGAGTCCAGCGAGGGGCCGCCCGAGGACGAGCCCGAGTCCCGCGAGGGGCCGCCCGAGGACGAGCCCGAGTCCCGCGAGGGGCCGCCCGAGGACGAGCCCGAGTCCCGCGAGGGGCCGCCCGAGGACGAGCCCGAGTCCCGCGAGGGGCCGCCCGAGGACGAGCCCAAGGCCGAGCCCGAGTCCTGCGAGGGGCTGCCCGAGTCCGAGCCCAGCGAGGGGCTGCCCGAGTCCGAGCCCAGCGAGGGGCTGCCCAAGGACGAGCCCGAGTCCCGCGAGGGGCTGCCCGAGTCCGAGCCCGAGTCCCTCAAGGGGCTGCCCGAGTCCGAGCCCAGCGAGGGGCTGCCCGAGTTCGAGCCCAGCGAGGGGCTGCCCGAGTCCGAGCCCAGCGAGGGGCTGACCGAGTCCGAGCCCAGAGAGGGGCTGCCCGAGTCCGAGTCCAGCGAGGGGCTGCCCAAGGTCGAGCCCAGCGAGGGGCTGCCCGAGGACGAGCCCGAGTCCCGCGAGGGGCTGCCCGAGGACGAGCCCGAGTCCAGCGAGGGGCTGCCCGAGTCAGAGCCAGAGTCCCGCGAGGGGCTGCCCGAGTCAGAGTCCCGCGAGGGGCTGCCCGAGGACGAGCCCAGCGAGGGGCTGCCCGAGGACGAGCCCAGCGAGGGGCTGCCCGAGTCCGAGCCCAGCGAGGGGCTGCCCGAGTCCGAGCCCAGCGAGGGGCTGCCCGAGTCCGAGCCCAGCGAGGGGCTGACCGAGTCCGAGCCCAGAGAGGGGCTGCCCGAGTCCGAGTCCAGCGAGGGGCTGCCCGAGGTCGAGCCCAGCGAGGGGCTGCCCGAGGTCGAGCCCAGCGAGGGGCTGCCCGAGGACTCCCGCGAGGGGCTGCCCGAGTCAGAGTCCCGCGAGGGGCTGCCCGAGGACGAGCCCAGCGAGGGGCTGCCCGAGGACGAGCCCAGTGAGGGGCTGCCCGAGGACGAGCCCAGCGAGGGGCTGCCCGAGGACGAGCCCAGCGAGGGGCTGCCCGAGTCCGAGCCCAGCGAGGGGCTGACCGAGTCCGAGCCCAGAGAGGGGCTGCCCGAGTCCAAGTCCAGCGAGGGGCTGCCCGAGGTCGAGCCCAGCGAGGGGCTGCCCGAGGACGAGCCCGAGTCCCGCGAGGGGCTGCCCGAGGACGAGCCCGAGTCCAGCGAGGGGCTGCCCGAGTCAGAGCCAGAGTCCCGCGAGGGGCTGCCCGAGTCCGAGTCCCGCGAGGGGCTGCCCGAGGACGAGCCCCGCGAGGGGCTGCCCGAGGACGAGTCCCGCGAGGGGCTGCCCGAGGACGAGTCCCGCGAGGCTGCCCGAGGACGAGCCCGGCGCGGGGCTGCCCGAGGACCCGCCACGCGACGGGCTGCCCGAGGACGAGCCCGGCGAGGGCCTGCCCGAGGACGAGCCCGGCGAGGGGCTGCCCCGAGGACGAGCCCGGGCGAGGGGCTGCCCGAGGACGAGCACGGACAAGGGCTGCCCGAGGACGAGCCCGGCGAGGGGCTGCCCGAGGACGAGCCCGGCGAGGGGCTGCCCGAGGACGAGCCCGGCGAGGGGCTGCCCGAGGACGAGCCCGGCGAGGGGCTGCCCGAGGACGAGCCCGGTGAGGGGCTGCCCGTGGACGAGCCCGGCGAGGGGCTGCCCGAGGACGAGCCCGGCGAGGGGCTGCCCGAGGACGAGCCCGGCGAGGGGCTGCCCGAGGACGAGCCCGGCGAGGGGCTGCCCGAGGACGAGCCCGGCGAGGGGCTGCCCGAGGTCGAGCCCGGCGAGGGGCTGCCCATGGCCGATCGCAGGGAGGGGCCGCCTGAGGCTGAGCCCAAGTCCCGAAAGGGGCTACCCGAGGCCGAACCCAAGTCCCTCAAAGGGGTGCCTGAATCCTGCAAGGGGTAGCCCGAGGCCAAGGCCGATGGCAGTTGGGCCCAAGATGCTCCAGGGAAGGAGTCTCCAGTAACCCGACCCCAACGTCACCGCACCCGTAAACGAGCCCGGCACCATGACTCTATTGTCAAGGCCGGGTCTCAACAAGTGGCTCTGGGGGCCAAGTACGAGTCCCGCGATGGGCTGCCTGAGGCCGAGCCCAAGATCCTTGAGGGGAAGCCCGAGTCCCTCGAAGGGGTGCCCAAGGCCAAGCCTGAGTCCCGCGAGGGGCTGCCCGAGTCTGTTGCCGATCACACCCAAGATGCTCCAGGGGAGGAGTCTCTGGTAACCCGACCCCGGCGTTGCCGCAACCGTAAACGAGCCCGACGCCACGACTCTGTTGTCGAGGCCGGGCCTCAACAAGAGGCCCCCAAGCATGATTCCATCGCCAGGGCAGGGGTTCAGCGAGAGGCTACAGGGGCCAACATTCCCTCCCATTCCATTCCATCCTCTACCCAACCCACTGTGGGTGGGTCCACCACCTCTAACTCTGATGATCTGTGCAGGGCCACCTTCCCGCCTAAATCAGGGTACCAACAATTCATTCTAACTGTTAATGCGGAGGGCCTTCCACCCAGTAACAAGACCTGTACCCTGCTTCAGAGGGTGGGGGAGATACTAATGCAAAAGTTGGAGGGGAGTCGGGGTGATTCGTACACTATTACATTTTCCACTCCACCCCAGGCCACCACCAGCCTCCCAACCCCCCACCTCTCCCAGCCCTGCACACCATCCACCCTCACCGAATGCCACGGGAAACAAGATCTCTCCCAGTGAGGGGTGCCTCACGTTACACGGTAATGAACACCCATTCTGCATCCCATCCACCCTCGTCCAATACCACAGGCACCAAGACACCTCATTTTACCTAACACTTGCTCTTATCTTTGACTGACTTTTAATAACTCTTTAAATCATCATGTAACTATTTTATTTTCATGCTATATGTACTTCTTTTAAAATAGTTTTTCGGCCTAATATTTTTTAAAATTATTATTTAGGCTTGGCATTGCCTCACCTCTGCTTTGGTTGTTAAAAACCTCATGTTTGACCTGGTGGGCTAATATCCTCAGCCTCACATCTTGTAAGAGAGAGAGAAAGAGAGATGCTGCTTTGAACTTATTTTGTTTGAGAGATAGAGAGAGATGCTGCTTTGACGTTTTCTGCTCTGAGAAAGAGAGAGAGGCTACATAGCTTCAAGAACTCTGCAGAATTGTAATATAACGAAAGTGATTATCATTTTTTTTTTATTATAACCTGTTTTGAGTAATAACGTTTTTTTGTCTTAGTTTTACTTATTTTTTTTTTTCTCAAGTAACTGGAGAACCTTGCAAGGTGAAGGGGCTATAATGTCGTCATAGTTAACTGGATGAAAATAGGTAGATAGGTAGACAGATAGATTTTAAACAGGAGATATGTTCCTATTTGGAGGGGATAAAGCTGTGTAAATGATTTGATGCAGAGTGATAGATCGACAGACAGATAGATCAACAGCTGTAAAACAGGAGATATATTTTTAATGAAGGTAATAAATCTCCATAAATGATCTGATGTAGATAGATAGACAGACAGACTGATAGGTAGGTAGATAGTTGTTAAACAGATGTGTTTTTAATGAAGGAAATAAATCTCCATAAATGATTTGATGTAGATACACAGGTAGATAGATTGTTTCTTAAGTTTTTTTCTAATTGAAGGGGATAAATCTTCATAAACAATTTAATGTAGACAGATACTAGACAGATTAATCGATAGATAAATCAATATGAATTTTTTCAACTGAGATTTGTAGCTGAAGGGGCTGAAAATATATCCACAAAAGATTGGGTGAAGGTAGATATAGATACTAGACAGACAGACAGGTAGATAGAAAGTAGATATATCATTTTTAACAGGAGACATCTTTCTCATTGGAAGACCTAAAAATTCTCCATAAAAGAATGAGTGGAAATAATTAGATTGATAGACAGAGAGACAGATAGACAGAATTTCTGACCCTCGGTTACGAAAGGTGTAGGAAGATTGTTTTTTTTTTTTTTTTTCGTGAGCTACAAGACTACTATACTAGAGTTATATAAACCTGAGTAATGTGAATGAAGTTTAGTACCGTAACACAGTATTCTCCGGTTTGGACAAATAGGTGTTTTTCGTCGTCGCTGTCATCATCATCGTATCATCATCATCATCATCATCATCATGCCTCTTTTTCCTACCTGCAGGTTTTTGTATTAACTAAAATCCCTTATGTTAGGATTACATTAAAAGGAGTAAACTTTCTATAGCCAGACGTCTTAATCCCATAAGGGGTGGCCACAAACAAGTACCCCTTTCGCTCATATACCTGCATTTATCGGGGGGGTGGGGTGGTCACAAACACTTCGCCTCCACGTCATCCTCCCCCCTGCCGTTTCCCTGCCCTCCCCCCAGCTCATGCCCCTCTCTCTCATATACTTCGGATTATAATAGTTTGGTAACGCACTCTAACATTGGCGCCAATTTTCAGAGCATGATATCGGTAAATACACGGGAACAATGCCAGGTGTATGAGAAAGGGAGGCTTATATATTGGGGGGGGGGGGGGCCGCAAAATGGCAAGGGGCAGGATGACAAGAAGGCGATTTGTCTATGGCCATACCATACGAGATTGAGGTGTTTGGCTGTAGGTAGAATTTTTTACGCCATAACTCAAATCAATAAAATCGTCTTAGTTGAAAATCTCTAGCTACTAGAATTGTCCAAACGATGAGTGTGTTAAGCATGTGTAGAAGAAACCACTGAATTATGCGGTGTTATACTTAGGTGCATTCAATCCAAGGAGAAGTTGACAGATTTTTAAAACCAGACATATGGGATAGCACTGAACTTTAAAATCGTCTGCTGTTAACCTGAGGGCGCGTCCACGTTTCCTCGAACATGTGTTGACAACACAGCTGGCAACATGTTTGAATACACGTAAAGAGCAGTATTTGGACAGATGTATGTAAACATGTTTCAGTGCAGCTTCGAGCTTACTAGCAGCAGAGGTGATGCAGTAAACACGTCCTTACGAGGCAGCTGTGACTGCATCATGATACTGGCAACAAGATCTGGTCGCTGCCGTTCCCAGCATGATTGCAGCTTGTTCGTTATTGTGTTGTTTACATGTTGCCGGCACTTGTTCCAGCACATGTGTGGACGCGCACTAAATGAATGCCCAGGCGTGTCTGTAGGAAGGAAAGGAGTGAACACGGGTAAATAAGTTGATAGATTTTTAACATCAGACATATGGGATTTCATGACGCTTTAAAAATCATCTGTTGTAAACACGAATGAATGTCCTGGTGTGTTTGTAGGAAGGAGAGGAGTGAAAAAGGAGGACAAATAAACATTCAGCCATCTCGGAATGGCCCAATTAACTTGTCTCGTTCAATCAAAGACAACAGTCGTGCCTGAAATCTGTGGAAAACATCTGCTAAAAGGCTAAAATTCTGGTGCGTTCTGCTTTGCGTCAAACGGACGGTTGGTAGCACCAGGGTTAAGAGAGTACTACCCTGGGTAGCACTGGCATGAGTTGCCATATGCTCCAGGTGACGAACCAGTGGATGCCAACATACTTTTTATAGCTAAGCTAAATAAATACATATACAGTAGTTGTTTTTTTCCGACTACTAATTTTACTTGATGTATATACTGAGCAGTTTCTTATGTTATCCTTTTTAATACTATCTATCTATCTATCTATCAATAGCCCGACGCCCTAATCCCGCAAAGGGTGGCCGCAGACAAAACGCCTCCAAGTCGCTCTGTCACCCACTATTTGACTACCCTCCCCCAACTGACCCCCTCCCTCATATACCTCTCAACTCCATCCCTCCACCTCATCCTCGGTCTACCTCTCCCTCTCCCTCCTCCACCTCACCTACATAAACCCTCTTAGTCAGTCTTTCATTCTCCATTCTCTTCACATGTCCAAACCACCTCAGTGTATTTCTCTTAATCTTCTCAACCACATCCACATCCACCCCACAGCGTTCCTTCACTTCTTCATTCGTCAACCTGTCCCTCCACGTCACTCCACATGCTCCTCTCAAGTAACTCATTTCCACTGCTCTCACTCTTGACTTGTTCCCCTCTTGCAAGGTCCATGCCTCGGTTCCATACGTCAGGGTAGGGATCACAATACTATCATGCAGTGACTTCTTAACTTCCATACTCACCTCCCTATTTCTCATCACTGCTTTCAGTGTATCAACAACCTTCCTTCCCTGCTGTACCCTTTCACGCACTTCATCCCCCAAAGTTCCATCCTTACTCATCACACTACCCAAGTACTTGAATGCACTCACATTCTCCATATCCTCACCATCCAACCTCACTGCACACTCTGTGACTTCATTCCTCTCAAACACCATAACTTTACTTTTGTTTACATTAACTTTCAGATTCCTCCTCCTACACACTGTCCCAGATTCATTCACCAAACCTTGCAACTCCCATTCATCTTCACTCAACAGTACTGTATCATCAGCAAACAGCAACACCGAAGCTTCCAAATCTCACCCTCATTCATTTAATACCATGTTAGAAATACTTCAATTCAATTAGCTAAACACATGTCCAGAGTTTGGTTCTACTTCCTTATTAATTTAACTTTTGCTTAATTTGGTATTTATAAGCTGTGCTTTTCATTATCTGTCATCAAACAACGTAGTGTATAATGACAATCGGTTTCGTTATGAGTAACGAAATGAATCCCACAGGCTGGAATTCGAACAGCCCAGGAGACCGAAGTCTATGCACCGTTTGCTTCATTCTAATCTCAATTAGTCTCTTACGAAATAAGCACTGCTTACAGGTGCTACCTTTCATCGCTGTGATTATTTCCTGGTTCTGTATTAATGTGTTAACACAAGAGCGACCTGAATGATGACTGCTGTCCGTTGTGCCTTCCTCCCTAAAGCGCCTAATCCACCTTTATACAGTTCTGCTTACACCGAATGTTTGGATTAGGTGTTCGGGATTCTTTCCCCCTAAATAAAGGCATATCATGTCCTCTCCCATCCCCTCAGTAGTTGGAGGCATGTTGTTTTCTCTGTGCATACCACGGTATAGTCTAGGTCTGCCTGACGTTCTGTAATATGTAACGGCCAAGCACTCATCCCCTGATCGAAAATAGTTCAAATTTCTTCTCTCGGAGGAAGCAGTACTTGCAAATGGATGTTACGGCTTCGGAAATATGCTGAGTTCGATTATTATGTCATAGCAGCAGCAGATATGAAGCTTAAAGAAAGTCAGGCTGGCCAACCATGAATATGTAGCTGTGGCAGAGCTCTCATAATGTTTCACATGTTACACTTATTCTTCGGACAAAACTGGGACACGACATTTGTCTTTCACTGTACACACCCTAGCAAGCATCTTCTCCCCTAAGTGAGGTTTCCAAGAAGCTGTTACTCTATGCTGTATATTCGTTAAATTTACATGTATTATCCTTGTTCGATCTGTTCTCTTGTTTTTGTTTTTTCCCTGTGCCCTCCGTTATCTTGCTTTTGTTTTTTCTTGGAGGGAAAAATTTGGAGGGTCTCTGGTCGTCGGTTCCTCCCATGCATTAAATAAAAAGACTTTAAATGCCTCTTGGTCTAAATGGATTGATATAGGTTGCTTTAACTACTTCACTGCAAATCACACACTTACAAACATACACATACACAAGTACACCTCACACACACACACACACACACACACACACACACACACACACACACACTTAACACATTCACATACACACACACACCCTTAACACATTCACACACACACACACACACACACACACACACACACACACACACACTTAACACACACACATTCTCACACACACACACACACACACACACACACACACACACACTTAACACATTCTCTCTCTCACACACACACACACAATCATACATTCATACACACATAAACAATCAGTCACAGATAGACAGAAACACACATGCCCCTACACTACAGAGACGCAGACACATACACATACTATTGGCAACATATGAACCTGATACAGTATTTTTATTTATTTTTTTTTTTTTATGCGACCGACTCTGGGCATAGGCTTGACAGCCTGCTTTCAGGGCCCAGTAGTCCTCCTACGTACCGCACACCTCTACATGTCACCACTTCGGCGCTAACTCCCACCGTCCATATTGAATACGTGATAGGGCTGTCTCATTCAGGACTGGTGTATTGGTATTAGCGGGGGTATTTTTACGACATGTCGGCGGGTCTTCTGGTAGATCAGTAAAGTCCGATATTTACGAAATTCAAATCCTTAAACTGTTCCCTGCCGCAGCGGGATCTGATCCCGGGTCCGTTAGGACTGCAGGCCAACTCTCTACCGATTGAGCCACCGCCTCCCCCAAAGAGTGTGGCTTGGGTCAGGCAGTTGGTACGCCTGCAACCTGTGACTTATTCACACATTTGTTGTGTCTAGGAGGAGGATGAATGAATGGGTTACCAATCACTTCTTAAAACTGACACGTAGCTATGAATTATATATTAGAAGACTCTAGTAAAAATAACCATAGGTATGAGTGTTTTTCATTATTGTCATAGCTCATATCGTTGATAGATAAACTTGCCCCAACTGCAATGATAACAAAGTGATATATAGAGAATTATTGGCCGTATCATAGACTGGATCTAGACTTGGTGCTCACACACCTTAAAATCGCTCCTGTCTTGCCTTGCCAGTTGGTGGAGCATACACTTCTTCAGTGTTTTAGTTGATACAAAAAATCAGATTGTTTCCATAAACTTCAATATACTGGCATTTTCTTTTTTAATTAATAAATCACACGATGACGTGGTTATTGGCTGCTACTGCCTTCGTAATAATTATAATCTTCTCTTCCCCTTTCTGCCAGCTCTCAAGTTGCTGGAAACTCACTCCCATCTTTCCCTCCCCCCACTCCCTCCTCTCAAATCCCCTACCTCTCTCATTCTCCCCCTTCCCCCTCTAAACTTAGCTTCAGTTCCTCTAGCATACTCTACCACCTGGCTCAGGGAGTAGAGGTCGCAGAATCTACTTTCTCTTACATCTTAATCTTATAGTGGTTATCTGCCTTAATATCCCCACTGCTGTCATTTAGTCATCCCAATTGACAGCCCTCTCTCTCTCTCTCTCTCTCTCTCTCTCTCTCTCTCTCTCAGGCTCTCTCTCTCTCTCTCTCAAACCCTCACATCAGATGTTACCCGAACTGTGTGTCACCAGTCCGTAGTGCCACAGGGTGCTCTAGGGGCAGAGCGAGAGGTAGTGTGGGAGTCACTAACTCCTGCTAAGTCATGTCTCTTTGATATGTGATTTGCTTACGTGCATAATAGGATACAAATATAATACACTGGATGTGATGAGATTTCTAGCCAAAGATTTGCTGAACTGGATATTGTTAAAATGAATTAGAAAAAAAAAAAAAAAATTTCCATTAGAACTAAGGAGAGGTTTGAGGCGTCGTACTGGAGATTGTATTATTATGACCTCTATATTTCTATTCACTTCCCTGCAATAATTATGATACACTGGTATGATGACAGTTGAATCCATATATTTCATTCATAAGAATGACTCAAATGTGCTTAGTAACATAACTGTAAAAAGCAACGTATATTGGCAATGCTGTTTCATCAGATCGATCTGAAATGTGTACATGACTCTCTTGCTTGTCGTAATCTGTCGCGGCTGTGTCCCACTGGAAAGAGGCGCGCCATCTACATACGGTAACGAGAGGCCTTCCACTTGAGGCTCCCACCTCTCCGTGGCTGATAGCTGAGAGGCGCAGTTTCCAAAAAGAGGCCTTGTCCAACGCACCCCAGTTGGACGTGGGGCCGATACCTCTGTGTTCTAGAACGGAAGTTGGAGATTTAGCCTGCATTCTCGCGCTAGGGATCGAATCTTCTCCAAAGAGGAGTGGAGAGTGTTCGGCTGTATAGAAGGAAACCAGCATAGGTGTCGT